>NC_054376.1:7257500-7857500 GCF_017654675.1 Xenopus laevis | reverse complement strand
GAAAGAGTCTGGAAAAGGTCTCGCCGAGTTCTGCAGCTCTGTTGAGCCTATGGCAGTAGGGATGTCGCGGACTGTTCGCCGGCGAACTTGTTCGCGCGAACATCGACCGTTCGCGTCCGCCGAATGTTCGCGAACGTAACGCAACGTTCGCCAATTTGGGTTCGCCTTAGCTGGCGCTTTTTTTTTGCCATTTCTCCCCCAGACCAGCAGATACATGGCAGCCAATCAGGAAGCTCTCCCTCCTGGACCACCCCCACACCCCCTGGACCACTCCCCTTCCATATATAAACTGAAGCCCTGCAGCGTTTTTTCATTCTGCCTGTGTGTGCTTGGAAGAGCTAGTGTAGGGAGAGAGCTGTTAGTGATTTGAGGGACAGTTGATAGTAACTTTGCTGGCTAGTAATCTACTTGATACTGCTCTGTATTGTAGGGACAGAACTCTGCAGGGATTTGAGGGACATTTTAGGTTAGGTAGCTTTGCTGGTTAGTAATCTACCTTCTACTGCAGTGCTCTCTGTATGTAGCTGCTGTGGGCAGCTGTCTGTCCTGCTGCTGATCTCTCATCTGCATCTGTTCTTCAAACCACTGCCACCTAGCTGTGTGAGCTTTTTCACATTCTGTCTAAATATCAATAATAATACCGTCTCCAGAAACACCACCTGAGTGACGTAGTGTGATTTCTGCCCTTTACAGCACAAAACGCAGCGCTGTGTCAACAATGGATTTTTTAGAAACATATTTGCCCTTGATCCCCCTCTGGCATGCCACTGTCCAGGTCGTTGCACCCTTTAAACAACTTTAAAATCATTTTTCTGGCCAGAAATGTCTTTTCTAGCTTTTAAAATTCGCCTTCCCATTGAAGTCTATGGGGTTCGCAACGTTCGCGAACCGTTCGCATTTTTGTCCGGACGTTCGCGAACATGTCCGCGAACATTTTTTCCGACGTTCGCTACATCCCTATATGGCAGTTATAAAATTGTCTCTGAAACCATTCGGCACGATAACAGCAGCTTTTGCTTTGAACAAATTGCGCTGACTCCAATTAATGAGAAAAAAAAGGGTTTAGGATTAATTGCAGCTTATGCTATGTTTTTTGGAGAACAACACAAGAACGGGAAACCACACCAGATCAAATGACAGTTTTCAGCTCTGCTTAAACTTCACTAGTCATTAGTTAGAGTCAAAACATTGTAATAAGTTCATAGGCAATACCGGCAAACACATTAATCTGAAGGGAAAGAACTGGAACATCATTTTCTCTTTTAGTCTTGTTATGAATGTGCTTCAGGGTTTCAGTTTTTGTGTGTGGGGAATGTTTAGTCCAAAGTTCAGGCATCAGGTTGGTCATGCAAAGATCAATAGCAAGACCAAAAGTGACCAGAAATGAATGGGGCCAAAAAATGGGGCCATTGACTAAGGCATCAGTGGGTTTTAAAAGGTTAGAATTTCAGGACAATCAGAATGCTGACTTCATGTCCAGAACACCCTAAGAGATCCCTAGAATCTACTGGGCATACAGTATGCTACTAATCTGTATGCTGGCCCTGACCTGAGATAGCCACACCAGCTCAGTAACAACTCAGTGCCATTGATTTCATGTTGGAGGGACTTGTAGCTCAATATAATCTTGAATGCTGCTGACCATGTCTACTTCACTGAACCTACTTCTCCTGACATCAGCCAACATCGACTGCGGTTGCGTTCCTTAAGTCACCGAAATCTTTATCAACATCCTCATGTAAACAGAAGATTATTTTGTTATTTATCTACCTTTGAGAGAGGATGAAGGACAATTACCATTTTAGCCACAGTACTATAATATATAACGGAGTAGGCGCTCTTCTTGTTGAACTCTTTCATTTGTGGCCATTAGATGAAGAACCCCTTGTGTGATGGTTCCTTTGAGCTCAGCAAGGTGGCCCAAAATTCTCTAGTCAGTCGTTTTGGCTTTGGCACTCAGACAACAGAAGGGGGAACAAGGGTTTATTTTTCATTCAACTGAGCCATATACCAACTACTACATGGGGGGGGCATGTAGGCATAGCTCCTCGTTGATCCACCAATCCCCTAACTTGTGCATCATGTAGACCAGTGGTTCCCAACCAGTAGCTCGTGAGCAACATGTTGCTTTCCAACCCCTTGGATGTTGCTCCCAGTGGCCTCAAAGCAGGAGCTTATTTTTGAATTCTAGGCTTGGAGGCAAGTTTTGGTTGCATAAAATCTAAGTATACTGCCAAACAGAGTCTCAATGTAGGTTGACAATCCACATAGGGGCTAACAAATGGCCAATCACAGCCCTTATTTGGCACCCCAAGAACATTTTCATGGTAGTGTTGCTCCCCAACTCCTTTTACTTCTGAATTTCGCTCATGGGTTCAAAAGGTTGGGGATCCCTGATGTAGACATACATGTTAGGGAGAGCCAGTGGGCACAAACCGCAGTCGGGTCCTGTACTTACCTCCTGCTCTATGGCAGATGGCAGTTTTGTTTCAAAAAATAAGGGTGCCAAAGCAACCCCACTGCCCCACCTGTCAACACACCTTCCCTTGACCATGACACCCACTTTGCAGCATCAACAACATTACCCTCAGCATATGACAACTTGCATAAAAAATTCCAACCTCCTCATCTTTTTATTTAGGACCTCTTCTATTCATCTTTCAGTAAGCAGGCTGTTACCTCTAGCTAAAGCTGCAGGATAAAGTTTAAAATAGTCATTTACAATTCTGTCACATAATGCCAATTGGTTATCCTTAATTAACATAATTTAAGTTGGCCACCACTGAACATTTGTACTCGGAAAGTCTTAGTTTGTTTCCTGCATTTACCAGGCACAGATAAATCCATGATTGCAGAAAGAGAACTATTGAAGGGTACAGACGTAGTTAAAATACCCGCAGGGCTTATTGTTGTTCTAGGCAAAGACTGGAATCCCGTGATCAATCACCGGCAATGACCTATTTATCAAGGTGTCCCGGCAATTGTGGCCTCAGAGACTAATGGCGAGATGTTACTATCTCAAGGGTTTAGACCACATTTATCACACAATTCTCGCCCATTAATAACATAAGCTTGCGTCTAACTGCCGGGTACTTTTGGAGAGAGCAGACATATGCCTGTCCCCAGGATTTCTTTTATTTGCTTTAGGCTAAATCTAAAATGCAGTTCCCTGCTGTTATGTACAAGTGCATTTAATCAAATAAACTCGCCTGCCACCACTTACCAGTCACTTTAATCAGAGTGGCGTATTCAGTAATTGGTCCATAGCCTCAAATGTTACAGAGTATTGAGTCATATACACAGTTATTGAACCCCTATTTCTATTTGTCTTATGGAGATTAAGCTGTTCCCATTGCCTTCCTATTGATTTATAATCCCCTTACAAAAAGCCAGCAGAGGTCTTGGCCTGATATCACTAGGGATCTGGACAATGGACTCAGGGCCGCCATTAAAAATCACAGAGCCCCATACAACAAAATTTTCGGGGGCCCCCATGGTCCCACCTACACTAGCACCCGCCTACTCCACATCACAGTTAAAAGACCACACAGACATCAGCGCTAAAAAAGTAACCCCCGCCACACACACAAGTTATAAAAAGCCCCCTTATAAGTTAAAAAAAAAAAAAAAACATTGGCGCCAGTGCCCCCCATAAAAGTTTTTTTCAAAAAGCATTGGTGCCAGGGCCACCCTTACAAGTTATAAAAAAATTGGGGCCCCAAAGAATATTTTTTAAAAAAACATTGGCGCTAGGGCCCCCCTTACAAGTAAAAAAAAATTGGGGCCCCAAAGAATATTTTTTTAAAAAAACATTGGCACCAGGGCCCCCCTTACAAGTTAAAAAAAAATTGGGGCCCCAAAAAATATTTTTTAAAAAAAACATTGGTGGAGGGGCCTATAGAGTATTAAAATAATACATTGGTGGCCAGGGGATTAAAAAAAAAACAAATTGTTGTTCAGTAGAATTGAACTCAAGGCTTCAGGACTTCAACTTCACCTCCTTTCGTGACTTCGGGTCTTTTCTTTTTTTAGGACTTCTATTTCGGCTGTTTTTGTGATTTCGGGTCTTTTCGCCACTTCAGGACTTCGGCTGTTTTCGTGTCTTCGGATCTTTCGGCTTTTTGGCTTTTCAGCACTTCCGCATTTGGCTGTTTGGGACTACAGAAATGGTCGCATGGCTTCGGCGCTATCAAGGGGGGCCTGGCTCTTTCAAAAGTGCAGCACTGCCGGGCCCCCCTTCATGTCCAGGCCCTGGACACCACTACATCACCTGAACCTTTTATGGGGTGCAAAGCACAGAGCTCAGCAAGGCTCCAGTTGCAACGCTCTAGCATTTTGTCCAGTCCCCTTATAAACAAGGCCCTCACATTGGAGCAATCATGTTTCGGTATGAGCAAATCTGACCCTTTTTCACTTTGCTGAAAATTCATGAAAGCGTGAAAAATTGGCAAATGCATTGAAGTCAATGGGTAATTTGTCTTGCAACATGTTTCAAACCATGTGACATTTTTTCAAGCCACGCAATATTTTTTTAACTGTAAATTTGAGTCTATGGGTGTTTTTTTTCCCTAATCATGTGTACAAAACACTGCGTGGCTCTTTTATAAACACTGGGCAAATTTGCACCTGGGCAGTAACTCGTAGCAACTAATCAGTGACTGGCTTATTTCAGCTTCCTGCAGGTTGGATAATAAAAGCAAAACTTTGATTGGTTGCCATGGGTTACTGCCCAGGTACAAATTAGAAGTGTTTAGAAATGAGTCTCACTGTGTTTTGTTCAAATCCAATTAACATGTGCTTAGCTCTATTATTTTATGAATGACTTTAACTAACTAAATTCAAACTAAATTCATGTAAAATGCTTGGAGTTCACTTTTAAAGGATAAGTAAACCTTTAAAATGAGTGAATGTAAAATTGATGAGAGTGCTATTCTAAGCACTTTTTTAATTTACATTTATTATTTATTTTCATTTTATTCCGAGATATTAAAGGATACATGTGCTGTTAATATGAATGAATTTTGTTCCAACAGCGCCACCTGCTGGTCAGTTTCTGACCAGTCTGACCACCAAGTAGTCAAGGAAGTTGTCAGGAGAAAGAAAGAGGCTGCTCTGATGTTCTTCTGCTTAGGAAAGATTTGAGAAAGGTTTCTAATTGTTTTCCTAAGCAGAAGAACTTCTTCCAGAGAGTTTAATGCCAATCAGAGCTATTAGTTGCAAAGTATAAGTCATTACTTTTCAATCAGGGTACTTCAAAATAAATTTCCAGGAATTCTCCACTGAGCATAAAAACTTGAGTCCAAGTCTACATCTACACTCTTTGGTGGATCTTCTACATACTGATCCACCAACTAGCTTTCAGTTTTAAAGCAGCTTAACAATCAAACTAGCTTATTACTGGCTAGATCTCATTCTTCAGGTTCCCTTTTCATGCCTTCCACTCTATCTTCAGACCTGTCCCTAGACTCCCAGCACCTACATCTTCTTAGTGAATGGGAGTCCAACAAAACTCACATTCTTTATATACCCCTGGGGGTGGAACCACTTGACAAATTCACAGGGGCGTAACTACCGGGGGAGCAGGGGGTGCAACTGGGCCAGGGCCCACACCCCCCCCAGGGCCCCCCGGCAGATCGCACGGGCTGCAGCCAGCTGGACGAGGGTGGGGGCGGGCTCGGCTGCACGGCCCGCACCAGGGCCCGTCCCCACCTAGTTCCGTTACTGCAAACTCACACACAGTGAGGAGCTACATTTGGATGGGCTCCACCTCCACCCCTTCACATTTAACAGACCTCTCTCAATAAGGATATAAACTAAACTAAGAACTACCAACTACAGGAAAAGCTTAAATCCCTATTCCCCATGTGAAGAGGCAATCCATTTAGGTTGAAAGGTTGACCTAATTTGGGAAGAACTATTAAACACATGGCGATTTTAGACATGTTGACTCCTGCCGAAATTATCCAAAATTCCAGCTCTGGCAATTGGAATAAACCCACAAGGCAAACTGTCCTCTTTGTGCCATGGGTGCAATAGGGGAAAGGTTGAGAGAGGTAAAATAGATAGTGAATGTCTACAGAGAAAAAACTATGTGTACTGTACTGACTTATCCCAAATACTGTGGATGATAAACAACACACTTATAGCAACAGGATTATATTAAAATACAAAAGAAACCTCTACACTTAAACCACAGTCTGGAAAAACATAAGAGTGGAAGAGATAAGCGACTCTCCAATAAGGCATGAGCTGGTAATGCTACCCTGAGAAACTGCGGCAGAGTGAAAAAAGAAACCAAAAACAAAAGATGAAAATTAAATATATTTCTGTAGGTTGCCAGGCAACCAGTTTTGCTGGGTTAGAAAGGAATTTACTCCTGTGATCCTGGCTGTTGCCCTCCTGGGTTATCCTGCAGCCGCATGATAGAAAATGAGATTCTACAGAACATCGGCATTATTCTGAACTTGACTAGACAAGCGCAGGTCAGCACAACGTGGTCAGGGCAGGTCTGCAGGGAGTTGTCCATCCTGGTTCTAGACACTTTAAATCTGTAATTCAATAAGGACAATGGTTGATTGCTCTGCTTTATGTATAATGACACATATCAATCACAGTATTCCCATCTCAATCCCAGACCAGGGTATTATTATGAAGTTGGTCCTTCCATTGCTGCTAGAATAACTTCTACCCTTTTGGAAAGGTTTTTCCACTACAAGTCGGAACATTATTTGTGAGATTTGCTTTCACTGAGCCACAAGAGCATTAGTGAGGTTGGACACCAATGTTGGGGATTGGGCCTGCCTTCCATTTGAGATGTTGTGATACAGATGTTCTGTTGGGCTGAGGCCAGGGCTCTGTGCAGAGCAGTCAGGTTCTTCCACTTTAATCTTGTCCAAGCTGTCCCACAGTAGGAGGTATTGCCAAGAATGTCATTGAATAAAGGTGGCCATACACGGAGAGATCCGCTCGTTTTGCGACATCGCCAAACGAGCGGATCTCTCTCCGATATGCCCACCTTGAGGTGGGCAATATCAGGCTGATCGGATCCTAACGAATGGGAACGGGGGTCGGATCGTGGGACTGCATCAACGAACAGATGCGGCCGCAATCCGACGGGATTTTTTGTCCCATCCGATCGAGATCTGTCCGACTTTCGGCCCTTCCCAGAGACTATTATCCACTGTTACTACAGTCATTACAAACATTACAATAATTAAAAACAATACAAATTGTTTTTAAAGAACACTTAGGGGCAGATTTACTATGGGTCGAATATCGAGGGTTAATTAACCCTCGATATTCGACTAGGAACTAAAATCGTTCGACTTCGAATATCGAAGTCGAACAATTTAGCGCAAATCCTGCGATCGATCAATCGAAGGATTATTCGTTCGATCGAACGATTAAATCCTTCGAATCGAACGATTTGAAGGATTTTAATACAACGATCGAAGGAATATCCTTCGATCAAAAAATCACAGGCAAGCCTATGGGGACCTTTCCCATAGGCTAACATTGACTTCGGTAGCTTTTAGCTGCCGAAGTAGGGGGTCGAAGTTTTTCTTAAAGAGACAGTACTTCGACTATCGAATGGTCGAATAGTCGAACGATTTTTAGTTTGAATCGTTCGATTCGAAGTCGAAGGTCGAAGTAGCCCATTCGATGGTCGAAGTAGCCCAAAAAACACTTCGAAATTCGAAGTTTTTTTAATTCGAATCCTTCACTCGAGCTTAGTAAATCTGCCCCTTAATTGAAACTTTATGGTTTCTGCAACTTGTTGCAAGATACAATGGGCCCATGGTCCTTTAAAATTGAAACCATTAACCATAATTCAATACCCAGGGAAAACTAGATCCTTAAAGAGCCGGCAGTTAAGACATTTATACATTTCCAGATTCTTTTTCTTCTTCTACCCGTGTTAATTACCAATATCAAATATCCCAGAGAATCTTTATGTAACAAACGCCAAACACGAAGGGAGAATTTTTTATATTTATGCTCTCCGTGAATGCCATTAGAAAATTATTATCAGACTTTTTTATAGTACATTGGAGAATTAAACTACATTGGATTACACTGTTGATTGCACTAATGGATTTTTGTTTTTAGCATCAAACTTTCTGCTGCTGTACGTTCTGTTCCCATAGCAAGAAATGGAGCCAATATTTCCGTATGTTATTTACAAGACAAGAGCTCTGGAGACAGCGTTTTATTGCAGAAATCAGTATCAACGATGACCTATTAAATAATGTAAATTACTGACATAAATCTTTTTCCATGATCAGTAGTGATCCTGTAAGGAGGTATAAGATATCACTTGTGTAACTAGATCCCCAATGGAATTGTTTTCTTGGCAATTGATAAATATGCAGATATTTGTGTGTCTAACATGTACACAGATGCCATGTTTTCTGTGCAATCTTTACAGATGACAAGCGAAAAGCTGTTCTTTTTTTAGTCAAATTGGAGAGTGATTAACACAAAAATCACCCTGGTTTAACAGCGGTCAATTCTCAATGGTTTGATATTTTGCCTGTTTCCAGAACAACGGTCCACTAGTATCCACTGTTACTATAGGCACCATCTCTCCCTACTATACCTGCTATCTCACAGTCACACTCCCTTCCCAGAGACTATTATCCACTGTTACTATAGGCACCATCTCTCCCTACTATACCTGCTATCCCACAGTCACACTCCCTTCCCAGAGACTATTTCCCACTGTTACTATAGGCACCATCTCTCCCTACTATACCTGCTATCCCACAGTCACACTCCCTTCCCAAGAACTTTGAACTACTAGAGACTATCCACTGTTACTATCCCACTACTATATGCTATCCCACATGCACCATCTCTCCCTATGCTATCCACAGTCACACTCCCTATTATCCCACTGACACCTGTTACTATAGACCATCTCTCCCTACTATACCTGCTATCCCACAGTCACACTCCCTTCCCAGAGACTATTATCCCACTGTTACTATAGGCACCATCTCTCCCTACTATACCTGCTATCCCACAGTCACACTCCCTTCCCAGAGACTATTATCCACTGTTACTATAGGCACCATCTCTCCCTACTATACCTGCTATCCCACAGTCACACTCCCTTCCCAGAGACTATTATCCCACTGTTACTATAGGCACCATCTCCCCTACTATACCTCTATCCCACAGTCACACTCCCTTCCCAGAGACTATTATCCACTGTTACTATAGGCACCATCTCTCCCTACTATACCTGCTATCCCACAGTCACACTCCCTTCCCAGAGACTATTATCCACTGTTACTATAGGCACCATCTCTCCCTACTATACCTGCTATCCCACAGTCACACTCCCTTCCCAGAGACTATTATCCACTTTACTATAGCACCATCTCTCCCTACTATACCTGCTATCCCACAGTCACACTCCCTTCCCAGAGACTATTATCCACTGTTACTATAGGCACCATCTCTCCTACTATACCTGCTATCCCACAGTCACACTCCCTTCCCAGAGACTATTATCCACTGTTACTATAGGCACCATCTCTCCCTACTATACCTGCTATCCCACAGTCACACTCCCTTCCCAGAGACTATTATCCCACTGTTACTATAGACGCAATCTCTCCCTACTATACCCAGAGACTATTATCCACTGTTACTATAGGGACCATCTCTCCTACTATACCTGCTATCCCACAGTCACACTCCCTTCCCAGAGACTATTATCCCACTGTTACCATAGACGCAATCTCTCCTACTTATACCTGCTATCCACAGTCACACTCCCCTTCCCAGAGACTATTATCCACTGTTACTATAGGCACCATCTCTCCCTACTATACCTGCTATCCCACAGTCACACTCCCTTCCAGAGACTATTATCCCACTTTACTATAGGCACCATCTTCCTACTATACCTGCCTATCCCACAGTCACACTCCCTTCCCAGAGACTATTATCCACTGTACTATAGACACCATCTCTCCCTACTATACCTGCTATCCCACAGTCACCACTCCCAGTAGACTATTATCCACTGTTACTATAGGCACCATCTCTCCCTACTATACCTGCTATCCCACAGTCACACTCCCTTCCAGAGACTATTATCCACTGTTACTATAGACACCATCTCTCCCTACTATACCTGCTATCCCACAGTCACACTCCCTTCCCAGAGACTATATCCCACTGGTTACTATAGGCACCATCTCTCCCTACTATACCTGCTATCCCACAGTCACACTCCCTTCCCAGAGACTATTATCCACTGTTACTATAGACACCATCTCTCCCTACTATACCTGCTATCCCACAGTCACACTCCCTTCCCAGAGACTATTATCCCACTGTTACTATAGGCACCATCTCTCCCTACTATACCTGCTATCCCACAGTCACACTCCCTTCCCAGAGACTATTATCCACTGTTACTATAGACACCATCTCTCCCTACTATACCTGCTATCCCACAGTCACACTCCCTTCCCAGAGACTATTATCCCACTGTTACTATAGCACCATCTCTCCCTACTATACCTGCTATCCCACAGTCACACTCCCTTCCCAGAGACTATTATCCCACTGTTACTATAGACACATCTCTCTCCCTACTATAGCTGCTATCCCACAGTCACACTCCCTTCCCAGAGACTATTATCTCACTGTTACTATAGGCACCATCTCTCCCTACTATACCTGCTATCCCACAGCTGCTCGCATTCATTTCTTATGCTGCATTATGGATTGTAATCATGTAATGATTTACAAGTAGGATTTTTTTCTTTAATGAAAACCAAATTTATTTGTAAACTTTGAAGAATAATCGGGCTGAAGGACAGAGCAGATTCAACTGTGGAATTTTAATTATCTCAGGCGAGAAGAGAATCATAGGAACTGAGAATGTGTCTGTAATGGACTAAGAGATTCAGAGCAAGATTACCTACAGTGTCTCTTATCAGGCTTAAAGTAAACAGAAATCTGGTTTAGTCTCAAAGTGAAAATGCGCTCAAGTAATAAAGGGCAACTAAATGCTATTAACATTTTGTCTGCCTAATCAAGATCAAACTTCTCTCTTCTGTGCATGGCTTTATGAGACCATCATATTTAAAAGGTCTGGCTTCAATTGATTCTGGTTTAGTATGTCATAATGAAGAAGCATAAACAAAAAAACAGAGATGATGTGCTTCCTATTGGCATTTAAAAAATGATATAACAATATTCCCAGTCTTCTGATGTGTTCTGCAATGCCATCACTGAACTCAAAAGGCCTTGAGATTGGATCTTCTCTAACCTAGTAATGATGTTACACTAGAAGCCCAAATATAGAAATAAGGCTTTAGGATGTTCAATGCAATTGAGCCCTTGTTATATTTTGGGGTTTGATTCTCCTCTAAAAATGATTGCAGAGATCATGCTCCTGGTCAGTGATCAGCACCAGGGAGCCAGGACAGAACAACCCAATCTGTCTATTTGGATATGGTACAGGGAAACAGGACAATCAGAGAAGGTGAAGATTTTAAAGGGTCCTATAATATAAAAGGTGCTGCACTGGGGCAGCTATGGAGCTGTAGCTATTCGTTTGATTTCAGCCTCTGCTGCATCTAAATGTCCAATTTCTATAAACATTTATTCTATGAAAGTTTCAGTTCATAAAATACAAAACATTAATCTGATCATCCGCATGAATTCCTGAACAGAAGAGATTTGATGTCTCAGCTCATACTGAAAGCTTTTAGGAAATAAACATAAAACCTTTTTAAGTACACTAAATTACAGCGTGCATCAGACAACATACCTAATGTGTTTTGTTTTGACTTAAAGGGCAAGGACAGGATAAAATCAACAACGGGTCTATGGAGAAGGAAAGTTTAAAACTAAGTATGCTTTATCAGAAAGGTCTATATAAATACACCAGTAAACCCTCAAAGTAGAAACACCACATTTCTTTCCTTCTATTTTGTACTCATGGGCTTCTGTATCAGACTTCCTGTTTTCAGGAAATTCATTCATATTAACAGCACATGTATCCCTTAATATCTTGGAATAAAAAGAAAATAAATAATGAATGTAAATTACAAAAGTGCTTAGAATAGCACTCTCATCAATTTTAAATGAACTTATTTTAAAGGTTTACTTATCCTTTAAAGTGAATGAATTTTGTTCCAACAGCGCCACCTGCTGGTCAGTTTCCCCCCAGTCTGACCACCAAGTAGTCAAGGAAGTTGCCAGGAGAAAGAAAGAGGCTGCTCTGATGTTCTTCTGCTTAGGAAAACAATTAGAAACCTTTCTCACATCTTTCCTAAGCAGAAGAACATCAGAGCAGCCTCTTTCTTTCTCCTGACAACTTCCTTGACTACCTGGTGGTCAGACTGGTCAGAAACTGACCAGCAGGTGGCGCTGTTGGAACAAAATTCATTCATATTAACAGCACATGTGTCAGCGTCGGACTGGGACACCAGGGGCCCACCAAAAACCCTTAGACCAGGGGCCCACCCTAACACCTTTAGACCAGGGGCCCACTGTAAGTATTATTTTCTTCCTTTCCTTAGTCAACCTCTATTCTCCTATTCTATTTTCTTTCTATACTATAACATATTATTCCATCTATTTAGCCTCTTTATTCTCATAGAAATAGGGAATGGCCATGAAATAAGACAAATGTTTAGAAGCAGGAGGGCCCACTGACACCTTGGCCCACCTTGAGTTTTCCTGGTATCCCAGGGGGCCAGTCCGACACTGACATGTGTCCCTTAATATCCTGGAATAAAATGAAAATAAATAATAAATGTAAATTAAAAAAGTTCTTAGAATAACACGCTCATCAATTTTACATTCACTCATTTTAAAGGTTTACTTATCCTTTAAACCTCCAGGGCTTGGGCTTGAGCATGCAATGATGGCAGCCATGACTGATACGCGCATAGAAGAATTACAGATTGAAGCCGCGACAGGTACAAGCAGTAATTACAGATTTAAAGTGACTAATCTGGGAGAGGAAGGGGTGACTAATTAAATGAAAAAATCCTTTCCTTGTCCTTTACGAATATTTCAGAGCTGAGTTTCTTTTGTATTACAGCCATGGATGGGAAGATAAGGATGGGGTTTGGGAAGGAAAGAGAGAGGTGCGGATAGAGGGGAAAAAAAGAAAAAGGGTGAAGACCATAGCCAGTTAAGCAGGCCACTCACTTATAAATCTGGTCTTTTGGAGAAGTCTGCAAACAAGTGGACAGTTACCCACCACAGTTACCCAAGGACTGCGCTGAATTGGAATAATTAAGTCAAGGATCAAAGTCTCAAAACCCAGTAGAACTCTACGCTAAACCTCTTATTTGTTCTTCACCTTATGGGATTTTATAACCTTTTTGGAGATATGTTGGTTGGGCAGGCTGCCAGGAGGGCCCCATATATATATGCCAATTAGTTGCCAACCTTGTCTGGAGCGATCGAGTTGGCACCTTGTATTGGCCCATGTATGACCACTTTTACAGTATACTTACCAGATCCTGAGTTCCCAGCTGAACCACATTAGAACTGTGACTTTAAGTTATGAACAAAGGAAGGTGACCAATAATGTTTATATGATTCCATCTTGGGGCTATTTTTATATAAAAATTACAGTTCCCTTTGAGTTTTGTATTTGGATGGATCCAAATATTATGGATTTGGTTTATCTTGATTTATAAGATTTAAAAAGGTGTAAATGTCAATCTGGTAGGCTGGGTCCTCAATGGATATGTCTCTCCCAATAATGTATAATCTCTCCTAGGTAACGAATATTCCCAATTAAAATCTTCTGTTAAAAAAAAAAAAAAGAAGAGAGGGAGGGAGGGAGCTAAAATCAGTTTTCTTTGCTTTTGGATACATTTTTTTCTCTTTATTATATAGCTCAGGAAATGTCTTCTTGTAATCTATAGTGGCAGAACCAATATACAGCGTAAGGGCTGCCAAGAAATGCATTTAGCTTGAGCACTTCCAACCGGCACACTTTCAAAGACATCTAGTCTAATATAAATTGTACATCCAAATCTACGAGTTGAATATACAAAATGTATCTTTATATCATAAAGGGATATATGGTGTGCTAAAATAACCCTCCTACAGAACAGCAGAGCAAAGCCATATTTACTGCCATTTAACTTTTCTATCCGCATTTGCTTATTATGGCTCCAAAAAAAGGTATAATAGTTGCGTCAGTCTTAAAAGTAATTTGCATTCCTGACCACACCCAGGCCTGGATTTGTGGCAAGGCCTAGTAATGGTTGCCACCTTTTCTACAGAATCCCAGTGACAACAGTGGCGGGGCTGATGACGCAAAGGGGCGGGCCAGTGATGCGAAGGGGCTGGCCAGTGACATGGCACCCTGTGATTGGTCAAAATTATCAGGAAGCAGGGAATAGGCTTGCCCGGTTTTCATACTTCTTAAAATATTTTCGAATCAGACAGCAGGTGTAAAAACCTGACTGTCCAATTCAAAACCTGACAGGTGGCAACCCTAGGCCTAGGGCGGCACATTTTCAGGGGAGGCATGCAGCCCAGCTACATCTTCCGCCTAATTTCTACATGCATTGTGGATTGGGTGCCTGGCAAATTTCCTAGTTACTTACCCGCGAGTGTGCAGCCCTCCATACTGATGGAGACAGGGAAAGTGTGTGTGCATACCTGGGGGGGGTGGGGGTAGGGTTGGACCTTTTCTTAAAAATTTTACCGGCCAGTGGGGAGCAAGAACAAAAGGGCGGACTGTGATGTAAAAGTGGGCGGAGCCACATACAGTGATGCAAAAGGGGCGGAGCAACACATACGATGGCCAGAAGGCTGAAAAAAATGGTAAGTTCTGATCGAATTGGGGCGGGCCAAGGGCTTTTTTAAAGGGTATTACAAATTACCGGCAACTAGGCGGGGGACAGTGGACAGTTTTTCTTCATTCTACATGATATTGCAGTGGAGATGGCTACTCCACTAACCTGTTGATGAGCCTGATTGAAAACGAAGCTGGGAGGAACATCTGGGAATTTAAGGGTTACATGGGGGAGTGGACAGGCAGCCTTGGCAACTCGGTCGGCTAACCCCGCACCCCTCACGTTTCTACGCACAATAACAGAGGTGCAACGAAGGGGACGAAGAGGGGCAGTTTGAGGAAGGGGAGTGAGCAACGGAGGATGTAGTCGAGACCTGCAGAGGGGAGCAAATTTGGGCTAGGAGTAGGCAGAAGATTCTTGAACGGGCACCTGCCCATTGCCCCCCAGTAGAAGGCAAATGCAACTGACGAAGAGAGTGTTGTGTTTTTCTATACTGTCTATGCACCTGCACAGATGGTTCCATAGCCTTATACACACAAGTGTTGTGCATCAGAATCTAAATATTTGTAATCACTGGAGACAGAGCTGGCTATAGGGGGGGGGCAACCTAGGCCCCATTGCAAATAGTGATCTTTTAAGAATTCTATAAGATGTCAAGCATTTATTTAACCCCCCATACTGTGCACGGTCATGGCTGGATTTCTTTTTCCGGCACACTTAGGCCACCCACCAGAGCCAGAACTAGGGGGGGCAGAAGAGGAACCTGCCTACCAATAGTTGTGATTCAATGGCTGCCCCCATGGCTACAGAGCAGCTTGTTTATATAAACTATAGTAGTACTTATCTGTTATCTGTTATCTACTGTGTATCCTGTGCTTGAATGGCTGCCCCCATAGCTACACAGCAGCTTGTTTATATAAACTATAGTAGTACTTATCTATTGTCTACTGTGTATCCTGTGCTTGAATGGCTGCCCCCATGGCTACACAGCAGCTTGTTTATATAAACTATAGTAGTACTTATCTGTTATCTACTGTGTATCCTGTGCTTGAATGGCTGCCCCCGTGGCTACACAGCAGCTTGTTTTTATAAACTATAGTAGTACTTATCTGTTGTCTACTGTGTATCCTGTGCTTGAATGGCTGCCCCCATGGCTACACTGCAGCTTGTTTATATAAACTATAGTAGTACTTATCTGTTATCTACTGTGTATACTGTGCTTGAATGGCTGCCCCCATGGCTACACAGCAGCTTGTTTATATAAACTATAGTAGACTTTCTGAAGCAAACCCACCAATTTATACCATTGCAGGGCAACAGGAAATTATATAAAATATAAAATGTAGTCATCGTATTTTGGAATGGTTTTCATAATAATTTGAAAAAGAAGATACAGGTATGGGATCCGTTATCCTATAACCCATTATCCAGAAAGCTCCAAATTACAGAAAGGCCCTCTCCCATAGACTCCATTTTATCCAAATAATCCAAATTGTTATAAATGATTTCCTTTTTCTCTGTAATAATAATAAAACAGTATCTTGTACTTGATCCCAACTAAGATATAATTAATCCTTATTGGAAGCAAAACCAGCTTATTGGGTTAGTTTAACGTTGACATGATTTTCTAGTAGACTTAAGGCATGAAGATCAATATTATGGAAAGATCAGTTATCCGGAAAGCCCCAAGTTCCGAGCATTCTGGATAACGGGTCCCATACCTGTATAAACACCAGGAAACCACAAGGTGCCTCAATCTGATCACTACTGACCGACCAAAAGATAAAGACCTTTGAGTCATTACGACAAATTGCAGGGTCTATTTTCAGCTCTTTATTAAGAACGGAGCAATCACTTTAGAGATGCAGCGATAAAGTTTCCTGTTTGACATTATAATTTTCTTGCAATTTTAGGTCATGATGCCAATTGCTTTGCAACAGGAATAACCGATGTAAAGCTTTTAGCAAATTTGTTTCGACGTTTGACACAAGACTTTTAAGCCAGGGAACGTTGATGCCAGCTCAGATCTTAATTGGCAGCTTATTTAGTGCAAGAAATGAAAACAAAGGAAAACGCGGCTACAGTATGTGCTGGAATTAAAACAGAATAAAAAGGATCTGGATGGCTCCTTTGCTGCCTTTATTTCTTGTTGATACACTGGCAAAAACTGAACAAAAAATAAAACAGATATGTAGCAGATATACTCCTTATAGAACTGCTGCCAGGGGCGTTGGTTACTGGGGTGGCAAAAAATGAAGCTCACGGTAACTTTTTATTAAAGGGGACCCGTCACCCAAAAAAATTATTCAAAATCCTATTTTATCACATAAGTCAAGCAAAATGAACTTTAATTACACTATATCAATTATTTGAATCTTGCTTCCTTCAGTCTGGGATTTCAAAATTATAACAAGCAGGCAGCAGCCATTTTGTGGACACTGTTATTAAGACAAGCCTTCCATCATCTCAGAATCTTGTTTGTGCACCAGAATGGGGGACCTGATGTCCATCCCCATGTCCTGGCTACACAATTAAATGGTAAAAAGAACGGGGTGAATATATGGAGAGCAGTGACATCTAAGAAGTGCTGAATGGAAAGTGAAAGTAATTGTCTGCCCCGCCTCTATGCCACAGGCATAGAGGAGTGGCGAAAATATTTGATTGACAGCTGAGATTTTTAAATGAGTTTACAACAGCTATGAATGCTTTAATAAAAAGTAGAAATTGGATTTCATATTTAATTTGAAAAGGACTTTTATTATTCAGATTTTTGTGTCTGGGTGACAGGTCCACTTTAACCGTTTTTAACCCACTATTAAAAGAGTATTGGTCTGTCCTTTTCTATGTTTACTTTTGGTTCTGACCCATGCAACAATGGAGTAAATGGATAGGATTATTATCGGCATTGGTTATTTTTTATCTTTTCATACCAGTTGGGAAGAACCAAGCAAGACAACCCAACCTTCCATCAGTAAAGTCATATCTGTTTCCCAACAATTCATTTCCATGCAATAATAGGCAAGAAACATGCCTTCATAAAACTTATGTTTCATAAACAATCGACTTATGATCTAAGTTTATCCTCTCAGGCACGAGCCTTTTATCCTACCAAAAACCTGACATCTCTCCCCGAGGAGTGATTAACCACAAACATTTTAATACAGGAATGGGACCTGTTATCCAGAATACTCGGGACCTGGGGTTTCCCGTATAACAGATCTTTCTGTAATTTGGATCTTCATACCTTTAGTCTACTAGAAAATCATGTAAACATTCAACAAACCCAATAGGCTGGTTTTGCTTTTAATAAGGATTAATTATATCTTAGTTTGGATCAAGTACAAGTTACTGTTTTATTATTACACAGAAAAAGGAAATCATTTTTATAAATTTGGATTATTTGTCTAAAATGGAGTCTGTGGGAGGCGGCCATTCTGTAATTCCAGCTTTCTGGATAACGGGTTTCCGGATAACGCATCCCATACCTGTACCAAGCAACAACTAAGTGTCTCTGTGATATTTCTACAATAAGCTTCACCCCTCTTTTTAGTGCTTAAGATGATTAGCATTACTTTAAATTGTGCCAGTCAACATCTCAATGATATAAAGACTCTCTCACTCATTGGATAGATATTTATTTGTCAATTTAAATTCCCATTACCTGGTTAATAAAAGTTACCTTGACTCCATGGCTGGGTTGTATATTTCTCTTTCATGGCCTCAATAAACTAAACAGAAATGTTTCGTTTATACCATCTTTATAAACCCTCCAGTGCAAGACTAATACCAACTCCTAAGCACAACCCAATGCACCACGGTCAATTTCAGGATGCTGTAGATATTAACCATTAATTTGTGTTGTTGGCTTAGGGCTAAAGCCTCCAGGAAATAGAAGCAATGAATTGCTTTTTGCTACCAGGGCTACAAAATACCAAAAATGAAATGGTTTTGTTGGGACATTATCTCATCTAATGCTCCAGGCTAGAGGCTGTCAAGCAATGAGACTGATTAGGATGTTTGTATGCTTGAGGCTTACAGAATGTTTGTCTCTATACTCAGCCATCATCATAGGGATCTATGGTATCCCTAGGCAGGTACCACTCTTGGGTAAAAGAGAAGCCAGCCTTACTAACACATAGGGGCTCTTAGTATGTGATTAACACTTTATACATACAACAATTTAGAACAATCAAGAATGTATCATGCAATTCCTGGCATTTGAGAAGTATTATATCTAATACAAAGACAACACACGCCTATATGGATTAAAAAATACAATTCCTGGCATTTGAGACGTATTATATCTAATACAAAGACAACACACTCCTATATGGATGAACAAATACAATTCCTGGCATTTGAGAAGTATTATATCTAATACAAAGACAACACACACCTATATGGATGAACAAATACAATTCCTGGCATTTGAGAAGTATTATATCTAATACAAAGACAACACACACCTATATGGATGAACAAATACAATTCCTGGCATTTGAGAAGTATTATATCTAATACAAAGACAACACACACCTATATGGATGAACAAATACAATTCCTGGCATTTGAGAAGTATTATATCTAATACAAAGACAACACACTGCTATATGGATGAACAAATACAATTCCTGGCATTTGAGAAGTATTATATCTAATACAAAGACAACACACACCTATATGGATGAACAAATACAATTCCTGGCATTTGAGAAGTATTATATCTAATACAAAGACAACACACACCTATATGGATGAACAAATACAATTCCTGGCATTTGAGAAGTATTATATCTAATACAAAGACAACACACTCCTATATGGATGAACAAACACAATTCCTGGCATTTGAGAAGTATTATATCTAATACAAAGACAACACACACCTATATGGATGAACAAATACAATTCCTGGCATTTGAGAAGTATTATATCTAATACAAAGACATGAAACACCTATATGGATGAACAAATACAATACCTGGCATTTGAGAAGTATTATATCTAATACAAAGACAACACACGGCTATATGGATGCACAAATATCTCTCTTGGCTCCCAGTACACTGGCCGTCCAAGCCCTATTCCTAACCACATCCCCTCCACCATACTGTAACTTCAAAGCTGTGTTGGAGGTAACTTACCATCATCAAATTAAGTAACATATAATATCACAAGAATAAATAATATGATAATATGTAGCTATATAGATGCCGACGTCGGAAAGTCCTGCATTTAGTAGTGGCCAGCCATTCAGATATTCATATCAAAAGTTGATGGTTTGTGTTTATCTCTTCCCAATACTGTAAGCACACTACAGAAAGGAGAAGCTTTATAACATATTACATGAGCTAATGCAGCACTATTGGACAGCAATCTGAACTAATTCAAAATTGTACCCCTGCAACAATTACAGAAAGTTTAACAGGATTTGGATTCAGCGTAAATGGAGCTTTTTACATTCAGCTGGAGATGAAAGATATATTATCCAGCACAATATAACAGAACATTTGAGTAGTGATGGGCGAATTTGCGCCGTTTTGCTTAGCCGAAAAATTAGCGAATTTCGCACAAAATTCGCGAAACGGCGTCTCGTTTTTGATGCCGGCGCCCGTTTTTGACGCCGGCGCCCGTTTTTTGGACGCCGGCGCCCGTTTTTGACGCCGTCGTCCATTTTTTCGGAAAAAATTTCTTGACACCGGCGAATTTTTGCCGTGAATTTTCGCGGGCGTTTCGCGAATTTATTCGCTGGCGGCGAATCGCGCAAATTCGCCGCAAATTCGTGCCTGGCGAATAAATTCGCCCATCACTACATTTGAGCCTTACAGTAGCAATATTGGTGACACAATGAATATAATTGTCACTGTTTGCTCTTCCAACTGTATTTTAGGACCCAGTTAGGTGTCTATAATACTGAGGGACCGTCTGACAATAATACTAGGGGTTGCTATTTTACACATCCCTACAACTGATAATTAGAATGGGTCACGGGTGTCTGAATTCCAGTGTTACATTTGAGGCGACATCACATTACATGCTGAACATTGTCTTGAGGAGTAGGAAAGCTTTGCAAATATTATACCGTGTCAATGAGGAAAATTAAAATAACTTGGCAACAAGCATGGTCTAAGAAAGACTTTGCTGAATGCATAATAAACTGCCAGGAACATCAAGCGAGATCCATAGTTTCAATACATGTTTAGGGAGCAGTCTGATCTCGTAAAGGTACGGAAAGTTCCAACAAAATCCAACCAAAGTCACAGTAGGGAGAACCCAAATGCTTCATTCAAGACTCATTTGTTGGCTTGTTGTGAAGAGACCAATTAGATATCTGCTGAGAGCAAGCTCTTTGTCCACGTACGTTCACTTTGTTGTTACCCAGTGCACAGCTCGTTAATTAAATGCAAATAATCTTTAATTTCTCAAGCACTAACAGGTTGCAGCCATTTCCCACTGATGCGTCAGAGTGGGAGAAAGTAATGGCGCTCTGTGTAGGGTAATGTGAATGCAGTGTTCCTTTTCTAGTAATGCGGATGCAGAGTTCCCTTTCTAGATAAAGGAATAAATTATACATAAAATGTGTTTATTGAAACCTAAAAAGCTTTTTTTCTCACATTAATAGTAACAGGAATTCATCATCATCATTACCCACTCGTTCATTTCATATTTGCCGCTGATGAAATGTTCTTTAACTTAATTTGGTTTGTACTGTACGGCTTAAGCCCAAAACACAAACGCTTCAAAATTGCATTTTGAGCTGCTGTGATTGGTTTTGATCATATCATATGATTATATTATATTATATATATATATGGGATGCCAGGATTCGGTTCGGGATTCGGCCAGGATTCGGCCTTTTTCAGCAGGATTCGGATTCGGCCGAATCTTTCTGCCCAGTCGAACTGAATCCTAATTTGCATATGCAAATTAGGGTCGGGAGGGAAATTGCATGACTTTTTGTCAGAAAACAAGGAAGTAAAAAATGTTTTCCCCTTACCACCCCTAATTTGCATATGCAAATTAGGGTTCGGATTCGGTTCGGATTCGGGTTGCATATGCAAATTAGGGTTCGGATTCGGTTTGGTATTCGGCCGAATCTTTCACGAAGGATTCGGGGGTTCGGCCGAATCCAAAAAAGTGGATTCGGTGCATCCCTAATTTGCCTAGTTTCGGCCGAAACGTTGAAATAAATCTACCAGCTTTTTTTCACTTATCAAGACCTATGTGTGCGGAAGTTTTTTTGCTTAATAGATATATATATATTTATATAAATAAATAAATATATATATATATATATATATATATATATATAATATTATTGTAAATAGAAAATGTATAAAACTTGGCACCTTCATTGCATTATCAAGTATGGTCCCCGAGGGAGAAGAAAAAGGGTAATGGATTGTGCCCTCAGAACTCCATTAAAAGATTGCAGGGACACAAGATGGAGGGGTTCAAAGGTCTAACTGTAAAAATCTTTGCTATTGTAGTGAGGAGAAACACTTTGTGAAAACATTGCCGGATTCTCTTCATTCTTCTCCTTTTAAATAAGCCCTTGTGTAGCTTTGACTCTTTAGAATTGTGACGTTTATAGGTTACATCTATGAGAACAACACAATGTATAAAGGCCATTGGCTTCCATTATAGACAAATTAATGATGGCAGCAGAGTAACTCAAATTTATTGGCCCCACTGCATCATTTTTATAGGGTCCAGTCCCACAAATGCAACAGAAAAAACTTGGTATTTATCTTATGTTCTATGTATTTAAAGGAACAGTAACACCAAAAAATGTAAGTGTTTTAAAGTAATGAAAATATAATGTAGTGTTGCCCTGCACTGGTAAAACTGATGTGTTTGCTTCAGAAAAATCAGGCCATGTCCTAAGATGTTTTAATAAACTTTTGTATTTTTTTACTTCCTGCCTGAACACTTTTTTGGAGGGACTCACATTCTTGGTGTTGGTTCTCCATGTCATTTACCTGTGAGCCCCAAAGCCGTAACTTTGCCTTACTCAGTTTCAGGTTATTATGAGTGATAAAATCCAGCCTATACTCCCTGCAGCTCCATCTGTCATATAACCCCTCGGCTGGATTCCCTGCATCCCCTACTGTTAAAAAAAAGCATGTTCTGCTGCAGTCAGCACCATTTCTTATTGGAGAAAAGTCTTTGATTTACTTAATCAATAGCATCTTTCCTGATGTGCTCAGCCTCACCGTTGATGTGGTCGGATACATATTCAATTCAAATTCTTTGCATCTTACGAGGGGTGGGAACCAACTGACTGCTGTGAATTGCTCCTACTTTAAAGGGATACTGTCATGGGAAAAAAAAAATTTTCTGCACTGAAATCCATTTCTCACAAGAGCAAACAGATTTTTTTATATTCAATTTTGAAATCTGACATGGGGCTAGACATATTGTCAATTTCTCAGCTGCCCCAAGTCATGTTACTTGTGCTCTGATAAACTTCAATCACTGTTTGCTGCTGTACTGCAAGTAAAGGTGGCCATACACGGGCCGATAAAAGCTGCCGACAGACCAAGTCGGCAGCTTATTGGCCCGTGTATGGGGGCCCCCGACGGGCTTCCCCGATCGAGATCTGGCCGAAAGTCGGCCAGATCTCGATCGGATGGGGTTAAAAATCCCGTCGGATCGCGGCCGCATCTGTTCGTTGATGCGGTCCCGCGATCCGACCGCCCGTTTGGCGAACGCTAGGATCCGATCGTTGGGCCCTAGGGCCCACGATCGGATCAGCCCGATATTGCCCACCTCAAGGTGGGCATATCGGAGGGAGATCCGCTCGTTTGGCGACATCGCCAAACGAGCGGATCTATCCGTGTATGGCCACCTTAAGAGTGATATCGCCCCCTCCCTTTTTCCCCCCAGCAGCCAAACAAAAGAACAATGGGAAGGTAACCAGATAGCAGGTCCCTAACACAAGATAACAGCTGCCTGGTAGATCTAAGAACAGCACTCAATAGTAAAAACCCATGTCCCACTGAGACACATTCAGTTACATTGAGAAGGAAAAACAGCAGCCTGCCAGAAAGCATTTCTCTCCTAAAGTGCAGGCACAAGTCACATGACTGGGGGCAGTTGGGAAATTGACAAAATGTCTAGCCCCATGTCAGTTGAATTCAAATTGAATATAAAAATATCAGATTGCTCTTTTGAGAAATGGATTTCAGTGCAGAATTATGCTGGAGCAGCACTATTAAATGATTCATTTTGGAAAAATCTATTTTTTTTCCCATGACAGTATCCCTTCAAGATAAAACTTTGACTGGACTTTCTGCATCACTGGCTTCAACAGTGACCCCAACCAGTGGCTTGTGAGTAACATGTTGCTCTCCAACCCCTTGGATGTTGCTCCCAGTGGCCTCAAAGCAGGAGCTTATTTTTGAATTTCTGGCTTGAATGCAAGTTTTGGTTGCATAAAAAACATGTGCCAAACAGGGCTTTTTGTAGGCTGCAAGTCCACAGGGGCTAACTATAACAAATAACATTCTATATTTCACACCCCTAGGAACGTCTTGCATGATTATGTTGCTCTCCAAATTATTTTACATTTAAATGTGGCTCATGGTTAGACGCCTGGGCTACAAAATCACAGCAAACAATGCCTCCCCCCCCGTAGCCACCACTGCTGAAAAATGCCTTTTTTGATGGTACCTCCTGCCTTATACAGTCGCTCCTAAACAAAAATAACTCATAATTAGGCATCTTATTTTCCTATCAAATGTGCTCAGTTCCAAATCTGACCGCCATTCTGTCTTGTTTCCATGGTTACTTACAATAGTAAAGTTCATGACTTTGAGGATCCAGATGGTCATGGCTAGGTTCACCAGGATGAGTATCATGAGGAGCAGCACGAAAAAATACAGGCACCTCTTCCTCCAGCCGTATATTCCCACCTTGAACACGTGCGGCCCCTCGTTGCTGGAGAGCGTGCTCCTGTGAGTGGGCTGTTCCTGAGGCATCTGTGTATAGTAAAGGATAATAAAAAAAAGATTTATTCTGATTGTTGCGGGGAGAAACAAAAAGCTGAATCTTTGTACGAATGTCCCTGACATGTACACAATGCATTGCAAACAAATGGTACAAAGGATGGAATCTGCCAGGCGAATTCTAAATCAGCATCTTATTCAATAAGAAAGAAGTAATGAGCTAATTGTGAGCTCTGCAGCCAGAATAGGATTGCTCATTTCCACTCCATAGCTGGATATCTTTTAAAATGATTTGACCCTCATACATAGAATAATAGCCTCCCACACTTTTTGCACTACACTCATTACTCCAGCCTTCACCCAACATAAAGTAGCAGGCAGCCTGGCATAGCACCCTATGATCGTTATTACAGGTGGGGAGGGTGCAGATGGAGCAATTCCAAAAGTACATTTTAGTAGCAGGTTTGACCGTGTTTTTTTCCCCCTGGGAAACGGCAGCCGAATGCTGAGGAATCATTGAAACTGACAGTGGAGAGAACAAGCAGGCCGACTATTCTGCTGCACAACTCATCTCAATCATTTGGTCTCTTTAAAGGGGATGTAAAGTTTCCCATTACACAGCTGGGGATTTATTTTATTTTTTTTTTATTTAACTTTATTTTGAATTTTCACAAAGAGAAATGGGGTACAGAAAAAAAGATAGGGAACAGGAAGAAGGGGGTAAATAAGTATGTAATATTTAACAAAGAAAAGAATAAAGAAAATACAAATGGCTACTTAACAATAGGATGTGACCAACAATCACCTTAAATATCCCCTTTCGCTTATGTTCCAATTATCCGCAGGGTTTCGATATAATGCGTCTGCCCAGTCACGCTTAAAAGATTACGAGTTTAATAATTCCACAAAATTTATCCAGGGGAACCAAATTTCCCAATACTTTTATTTAATATAAGTGATTTCTTCCAATTGTTTTATATCCTCTACCGAGGAAAGCCAGTCTACTAGAGATAAACTTTGTCCTCCTCAATTGCATAATTCAGTAAGCTTTGCGTTGGATTATTAGGGGCAGATTTACTAAGCTCGAGTCATTTTCTGGATACTTCGACCATCGAATAGAATACTAAGGGGCCGATTCACTAAGGGTCGAATATCGAGGGTTAATTAACCCTCGATATTCGACTAGGAATTAAAATCCTTCGACTTGGAATATCGAAGTCGAAGGATTTAGCGCAGATAGTTCGATGAACGATCGAAGGATAATTCCTTCGGTCGAACGATAAAATCCTTCGAATCGAACGATTCAAAGGATTTTAATCCAACGATCAAAAAAAGTTAGCCAAACCTATGGGGACCTTCCCCATAGGCTAACATTGACTTCGGTAGCTTTTAGATGGCGAACTAGGGGGTCGAAGTTTTTTTTAAAGAGACAGTACTTTGAAAATCGAATGGTCGAATAGTCGAACGATTTTTACTACGAATCCTTTGATTCGAAGTCGTAGTCGAAGGTCGAAGTAGCCCATTCGATGGTCAAAGTAGCCCAAAAAAAACTTCGAAATTCGAAGTTTTTTTTACTTCAAATCCTTCACTCGAATTTAGTGAATCGGCCCCTAAGACTTCGAATTTACTTCGACTTTGGTTCGAAGTAAAAATCGTTCGATTATTCGACCATTCGATAGTCGCAGTATTATCTCTTTAAAAATCCTTCGATTTCAATACTTCGCCAAATTAAAGCTACCGAATTGCTATGTGGCCTATGGGGACCTTCCAGTGCGTTTTTTAAAGTTTTTGGCATCGAATAAAAATCCTTCGATCGATCGCTAAAAATCGTTCGATTGGAAAGATTTAATCGTTTGATCGAACGATTTTTATTCGATCGATCAAATGCTATTTTAGAGCTAAATCCTTCGAATTCGAAGGATTTCAATTCGATGGTCGAACTTCGAGGGTTTTAACCCCTCGAAATTCGCCCCTTAATAAATGTGCCCCTGATTGTCCAAACCATAATTGGTGACTCCATTAACTATATTGATTACCGATGACCAAAATTGTTTTAGGACAGGACATGTGAACCAGATGTGGGAGTGAGAACCTTCCTGGGCATTAAATCTCCAGCATAATCTGGATTTATCTCAATATCGGCTGCTATAAACTCCGATCTAACCCGCTCGGGTTTTTAACGCTTATTTATTATCACATTTTCCCGAAACTTTGCTTTGCGGGAAAAGCTCAGATTTTCACAATTTTTTCGTGAATTTTCCTCAAATTTTTCGTAGTTTTCACCCAAAAGCTCAGATAACATTGTGAAATTTCCCTAAACCCCCGACACAACCAAAAATCAGTGGGACTGTTCCCATTGACTTTTATGGAACCTCGACAGGTTTGAGATGCCGTGGTTTTATATTCGGGCTTTTTAGCCCTCGGGGTTTAATAAATTCCGAAAAATTTGTGATTTTTTTTAAAAAAAAACAATTTTATATAAAAAATTAAGAATTTTTCGGATTTCGGGGAATTTATTCCATGCAGTGGTTGAAATTTTTACATTTAGTTCTGTGTCCCAAAGTTTTAATGTTGTTTTCGTCAGAGGGTGTTGGGGATCAGCCCATATTATATAATTATTCTCTATCCATTTTCTAGAGGGAAATTAAATAACGCTTGTTCAAGGTTAATCCAATCTTTTGATTTTTTTACAGAATATCATGGGGATTTACACAAATATTCCTTGACTACAGTATTGGACTGACCCACTGGGAAACCAGGAAAACTCCCGGTTGGCCCAGGTGCCCGTGGGCCTTCTTAATTCTAAACATTTGGCTTATTTCATGATCACATTATTAATGGTTAAATGGTGACAGGACTAAATCATACAAGTTATTAGGCTGAAGTGATCATAGCCTTTTAGAGCTCATGCCCTGGACTGATGTCGATTATCTGAGCCTAGGGACTGGCTCACAATATGCAGCATAAATTTAAAATACAAGCCTCAATACCTGGCTAATATTAGTAATTAATTCACATTGACATTCCATGGCAGCTCAGAAACCAGTGAATCTGAATGTAATAATCACCCCTGAAGCATCAGCTTCCTCATTTTTCTGTTTGATGATTTCAGACGACCCCTAAGCTTAGCTTCTCAGCAGTAAGTCAGAGCACACTGAGCATGTGCAGTGCCACTGACACTCAAAGAATGACCTGACAAAATACAAGAGAGAAAGCTCCTGAGAACAAAGACCTGGTGCATTTCTGAACCTCTCAGCTGGTACAGTAAGTTCAGTATTGAAATACAACATTTATCTTTAGGCTTTGATTATTATTTAAATCATGATGGGAGCTGTAACATGTTTTTCTTTTTTTTAAATAAATGCTTTAGAGAAAACAATGTTTTAAAAGGGGGCAGTTCAGGGATGAATCCTTTGTGCAGGAGGTCTCCCCAGTCAGAAGACTTCTTTCCCTGACATGATAACTCTCAATTAGTGATGGGCGAATTTATTTGGCAGGCGTGAATTTGCGTCGAATTTCCATCTTTTGCTGCCGCAAAAAAATTCACCAGCGAAAATTCGCCTCTGATGCCAGTGACGGAATTGACGCCAGCTACAATTAAGGGCGCCCATTGACTTTAATACATTTGTGGCAAAGCGAAACGAGACAAATTCGCCCATCACTACTCTCAATTAGTGATGGGCGAATTTATTTGGCATGCGTGAATTTGCGGCGAATTTTCCATTTTGTCAAATATGTTTTACCTGCACATTTTATTCAGCAAAATATAACAGTGTTATCAGGCACAATGTGACAATTTCATTGTATCACTTCTAGTATTAAGCCTGCACATTCTGTCCCGCAAACTCCAACGGGGTTATTTATCAAGGTCCGAATTTATCTCAATGTCGGCTGCTACAAACTCCGATCTAACCCGCTCGGGTTTTCCACGCTTATTTATTATTACATTTTCCCAAAAATTACCTTTGCGGAAAAAGCTCAGAATTTCACGTTTTTTTCGAGAATTTTCCTCTGAAAGCTGAGAAAAACATTGTGAAATTGCCCGAAACCCCCGACACAACCAAAAATAAATGGCACTGTTCCTATTGACTTTTATGCAACCTCGACAGGTTTGAGATGCCGTGGTTTTATATTCGGGCTTTTTAGCCCTCGGAGGTTTAATAAATTCCGAAAAATTTGTGATTTTTTTTTTAAGCCTGTTATAACACACAAAACACATTTTTTAGATTTCAGGAATTTCGGAGCTTAGTCAATAACCCCCCAAGTGTCCCAGAATACTTTTATAATTTTAGTCTATAAACTTTGACAGTGTATCCCTCGCAGTATAACTACATACAATACAATACACATTCTATGCAGAAAATACCATATATCTGTAACCTTTCTGTATCCCTTATATTCTATAATGCTAATTCTAGGCAGGTATTTGGCACATTCTCACCATCCTATACAGAGAATTCTAACACTTTATTTTTTCCATTCCAGCCCACTCCAACTATTTCAAACAGAACTTTCTTGCTATGAATTAGGCACTATCTAGTTAATGTTTCCCAAGAAATGTCACCGATCTATCCTCCACATTCTACTCATTAAAACCTAAGCATTGCAGCCATAGCACAAGGACTTACTAACATTTCTATCTGAGATATTAGAACGTTTATATTCTAGCCAATTTTCCCCAAAACATTTAACTGTTTCAGTTGTTTCTTCTGACCCACATACTTCAATTGTGCTGTGTAATGTATATTTTGGAGCCAATATGATCATCAGGATCGTGTTAACAATACTATGGAGAGATAAATGTTATCCAGTGTATTCTACTCATGCCTGATCATTTTGTAGTCTTTCAGTGAATATGTATGTTAGAATATAATTCACTAGTATCAAAATTATAAATTAAGTTGCTGGTCCAAAGAATAGGACACGGATGATGGGAAAACTATTTTCCTATATTTCATATATTTCCCTTTATTCCTACCACTCTCTTTTACTCTTTCCCTTCCTTCTTTTTATCCGTTTCCTCTCTCCTTCTTTCCTTCATCTCTATTTTAGTCCTCCTTTTGTTTCCTAGATTAATCTAATCCCCCTTTTAATCTCCTTTTGAGATAATGAGACTTTACATCTGATGTTCTTCTCATTTTCTGGCTAGAGATGGAGTAAGAGCTATGCCATTAAGGTTACAGAGAACTTACAGTACAGCCTGAAATACTTCTTGGCTACAGCAGGACAGCCCTGAATTATTCTTCACACACAGCTTTTCTGTATAGAGTTTATTATTGCACTACTATATGAATAAATGAGCGAAAATTCGCCGGCGTAAAAAATTGGAATAGTCACTTATTTGGACGTCCATTGACTTCAATGCGGGCGTCAAAATTCATCCATAACTGAAGTGCACTTTACACGGAATCGGAGAGGTGTTTTGAAATTTATTACACCGGTGAATCGTCACGATTTCCCACAAGGCACAGCAGATTCCCGCTAAACATTACACACATCATATTACACCACACTCACAGGTCTTTGGTGGTGAACAAAACTTTAGGGGCAGATTTATCAAGCGTCGAATTTCGAAGTAAAAAATACTTCGAAATTCGACCATCGAATTAAAATACTTCAAATGTCGAATTCAAACTTTTTTCCATCAAATTTTGGTATCCTGCGGTCGAAGTAAAATCGATCGAACGTTTCGAACGATTTTAACGTACGATCGAACAGTTTTGGTTCGACTTCAAAAAGCTTTGAAAAAATGCTGTAGAAGGTCCCCATAGGCTAACATAGCACTTCGGCAGGTTTAATTTGGCGAAGTATTAAAGTCGAAGTTTTTTTAAAGAGACAGTACTTTGATTATCAAATGGTCGAATATTCGAAGTATTTTACTTCAAATTGAATTCGAAGTCGTAGTATCCTGTTCGATGGTGGAAGTCTCCCAAAAATTACTCTGAATTTCGAATTTTTTTACTTTGAAAATTCCCTCGAATTCACTTCGACCCTTGATAAAGCTGCCCCTTATTGTCTCAGAAGAGAACATTATCAAGGTTGATCAAGGTTGAACATTAGTTCAATAAATGTATTTTTTTGTTCATCACGAAAGGCCTGTGCGTGCGGAGTAATATGATGTTTTATAATCTCCAAATTCAATGTAATCTTATTAAATGGAGTGCCCACTTTTGGCTAAATATTGCCTCCTCCAAGGCCTAAATATTGCCCTCCAAGGCCTTTGAGAAAGGCCTTGGAGGAGGCTGAAACGTTAGTAATTGAAATATTTTTCCATTATTATAAGACCTGAGAGTGCGGATCTTGCTTGTTGAATATATATATCATTTCCTTCTTTATTTTTTGTAATCTCTATGTCTTTGATTTTTGTCTAGCCTTTCCTCCTAATCTATAGCCTGTTACCATTCTTATTCATCTCACCAACTCCCAGACACCCTCTACCAGGGGCCTCCCGATGAACTCATGCTCCAGGCACACAGAGACAACTCCGTCATCCACATTATTATTGTGATATTAAGATTATGCTTTTCGTATCTGCCAATCATTCCAGCTAATGTCCATGTTCCCACTGTACAGATATACAAATAAGTAATTATAGCAGAAAACGCACATAATGATACACTGTGGCTGTTTCTCTGCTCCTTTTCTGAGCCGCAAAAGCTGCACCATTACTAAGCAATTAAATGCTTCTTGTATCACTTGGGACTGAACTCCTGTTCTCTGCTCCTTATTATAAGAAAGGAATTGATTGTTGAAACAGTTGGGTGCATTAATATTATCAGCAAGTGTCCGTGTAAAGCTCATGTTGATTTCTTTTCACATGCACTAACTTTTGTCTTAAATAGTGATGGGCGAATTTATTCGCAAGGCGTGAATTCGGGGAGAATTTTTTTCAAAAAAACGGGCGCCGGCGTCAAAAACGGGCGCCGGCATCAAAAACGAGACGCCAGTGCCGTTTCGCGAATTTTTCACCGTTTCGCGAAATTCGCTAATTTTTCGACGAAGCAAAACGGCGCAAATTCGCCCATCACTACTCTTAAATCAGATTTTAGCAGCAGTTATCTGAACTTAGCAGATCCACAGCTATCCCGTAGTGATGGCCGAATTTATTCGCCAGGCGCAAATTCGGCGCCGGTGAATAAATTCGCGAAACCGCAAAAAAATTCTCAGTTTCAGGAATTTTTTGACGTTTCGGGAATTTCGCAGGAAATTCGCAAATTATTCGGCGAAGCGAAACGCTACAAATTCACCCATCACTACTATCCGGGTCTGTACCATCAGAGCAGTAACCATGGAAACAAGATGCAGGAGTTGGTCAGTTCACAGAAACATTTTCTGTATGTTCATCGTTAGAGAAGAACAATTTTCTGTGAAGATAACTGAGGCTAATGGCTACACATTTGGGGGGTTATTTACTAAGCTTCGAATACCCGAAATTTCCCGAAATCCGTAATTTTTTTATAAAATCAGACTTTTAAAAAAATTTATTAAACCCCAAGAATCCCCAAAATCCTGTATATAAAACCACGGCATCTCAAACCTGTCGAGGTTGCACAAAAGTCAATGGGAACAGTCCCATTGATTTTCGGTTGTGTCGGGGTTTAGGGAAATTTCACTATGTTTTTGGAGCTTTCGGGTGAAAACATGAAAATTCATGGAGATTTCGGGGGAAAATTCACAATAAAATCGGGAAAATCAGAGCTTTTCCAGCAAAGCAAATTTTCGGGAAAATCTAATAATAAATAAGCGTTAAAAACCCGAGTGGGTTAGATCGGAGTTTGTAGCAGCCGATATTGAGATAAATTCGGACCTTGATAAATAACCCCCTTGGTATGACTTCCACGGTGAGACACTGCCCTGTAAGATCCTATTAAGGCCCACTGCATTACAGGTTTGAGATCCATTATCCGGAAACCAGTTATCCACAAAGCAACGAATTACAGAAGGGCCATCTTATCTCCCATAGACTCCATTTTATTCAAATAATACAAATTTAAAAAAACTATTTTTTTCCCCCTATAATAAAACAGTACTTGATCGCAACTAAGATATAATTAATCCTTATTGGAAGCAAAACCAGCCTATTGGGTTTATTTAATATTTATATGATTTTCTAGTAGACTTAATGGAAAACTATACCCTCCAAACAATGTAGGTCTCTGTTAAAATATATTGCATAAAACAGCTAATGTATAAAACCCTGCTTCATGTAAAAAAAACATTCATAATAATATGCTTTTCTGCTAGTATGTGCTGTAACGCTTTCTTGGCCTAATCTGCCAATTAGAAGTTAAGGGTGACCAGCTAGGTAGTGAGCATGGGTTACATTGCGAATCTTCACCCAGGGCAGAGCCTTCGCCAAATGGAAGCTTCCCCTTTAAACTGTAGTTGAACTACGACTCACAGGCATATAAGTACAAATAGAATAATGGACGCCAGGAGGTTCTTTAAAAAGGTAAAACAGGAGCAACAGATTTATTATGCCAGAGGCAAATGACCACAGGTTTACTTACAAATATACTGAGGACACAGCAGGTGGAATCACTTTGGACAGTACAAGGTTCACAGTCAAACAGGTGCGACTCCCAAAAGATATTGCAGATAGGTGTACATCAATTCCCAGTTCAACCGACGTTGCACAGTGAGGGGATCGGGATCTATCAGGTAGGGTACAGGTAGTCCTTTGCTCACCTAGATGCCTATCAACTGAGTTCCCTGCTCTAAAGGCAAACAGGCCTTGTGGGAAGCTACTCCCTACTACAATCCTCGTTGGAGCGACAGCTGCTCTTTCTGCTACACCTCCCTGTCTTTCTCTCCTAGAGAGAACTATAACAGTATCTTACTATTTTAGCTGGTCCTCGTTCACGGGGTTACCTGGTCCCCGACTTAGCACTAAAGGTGTCAGGTCCCTCTGGGGTAAATGCTTACTGGGGCCTATGGTGGTCCCAGGCTCAGTGGAGATTCACCTAGCAGCAGCACCAGGAGCCAAAGAGGAAGAGGACACTCCCTGCACAGCACTATATAGCAGTGTGGCAGGGGAGTGTCATTACACTCTTTGTCCAATAGGTGTGGGTGTTACACTTTACCAGTTACAAGGGCTTGGCCCAATAACAAGGGAAAAGAGAACTACATACAAAAGGTAGGGAATTAACTCTATAGGGATAGGATATCCTATAGGTCCCTACAGTGCCATTGGGTAATCCTAAATAGAAAATTGCCATTTTAAAAAATAAGGACCAACCCCTCGGATTGTACGATTCACAAACAAACCATACATGTTAGGTCACATGAGCCAATTAACAGACAGAGTTTTGTCATTTGCTTCCACACTTCTTCCTGTTACAGTTAGAGCTGCAGTATTTCTGGTCAGGTGATCTCTTCCTGTTACAGTTAGAGCTGCAGTATTTCTGGTCAGGTGATCTCTTCCTGTTACAGTTAGAGCTGCAGTATTTCTGGTCAGGTGATCTCTTCCTGTTACAGTTAGAGCTGCAGTATTTCTGGTCAGGTGATCTCTTCCTGTTACAGTTAGAGCTGCAGTATTTCTGGTCAGGTGATATCTTCATGTTACAGTTACAGCTGCAGTATTTCTTGCCAGGTGATCTCTTCCTGTTACAGTTAGAGCTGCAGTATTTCTGGTCAGGTGATCTCTTCCTGTTACAGTTAGAGCTGCAGCATTTCTGGTCAGGTGATCTCTGAGGCAGCACACAGACCATCACAAAATGGTGTCTCAAGGCAAGAGGTGTAAAAAGGCACTATTTACTTAAATATATAATCTAGTTTGATAAGATTCTTTAATATGCCACTTAATATGATGTAAACTATCTGTTTCTTAAGTGTTCATTTGGCGGGTATAGTTTTCCTTTAAGGTATGAAGATTCAAATTACGGAAAGACACTTTATCCAGAAAACCCCCACACTCCCTTCCCAGAGACTATTATCCCACTGTTACTATAGACACCATCTCTCCCTACTATACCTGCTATCCCACAGTCACACTCCCTTCCCAGAGACTATTATCCACTGTTACTATAGGCACCATCTCTCCCTACTATACCTGCTATCCCACAGTCACACTCCCTTCCCAGAGACTATTATCCACTGTTACTATAGGCACCATCTCTCCCTACTATACCTGCTATCCCACAGTCACACTCCCTTCCCAGAGACTATTATCCACTGTTACTATAGGCACCATCTCTCCCTACTATACCTGCTATCCCACAGTCACACTCCCTTCCCAGAGACTATTATCCACTGTTACTATAGGCACCATCTCTCCCTACTATACCTGCTATCCCACAGTCACACTCCCTTCCCAGAGACTATTATCCACTGCTACTATAGGCACCATCTCTCCCTACTATACCTGCTATCCCACAGTCACAATCCCTTCCCAGAGACTATTATCCACTGTTACTATAGACACCATCTCTCCCTACTATACCTGCTATCCCACAGTCACACTCCCTTCCCAGAGACTATTATCCCACTGTTACTATAGACACCATCTCTCCCTACTATACCTGCTATCCCACAGTCACACTCCCTTCCCAGAGACTATTATCCACTGTTACTATAGGCACCATCTCTCCCTACTATACCTGCTATTCCACAGCCACACTACCTTCCCAGAGACTATTATCCCACTGTTACTATAGACACCATCTCTCCCTACTATACCTGCTATCCCACAGTCACACTCCCTTCCCAGAGACTATTATCCACTGTTACTATAGGCACCATCTCTCCCTACTATACCTGCTATCCCACAGTCACACTCCCTTCCCAGAGACTATTATCCACTGTTACTATAGGCACCATCTCTCCCTACTATACCTGCTATCCCACAGTCACACTCCCTTCCCAGAGACTATTATCCACTGTTACTATAGGCACCATCTCTCCCTACTATACCTGCTATCCCACAGTCACACTCCCTTCCCAGAGACTATTATCCACTGTTACTATAGGCACCATCTCTCCCTACTATACCTGCTATCCCACAGTCACACTCCCTTCCCAGAGACTATTATCCACTGTTACTATAGACACCATCTCTCCCTACTATACCTGCTATCCCACAGTCACACTCCCTTCCCAGAGACTATTATCCACTGTTACTATAGGCACCATCTCTCCCTACTATACCTGCTATCCCACAGTCACACTCCCTTCCCAGAGACTATTATCCCACTGTTACTATAGACACCATCTCTCCCTACTATACCTGCTATCCCACAGTCACACTCCCTTCCCAGAGACTATTATCCCCCTGTTACTATTTGCACCATCTTTCCATACTATATTGGCTATCACAGTCTCTTCCCAGGGGCTATTAGCCAGCTATAGTCCCTCTAATCATTCAATAACTGCAGAATAATTTGCATTCATACAGTTGCACCAAGAAGGAATATATTATTTTCTAGGTTATTTTTTTTCAACTGTTTTCTTGCCTTCAATGTCAAATCATTACAAGGGAACATAAACCTTCACAAAAACTTACCCTCATGCATCCCCTAACTTCAAAGTAGATATCTTAAACTCCTACAGCCCCATGTAGGAAGGCAATGAGAGGTAGCAGGAGAGATGTTGCTCCTTGGTGGTCTCTTTGTATCAAGGTCCTTAGCAGTTAGGCCATTGGGGTCCCTGCTATCTGCTAATTACCAACATTTGAAAGAAAATATTGCTTTGCTAAAAGTGATAGATTTAAAATAAAAACTGAGAAAAGCAGCTTCCTTTCCTATATCCATGTGACAGTTTTTATACTTTTTGCAGGTAAAATATGCTCCTCTCTCATAAACATGAGTGAACTGAGAAGGGCCCCTGACAGTGTCATAAATAAAATGTTATTTATGCAGTTAGTAAATGTGGCCTATATTTTTTATGTTATCATTTACATACACATAAATATTCACAGGCGTTTGCTCTAAGGGTAGCTCCTTCTGCGCTACGAGCAGAGCACGTCCGATGGAGGTCAGCGATTTTGCTTTCGCTCATGGATTCCCATGCAGAACTGAAATATCTTCTGCCTGACACACAAGTCGCTGCAACTCACCCACAGAAGTCAAATTTATCCAGAAACAATGCTTGTGACATAGGATTTTCTCCAGCGCAGCCCCCACAACTGTCAGCCAGAGATCCCAGCGGCGCTTCAGGTTTCCAAGCAGATGCAATTGGCAATAGAACCAAGACCAGAAAACTGACTGTCATTGCCTTGTGCTTTATACACTATATATAAATATATATATATATATATATATATATATATATATATATATACACATACACAGTTTCATCTGATGCCTGACGAATGGGCGAGAAACCCCAATTGAATTGAAGCATTTGCAATAAATATAACATAAATGTGAGATTGTTATTAGAGAGGAATATGTGCCCTTTTTTAGAGCTTGGCATACCTTTCATGAAATCTCCTTAGGCATGAGCCGTGGGGGTGACGTTGCCACAGCGATTAAACACCCAGGGCAGATGCTTAAAATGAGAATAATTGTTCTCTGTGGATTATAGGGCAGGCTGACCAAGAAAGCTCCATAGGGATCTGGGTTTATGTAATAGATATTAGAGATTCTCATAATCTCTAGAGGATTAAGAAAATATATTATTAAAATCTGAGAAAAAACCCTAACATTTTTTCATTTGTCAAGGCTACTGCTAGACAGTTCAGTTACTTGTGCTTAAAGAATAAGTAAACCTTTAAAATAAGTGAATGTAAAATTGATGAGAGTGCTATTCTAAGCACTTTTGTCATTTACATTCATTATTTATTTTCTTTTTATTCCAAGACATTAAAGGATAAGCAGCCTCTTTCTTTCTTCTGACAACTTCCTTGACTACTTTGTGGTCAGACTGGTCAGAAACTAACCAGCAGGTGGCGCTGTTGGAACAAAATTCATTCATATTAACAGCACATGTATCCCTTAATATCTTGGAATAAAAAATAAATAAATAATGAATGTAAATGACAAAAGTGCTTAGAATAGCACTCTCATCAATTTTACATTCACTTATTTTAAAGGTTTACTTATCCCTTAAGGCAGTGATCCCCAATCAGTAGCTTGTGAGCAAAATGTTGCTCCCCAACCCCTTGGTTGTTGCTCTCAGTGGCCTCAAAGCAGGAGCTTATTTTTGAATTTCTGGCTTGGACACAAGTTGTGGTTGCAAATACCAAATGTTCTGCCTACCAGAGCCTCCTGTAGGCTGCCAGTCCACATAGGGGCTACGAATAGACAATCACAGCCCTTATTTGGAACCACCAAGAAACATTTTTTATGCCTGTGTTGCTCCCCAACTCTTTTTACATCTGAATGTTGCTCACGAGTGAAAAAGGTTGGGGACCCCTGCCTTAAGGGTTACATGTGCTGTTAATATGAATGAATTGTGTTCCAACAGCGCCACCTGCTGGTCAGTTTCTGACCAGTCTGACCACAAAGTAGTCAAGGAAGTTGTCAGGAGAAAGAGGCTACTCTGATGTTCTTCTGCTTAGGAAAGAACATCAGAAAGGTTTCTAATTCCTAAGCAGAATATTTCTAATTCCTAAGCAGAAGAACATCAGAGCAGCCTCTTTCTTTCTCCTGACAACTTCCTTGACTACTTGGTGGTCAGACTGGTCAGAAACTGACCAGCAGGTGGCGCTGTTGGAAAAAAATTCATTCATATTAACAGCACATGTATCCCTTAATATCTTGGAATAAAAAGAAAATAAATAATAAATGTAAATGACAAAAGTGCTTAGAATAGCACCCTCATCAATTCTATATTTAATAATTTTAAAGGTTTTCTTAAAGGGGTTCTGAAACCAACCATAAAGCCGTCCTACTGCTTCCCTAGTTCTCTATAAACTCAATTACACATGGAAACCATTCACCAATGACAATTTTACTGACCAAAAATGTAATTATAGATGCTAGAGAATTGGGCAATACTATGCATGTCTTCACTTTGATAATATGTTGAAAGATGCGGAGACTTGTAGTCCAGCAACATGTAGTGTGGTTGAACAGTACAGCAGAGTGGTATTTATTTAAGTTGATGCACCCTACTTTGCATAGTTGGAGGTACAACAGTTGACTTTCATAAAAGTTTATGTCTCCTTTAAACGTGATATATGAGCAGAATTTATAAAGTAGGTCTCCAGATAAAAAGTGAATTAACATAAAATGCAATAAAGCTCCAATATCAATGCTGGGAAGATTAACCATGACATGATGTTTGGGGAAATTTCATAATGATCCTCCAACTTTGGTTGTCTTGAGCATAAAGTTGACGATTTAGTTATTATTTGCCTTTATTAACAGTAAATGGAGTTTCCTTAGACAAATTAGAGAACATTGATTAGACTAGGCTTATGCCTCTTGTTTATGCAAGGATTAAGTCTATAATTATTCTTCACTGGAAATGTACCGGACTGTAATTACGACATGATTTATGCGGCCCACACTCTAAGTGTATTAATCTCATATAATCACTTTACTTTTGGTTATTGTCTATGTTCCATATCATTTGCATTCCTCCTCTCTGGATAATGCGTGTCCAACACTGCTTTTCTGATATGCTTCATTTCCCATATACATATTCATACCCTAACCAACAAGCTGGAGCTCCTGTCTTATTGTAATAATATCTCTATTCATGTACAGCAGGACTTCAATTCCTCTGTGCTGCCCCTGGAAAATGTATTAAAGGGCAACTACAGTGGCCTAAAAAGAACTGGTTCCAGAAATAAGATTTAAGTTAATATAAACAGCTAACTTTGAACAACAAAGGTGGAAAAGCAGTGAGGACTGAATATTAATTTATGGGTATCGCTGCACTTTCAGATCTAGAACAGAAAATATACTGAGATTGTTCTCTGTGGGACTTTTGATCTCAGTGAAGAACTGGAATGGAGTCTAGAACTTCTCTAGCCTTGAAAATACGATTTCCATACAAACAAAATTCAACAATAATGACTTATTGATTACTCAGCAAGTCCAGTTGTTTTTTATATTTACCTATACTAGATATACCATGACCTGGATGAATGAAAATCTTCATAGTCATAATAATAATGACATTGGGTACTTCGCCTTAAAGGATATGTAAACCTTTAAAATAATTGAATGTAGAATTGATAAGAGTGCTATTCTAAGCATATACACATGTTGTTAATATGAATTAATTTTGTTCCAACGGCGCCACCTGCTGGTCAGTTTCTGACCAGTCTGACCACCAAGTAGTCAGGAAGTTGTCAGGAGAAAGAAAGAGGCTGATCTGATGTTCTTCTGCTTAGGAAAACAATTAGAAATCTTTCTCAAATCTTTCCTAAGCAGAAGAACATCAAAGCAGCCTCTTTCTTTCTCCTGACAACTTCCTTGACTACTTGGTGGTCAGACTGATCAGAAACTGACCAGCAGGTGGCGCTGTTGGAACAAAATTCATTCATATTAACAGCACATGTATCCCTTAATATCTTGGAATAAAAACAAAATAAATAATTAATGTAAATGACAAAAGGGCTTAGAACAAAACTCTCATCAATTTTACATTCACTTCTTTAAAGGTTAACATATCCTTTAATAAGTTTATAATATACTGGCTGCTGATATCCAGCAACATTCAGACTGAACAGCACTGTTGAAGCTTTATGGCTCTATAAATCCAGTGCTCCTTTTTGGCATAGAGGTTGCTAAAGAGAATATGATATTTCCGGAGCAGCTATGAGTCAGTCTTGGCTCGTTCTTCTCTTTTCCACCAGTTTTCATTATCTCAGGTTTTTAGCAAACAGATTTTACAATCTTTTCCTAATCCTGCAACTCTGAACTGGTCTAACAGGACCCCACGCTCCTCGGAGACTGTCAGCTTGTTTCCAGCGTAGAATTCTAAAGATCTCATGCACTCAGAGGGCATTTTAACTCTGGTGTAAAGAATAATCAATTTCACTTGGGGGACAGCGATCGATATTGTACAAGGGACAGCTGACTCCCTATTCAGCGATAGAAAATAAACTTCCTTGATTACTTTGTGGTCAGACTGGTCAGAAACTGACCAGCAGGTGGTGCCTTTGGAACAAAATTCATTCATATTAGCAGCACATGTATCCCTTAATATCGTGGAATAAAAAAATTAAATAATGAATGTAAATGACAAAAGTGCTTAGAATAGCACTCTCATCAATTTTACATTCACTTGTTTTAAAGGTTTACTTATCCTTTAAGTCATGCATCAGACATTTACATCTAGATAAACATTGCTTTTCACTCTCCTATTAGCTGCAGCAGTTTGTTTTTGTTCCCTATGCTAGCCTTATTACTGGTGCTGTGTATAGTTTCTCTTAGTAACAAGGGATGGTTAGTCTTGCCTAGTGATGGGCGATTTTATTCACCTGGCGCAAATTCCTGGCGAATTACTGCGTTTTGCTGGCGGTGAATAAATTAGTGAAATAGCCGCAACAATTTCAACGCAGGAGACATTTTACTGCAGGCATTTTACTGCACACTCATTGACTTTAATGCAACTGGATTAAATGGGCGTGCGTCAAATTGTTGCCGGCGTTGGAATCTGTCATTTATTTTTAGGAGCTTGCGGAATGGTTACTCTATAACCCTTTGTGGCTTTGTATTATTTTAATGAGCAGTCACACAGCCAGTGAGAAACACGGACTTATAGATGGAGCGGGTCAAATAGAAAAGAGCCAGGGTTGAGTATATGCCATAGGGCAATCCTGCAAACATGAAATCAGGAGTAAAAATATCAATAAACCTCAAGAATAAAAGTTGGTAAAAAAAAGAGAAACTCTACTTATGATCCATCCAGAGACGGAACTAGGTGGGGGCGGGCCCTGGTGCGAGCCTGCAGCCGGGCCCCGCCCCCACCCTCTTCCGTGCGGCGCTGCAGCCGACTGCAGTGGGCGCGTGACTGCTGGGGGGCCCTGCGGGGGTGCGGGCACTGGCCCAATTGCACCCCCTGCTCCCCCGGTCGTTACGCCACTGGATCCATCACAGAAGTACTGCTAGAATACAGCAATGAAATTAATGGAGACATAAACCTTCCACAGCAAACCAAATATTGCTTTAAAGGGATACTGTCATGGGAAAACAGTTTAATTTTGAAATCTGACATGGGGCTGGACATATTGTCAGTTTCCCAGGTGCCCCCAGTCATGTGACTTGTGCTCTGATAAACTTCAATCACTCTTTACTGCTGTACTGCAAGTTGGACTGATATCACCCCCTCCCTTTCCCTCCAGCAGCCAAACAACAGAACAATGGGAAGGTAACCAGATAGCAGCTCCCTAACACAAGATAACAGCTGCCTGGTAGATCTAGGAACAGCACTCAATAGTAAAATCCAGGTCCCACTGAGACACATTGAGTAGGAGAAACAACAGCCTGTCAGAAAGCAGTTTCATCCTAAAGTGCTGGCTCTTTCTGAAAGCACATGACCAGGCAAAATGACCTGAGATGCACCTACACACCAAAATCACTTGTTGGGACAGAATCCGTTTAATGCAACATTATCCAAAAACAAGCCAGCTCTCCGGGCCAGTGACTGACTTAACCCAAGGGTATCCAGCTAAATCCCTGATTTATTTACATGCAGAACTTTAGGCAAAACCCAGAAAGCATTCAATCAACAAAACCAAGGGCCAATATGGCACAGAAGCATGATCCAATGATTAAAGGCACTAATGGAATTGTATGCAGCATATATTCATCCCTCTCAAACAGAAAGCTCAGAGAGATATTATTATGGATACAATAGGAGTCATCTTAACCAACCCTACATCAGCCATTTTATCAAACACAGGGAGATTATAACTTGCTGATATTATACTAAATTAAGATGAATCAAACATCAGAAGGTAAAACATAGTGCTGCTTCGGGCTTTTGTGCTAGAACACGAGTTGAGTGCCGCCAGAGAAAATCATATTTTTTCACTAAGAAGGGTCTTATTTAATTTATTTTGTATCTTTCTTTTTTTTTTTTATTATTATTTATGTATGTCTCTGTTTTACTTATTTGTTTTAGATTTAATTTTAGTTATTTTATTATTTTAATTATTTTATAATATTTTATGTATTTTATTCATTATATATTTTTTTAAATATGATATATTTTTTTAATTTATATATTTTATGTATTATATTATGTATATATTTTCACCAATGAAGAAAACTCATGACTACCTGATACTATTCTGTTAACCATTTACTTTATTGGCAAGCCTGACACCAGGGTCGGACTGGGCCAATTGGACAATGAGCAAGGCGGGGTCCTGTGGGTTTTTCCCCATTGTTCAAGTCCATTGTTCCTGCCCCGACCTCCCCCTCTGGCCCAGTAGTGGCCATAATACAGGTGTGCGTGAGGTGGGGGAGGGTTCTGAAGGTAGATTGCTGGGGCATGGAGGGGCCACTCCCGGGTGTATTCAGCTACAAAAATAACCAAAAGATGGCGCCCATGCGCTGAATCTGCAACTAAGGGTAAGTAAAGAAATAGGGGCATTTGCCGAGGGTAACACCTAGGCTCGGGGGAGCAGGGAGGGGTCTATCTAGGGTAGTGGATTTTATTATAAAGGGTTTGGTTCTCCTTTAAGAGTACATTACACTCTCATACCTCCCAACATTTTGGAAACAGAAAGAGGGACAAAAAGATTCTTTACACCCGCATTGCGAATTTTTTGACCACGCCCATTTTAGTGGCTACACCCCTTAGTTACCATGTTCATTTGACAGAATTCGGCAGGCTATGAAAGTTTGAACACATTTCTGTGGTTTCTATGTATTAATACAGTTTTGCGAATGAAGCTGCAAGTTTCCCCAAGAGACCTGCTTTTCTTAAATTGTTACAATAGTTTCTTTGCTTATCTTAAATGGTTACACATGTATCTAGGTGCACCTGTCACTTATTCTGGGCTCTCTGCCAGAAGCCAATGACGTTTTAGAAACTTTGTATCTTTTTCATGGCTGTTCAGTCAAAATCGGGACTATCCCACAAAAAAAATCGGAGCAGCTGCATCGAAATATAGATTTAGAAAAGAATATAAGCTTTGTATGGCCTGTACACCCATCTATTTGGTAAACCGGTAATCTGGGGACCAAGTTTACGTAATCATGGCTTCTCCCTTGACAAACACAGCTTGCTGTGAAGAATAACTAGTGCCAATATGTGGGATCACTCTTTGACATACAGGCCTCTTCTACACCCCGATAAGTGTCATTGTAAGTGCAGAGTCCATCGTGGAATGAAAATATTGTTTGCTGGATGCACCAAGACTGCAAATGTCACACGATTCTTAAAGGGTTGGAATATAAACTAGAATAAAGGGTGGAAACACTGTAAAATAAATTCAAAGCTGAAGCCGGCCTTCCCTTGGGATTTCCTACAATATCTAATTTGTCGACCTTTCACAGCCACGAGTGGACTGTAAATATCACACTTTCCATTCTCCTCTGATCCCCGCGAGCTCTTGGGCTTACGCTGCCACTTCTCTACTCCGCGTGCAACTGACAAGGCTTAAATGTCAGCCATTGTATCTGTCTGGACAAGGTGGGTTAAACAGCAGGTCTGGCTGAGCGGAGACAATTTAAATGTTAAAGGGAAAACAGGAGCTAAAATTCCATTTTCTTTGCTACAACGCAGACATGCTGTGACATTTGCAAATAAATTTGTAGATGCCTAATTGCCTTAAAGGATAAGTAAATCTTTAAAATAAGTGAATGTAAAGTTGATGAGGGCGCTATTCTAAGCACTTTTGTCATTTACATTCATTATTTATTTTCTTTTTATTCCAAGATATTAAGGGAAACGTGCTGTTAAAGGGATCCTGTCATCGGAAAACATGTTTTTTTCAAAACACATCAGTTAATAGTGCTACTCCAGCAGAATTCTGCACTGAAATCCATTTCTCAAAAGAGCAAACAGATTTTTTTATATTCAATTTTGAAATCTGACATGGGGCTAGACATATTGTCAATTTCCCAGCTGCCCCTGGTCATGTGACTTGTGCCTGCACTTTAGGAGAGAAATGCTTTCTGGCAGGTTGCTGTTTTTCCTTTTCAATGTAACTGAATGTGTCTCAGTGGGACATGGGTTTTTACTATTGAGTGTTGTTCTTATATCTACCAGGCAGCTGTTATCTTGTGTTAGGGAGCTGTTATCTGGAGGGGGGTGATATCACTCCAACTTGCAGTAGAGCAGTAAAGAGTGATTGAAGTTTATCAGAGCACAAGTCACATGACCAGGGGCAGCTGGGAAATTGACAATATGTCTAGCCCCATATCAGATTTCAAAATTAAAAATAAAAAAAATACGTTTGCTCTTTTGAGAAATGGATTTCAGTGCAAAATTCTGCTGGAGCAGCACTATTAACTGATTCATTTTGAAATTTTTTTTTCCCCATGACAGTATCCCTTTAAGTCACTGAGGACACCCTTTACTAAAGGTGGCCATAGGCGTAAAGATCCGCTCGTTTGGTAATGTCGCCAAACGAGCTTATCTCTCCCGGATATGCCCACATTGAAATGGGCGATATTGGCTGAACCGATCATGGGCTCTAGGGCCCAATAATCGGATCATAATGGACCGGATCCGGGCGGTCGGATTGCAGGACCAGATACACGCATAGAAGCGGCTGAGATCCGACGGGATTTTTTTAACCTGCCTGAGCGAGATCTGGCCGACTTTCGGCCATATATCAAATGGGGAAGCCCGTTGGATGGCCCCACACACGGACCAATTAGCTGCTGACTCCGTCTGTCGACAGCTTTTACCGGCCCGTGTATGGGGGCCTTAAATTTGAGTTTTCCTGTCCTCGAATATAGCCTTCAATTGTCAGATCCTGATCTAAAATAAGTAATTACATACAATCTGTGCCAGGGATAACTCAAGAGCATAGTTAAACTGTTAGGGGTTCCCTTGCATAAGTTATAATTGCTGCATCTCTTTCACAGAAATGCTTGATTTTTATCCCAAAACCTTCAGTCGTATTTGGTTTCTAAAGCTTTTTATTTCTTCTCTACGTGGAACGCAAAGCGAAACGCAGCTAAATGAAAGACGCCTATTTTCTTTTTTCCCCGCACATGGCCAAATGTCCGCACCCCACACAGATTCCCAGTTGTTCAAGCGTTCAGCGGCTGATTGCAATCCTCACATTACCTGCACGAGAATCTTTGAGTGAAGACAAGGCGGCTTTTACTGAAAATCCCTCTACGCTTAATTCCGAAGCCTGGAAATAGAATTTGCTTTTTTGTTTTATTGAACTCTTGGTGGTTATGCCGCCATTCACCTTGGGAAGCTGTAGGAAGTTTGCTGAACTTTGGAAATTATTTATTTATACATTTTCTCTGCGGTGCCAGCTTCTACTTCTCTCTCTGTTTGAGTCTGTGTATCCAAGAACTACAATCATTTGCTAATGTTCCCTGGGTCTGAACTGTCTTTAGTAGAGTCCACACAAGACAATTGCCTTGGCCCAAGCATGGCCTAACAAGGCAGGGACCACCAACCATCCCCAGCAGTAATGGCTCACTAAAATATTAAAGGCACAATAAACCTTACCATAAAGTGGTTTCACTGTACCCTATAGTTTTCTATAGCAGTTGATGCACACTTACCAGCAAATGCTTTTTAATGCCGGTAGGTGTGCTTCCATTGTTGCTGGATAACCTCAGTTAGAACACTCATTGCTTACTTCCAACTAGCATGGTAGCATTTCAGCACAAGAACTACAGTAGTCATATGAAGTGTGGCATTTTATGGATAATCAAAGGCAAAACCTCCTAAAATCACCATGGCCATGCAAAGTGTTGGCTATAAGGTTTAAAGTGTAACAGTCACCATCACTGGACTCTAGAGCAATGGAAAATTGTCCTCTGGTTTAATAAATGGTAGTTCCCCATCTGGCAGTATGTAAACTTTTTGGTTTGCCAGATGTCAACCTCCTTAATTGAAAATGTTAACAGTAATATTTTGTAATATCGAGGAATAATGGTCTGGCTTTGCTATGGCACCTTCTTCCATTAAAAGCAAACCTAAAGTCTTGAATTAAATCAAAGCAAGCATATTCATCCAATCCATAGCATTTTGTTAATTCATAATCTAAAACCTTGCAGATGAATTAGAGCTCATTCAAATAACTGATTCCAATACAAACAAAATCTAATAAAATAACTGCCTTTTGCACAAATTCTGCATGTAGAGAGACATGGGGGCAAATTCACTAAGATTCGTAGTTGCGCCAGGCGTAACTTCGCCGCACTTCGCCGCACTTCGCCAGGCGTAGTTTCGCCAGCTCTTCGCAAATTCACTAAAATCCGAAGTTGCGCTCAGGGGTAGCGCAAGGTTGCGAAGTTGCGCTAGCGTTGATTCGCTAAGCGATGGTTAATTTGCATACGGCGCCAAATTCAAATTTCAATGGAGGAATACGTAGAATCACTGGGAAACCTTCAAAACATCAAATAAAAATTTTATTTTGCCCTACACGTGCCCACTGTATAGGTAAGTTGCCATGAGTCAGGAAATGTAGGGGGGAAGGAGGGGAGGCCCAAAAAAATTTTCGATCTTTTTCAGCCTATCACCCATCATGTAGAAAACACGCCAGCGTTTGACTTTTTTTGAAGCAATCCCTATCTACTCTATTGCGCTTCGCCTGGTCTGAGGTGGCGAAGGAAGTCTAGCGTAAAAGGTAGCGCTCAGTACACTGCGCGCGTTAGTGAATTTGCGTAGTTACGTCCGTAGCGAAAATTCGCCAGGCGTAAGGGTGCGAAGTAACACTAGCGAATCTACGCCAGCGTTGTTAGTGAATTTGCGCAGTAACGAAAATGCCAAACGCTAGCGAAGTAACGCTAGCGTTCGGCGCTTCGGCGCTTAGTGAATTTGCCCCATGATGTCTGGTCATTTTAATAGAGTGAGCTTTAATACATCTTCTAGGTAAAAGAAGCCCCCCTATAAGATATATTGGATCATTCATTTGACATCCAACTCCTGAATGAAGACAGAATGAGGAGAAACAGAGGAATAGTGAAGATAAACTTGATTATTTCCGAAATTTTTAATTGATTATATTTAGAAAGTTTCTTATTTCAGAATGCTGAAGCTAATATTGAATTTTCATTTTCGCGATAGTTCCCCTTTTCAAGAAAATTTGTCTTTGGTGAACAGGAATACAATTCGTTACAAAAAAAAAGGAGCTCTTATCAAATGTATGCTTTATAGCTAATAACCACTTGCACTAATTCTGATGGTATCGGTTTCAAATACTGTAATGTCCTATTTTGCTGACCATAGAGTCCTTACCATTTACATTATTGCTGCTCTGAAATGTAATTAATCTCTTTTTGCACAGTAGCCTTATGAGATGATGATAGGTTTGCTCTTTGGACCAATAAGAACCCTCGGTACTAATTATTAACCTTATTATATGTGGTGAGGACTGGGTGCATTTTTATAGAAGATGTTCTTTATCATATAATTGCATTATGTGTTTAAGTTACAGGCAACCTTTTTGTTTTATAACTTTAAAATAATAAATGAAGGATTACTAAAAGAAGTGATAAATAACCCCACTTGGGGTTAACTGTTTTTCAATGTTATCAAGACCTATTTGTAGTGAGAGTTTTGGATGGCTAATGTTGGTACTTTACTGCTGGGAGAAAACGCTAAGCCTCTGCTAATGGGGACCATGGGGTTTGATTATAACTGGCGCAACCCATAATCTAAATGGCCCCAAGGAAACTGCTGTGCCGTTATAACTCTCGTAGGGCAATGAAACAAAAATAACTTATGGAAAAAATATGTACAACGTGAACTGTTTTTTTTTCAGGGGGCAAACCACATAACCTGTTGCAAACCTACAATACCTCATTGGCTGGTGGAATAAAAATGATGTCCTTTTTAAGTTTGCATATTTAATAAGACAACATATTTTAAAAAATATGTTATGCATGGATGGTGTCACTTATGATCTATAGGGTCAGTAATGCTATTAGCATGTGATCAGCTCTGTAACTACCTGGGGAGCCAGAGGGTGGGACTGTACTGGGGTCTGTTCCCTTTACTGGGATACCAGCATCACTGCAACCAAAATCCACTGAAGGCCAGGGAGACCCACAGTTAGAGTCCTGCTTGGGTCCATTTTTTGAAACCCCTACCTGCAGCCCACAATTTGACCCATATTTTCCCGCTACCCGATCCACAATAGGCCAACTAACCTTCTGACCCGAGGAACACACAAAACCGGAAATTACGCCACTCCGGTGCCGAATCTTCCCAAAAAATTCAAAACTGGAAAAACCACAAGGGTGGGAGGTTATCAAGCCTACACCTTTGTTGGGTACCCAGCCGGGTTACCCACGACTGCCTGCACAGCCAAGGAATCGGGGACTTTTTGCCTGAAACCCGACTACTTTGCGGGTATTCCACGGGTACCCGACCCGATGCAGGTCTCTACCCACAGTGCTACATGGCGTGTGGCTGCAAGCTGATAGCATGGGTGCAATTTTATCCTGGAGCCCATAAGCCTTTAATCACAGCTGCATTTTAGCATAATTCTGCCCTAGGCACCAGACTAGAGCCCACAATGGCTTCTGGCATGTGCTCAGTACAGCTTACTGTACCCCAAACTCCCACCCAAAGCTGAAGAGGCAGGTATGATAACTCCACCCCCTGCACCCTCAGCTATGTTGCCGGATATATCAAAAATAGTTACAGAGAAGCACGTCACTCGGTGTTATGAAGATTAGTACAAAATTTACAAATGCATTTAACCCAAAGTGATTTTGCCCCCCTCAAAAATGCTGGGGTCTTAGTTAAGGATAGATGCAGGTTTACAAAACCATTATGACAATATCTCTATAGTTATAATTATTGTGTGCACAATATTGATCATTCCTGGGAGTTTACAGGTAACCCTTCACAGTGAGCTCCATAAAATAGAAAAAAGAATTGTTTGGTTTTTAACATGGATTTTATTATATATTGGATTTACTGCAATTGGCACTATTATAAGTCAGGGCCAGATTGGTCCCTATAATAGCCCGCTTGGCCTATCATGCGATTGGCCCTTTCTGGAAGTTGCCTTTCTGGTTGGCAGACTCAAACCCTCTGCATTTATGTCCAAAGATGCAAGTACTTGATTCATCTTATCAGTAAATAAGGACAGCATTTTCGTTTTTCTGTGGTTTCTGTGGAAATTGGTACATTAGTAGTTGCAAATGGATGGCCAACAACATAAGTGGAGACCCTGAGTGTGTCCATGAACCAATGAGCATCCTCTCCATAACTTTCCATACACCAGGAAAATTCAACTATCAATCTGTATCCTATTGCTTGATTTGGTCAGTAATGGCCGTGGTGTTGGTTTCTGAAGGTGGTGGCCTGTAGGACAAGAAATCATATGGTGACAACACTTGTGCTGAGCAAAATATTTAGCCAGGCATTGATTCCCAGTGAAACCCAGAGTATTGCATTCATCTTTTTGAGAGAGAAAAAAGAAAAAAGTTTTGTTGACTCCAACAAATATTTGGTACAAGAAAAAATGTCCATTGACTCAAATGTATTTGTGCTGAAGAAAAGTGCCTTGCATTTTCATTATTTCGCACCATTTTCATTATCACGCATCATTGTTGAATATCACTTCGCCTTGCATCCCCCCATGTATCCATCCAGCAGTCTATCCGCGTATAAGAACATTTACATTATTATAAATGTGTGGTGTCATTTATATCTTTCTACTATTACATATTTTCTCTATTTTAAAACAAAAAAAAAAATCCATGCAGATATTTTTTTTCCTAATGGAGTGTTAAGCAAACCCATTTTGGGATTTTTTTGAGTTCCCAACTCCAAGGAAGTCTCGTTTAAAGAATTAATGAGTCATTGTATCAACTGATGGAAGGGAGTTAGTGTGTGTCATTAGACTTTCATAATGTTTGATGCGTCCTCCCAGTTGGAACACAGACAGCAATCAACACTTTTGTCTGGTTCCTACATACGTATTTAACCAGCAAACATCCTGTCGTGCCAATACAAAACTGAGAAGGAAAGCAATAAGGCAGCAGGGAAAGAAAAGGCAAGAACTGGCTTGTAACCATTAGTATTTCATCCTCCTCTCAGTCAATAAGGGCTCCTACTGATGAGTGTTCAGTTCTAAAGCATTCCACCGCAGGATAGCGAAGGACAAAATGCAGTCTATTCTTTCTTATGGGGCTGTACTGACAGACACATAAGCATTCGTATGGAAATTCCCCTACCTCTTTACTTACCCCTCGGTGCAGATTCCATGCAGCGGAGTTCACGGGCGCCATCTTATTTTCTTCGGTAATCTTCGGGTCTTCTTCCGGCAGTTCGGCAATTTCTGTGACTTTTGGCACATGGGCAGTTGTCGCAGACCAGAAGATTGCTCCAACTGCGCATGCGCCGATACACTGATCTCTTCCCGAAGATTACAGAAGAGAAGAAGATGGCGCCCATGAACACCGCTGCATGGAATCTGCACCAAGGGGTAAGTAAAGAGGTAGGGGAATTTACCGGGGTAACAATTAGGCTGGGGAGGAGCAGGGAGGCGGTCTATGTAGGGTAGGGGTTTTTAAAATGGAGGGTTTGGTTCTCCTTTAATACGCACTGCCCACCTGCCAAGTGTTGAGCAACACAGCCTGGTTTTCTTGGGGTTGTCTGGTTCGGTTCACTATTGCCTGATTGGGTTTCAGAATTCTTAAATCAGCCCAAAAATGCACCAGATCACACAGCCTATGTCATAGCCCGCCTCTCAAGGCCAATTGAAATCATTGCCCTGCCCTCTTTATCATTTTTTTCCCAACAGCAAAGATGGCAACCCAACACGTATAGTGTCCCAGTTTCAGGCAATAACGACCCCTGCAACACTGCTTGTTTTTGTAACAGTAGGTTATTGGACATAGCCATATGAATTCTAATTTTGACCAGGTTAACCCGAAACCATGAATATAATTCCCAAATGTGTTCAAACTTCAAAAAGCTGTGGGTCATAAAGTACAGGAGGATTTCAAGCTGAATTGGGTGCGGGTCGGAAAGTAGTGGGTTAGGTTTAGATTTGGATGGAAAATGTTCTCATCTCATCAACGAATACTATGAAATATTGTACCACCTCATTCAAGTGAATATAAAGCATACAAAGTAAATATATATATATATATATACGCACACACACTTGTTAGCCTTCTCACTTTTTAAGAATCAAACAGGTAAAAGAGAAATGTGTAGGGTATGTCAACCAGTAAGTATTTTTGGCTTCTATATCATTTTATCAAGCACCCTCTGCAAAAAAGCTAAGGGTGTCAAGAAGGGACAGATCAGGGAGCAATGATTGACAGATAAAGACCCAGTCATACTTCTAAATTATTTCAGGCAGCTCTGGTTCCCCTCCACCCCTCCTCATGTCCAACAGGGATGTTGCAGAATTTAATAAGGGCTCTTTAAAGCTTGCATTTCATGGTTATTTTAGGATCAGCTTGCCAATTTAAGTGCACAGGTACAGTTACATTGACTGCTTCTAAGCTCCACATGGAATTCAGAATCTCTTCTTCATCTCTGACTCTCTGATATATTCCCCTATCTCATATCATGTTCCGGAAATGGATTTAATAAATGTGTCCTATGCTAAATGTTCTCAGCCCTACCTGAGAGGTATCATTCTTGCACAGCAAGAGTTTCCTTAATTTGGCAAGCATGACCTTCATTATTTTAGCATTACTTGTTCAGCCTTGTGCCTTGAAACGTCAAAATGAGTTTTAATATCCTTATAATTTACAACTGGGGGTACATTATTCTATCTATCTATATAGTCACAGTTTGGGCATTTCCCTATGGGACAAACTTTAAATGATATCCTTATAAACGGCATGTTCTGACTTTACAACTTAAAGGGGACCTGGCACCCAGACATAAAAAGCTGTATGATGAAAGTCCTTTGCAAATTAAACATGGAACCCAAATTATCTTCTCCATTAAAACATCCATACCTGTTATAAATGCGTATATATCTCTGAGCTGTCAACTATTTATTGCCTGCCAGGCCTCTATGCCTGAGACAAAGAGGTGGGGCAGTCAATTACTTTCACTTTCCATTCGCACTTGTTAAATGTCTCTGCTTTCCTCACATTCCCCCTTCCCTCCTCACGCTCTATAATTGTGTAGGGCACTGCGCATCGGCCTTAGGTCCCCCGTTTCTGCACATAAACAAGATTTTGTGATGTGTCCACAAAAATGGCACCTGCCTTGCTGAGATTGGTTCATTCCAAAACTGAAGGAAACAACATTTAAGTAAAATATATAGTGTAACTAAAGTTTTTCTTTCTCAACTAACATGATATAAAAGGATTATTATTAAGAATCATTTCTTAGGGTTATTCAGATAGGCATGCTGAACATTGTCTCTCTACTGGTGTCTTCCCAAGCCCATCCCTCTTTCTTATTATTCACTTCCACACCCTTCACTTGTTCCAACTTCACCCCCAATGCTATGGCCTCCACAATGCCTCTAATATTTAGTGGCTTAACTAGAGTTGCATGGGGCCAGGGCCCCATACTTGTTTCCTCCCTCTTTGGAAGAGCGCACACGTAAATAGCTTTAGAGTTCTGTTAATGATTGTATGCCATTACTTTGTTGGCAGGACCCAAAGATGTACAGACACCTAATATAACCCCACTAGATAAACTCAATGTCCATGCTCATGCATACACCCATCCACTGTCAAGCTAATCCAACTGGCTGCCCACCAGCTGGCCACTGTAGCCGTCATCTTCTACCACCACCAAATCTCACCTTGATACGGGCTCATGCAAACAAAGGAGGAAAATAAACACTGAAAGGGTAGGTAGAGGAACGGAGGAAAAAGACAATGTAGAGTCACAGAAGAGGAAATGAAAAGAAGAAATATTGTGGCAGAGACATAACGGTGGGTTACAGGGTCTCCTCACCAGCTACACCCACAGGTCCATCATTACCCACACTTATAAGGCCCCTACCTGATTTATCATAATGCCCTGTCTTTGTTCACAAAAAATAGTGCTGAGGGCCAAATTTTAAAACTACCACAATGTAGTAAGTCCAATAGAAAACTCATAACTTTTTGTGGTTGTTCTGTCTGTTCACTCCACAGAGATGTAGGTTATAATGAATAATGTTCCCCCTACTAAAATTCATAAAGATATTAGAATTCACCTTAGGGTTTCATGATTGAGGTATAATCTCTGTAAAGGCTGCTGAATGTTGGCACAAAAAATAAAGTATAATAATAATAATAAAAACAACAGTGGGCTACAACTTTAGCAATATAAAAATATTTCTGCTGTACCTTTATCAGTCCTATTTAGCCCTGGGTAGGATCCGTATCAAAGCATCGAGGCTCAGATGACTAAGAACACTCTGGCAGCAGAAGAATATTTGTCCAAAAACGTCGTAGTCCCGGGGAGGGAAGAGAGGGGTACGATATCTGTGACCACTGCAAATCAAGGAAAGAGTCACTGGAATTAGTCATAAAATACTTTGGAACTGAGAATTAGGTGTCTATCCTAAGGGCAATTTCAATCCTACCACTGGGAATGGAATGAATTTGTATCTGAATCATTGACCTTTTCATTACTTAACTGCTGAAACTGCTTGATAATAATATTCTAGGTCACCTTGCAAAAAGTTGAAGATTTATGAAAATATATCCATTAATTACTTTTAATGCAGAATGTTGAGATTAATTTTTCTCCTTGGTGATCTACAATTTTTATAGGGGCTCTTGAGATGGGGGCATAAGCAGAAACAAATCATCTTTCCACTTACACCTGGTTCTACTTCCCCCTTTACTATCGCTGTTGATGGCAAGCTCATTTAAGGAGAACTAACCCCCCACAGCCAAAAGTCCCCACTGCCCCCCTCCCAGCCTACACAGTGTTACACCAGAATTGTGCCCCCCTCTAGAAATACTGATGCGAACATGCAGAACAGCGCAGCAGAGCACAGGGGCACCATGTTCACCAGCCTTGGCTTCTTCTGGATCCTCTTCTTGCCTTTCGGTAATTTTCGGAGCTTTCTGGCTCCAACTGCGAATGCGCCATATATGGATTTGCCAGCGCTCTATTAGCGAAGAAGCCAAGGCTGTTGAACATGGAGGCCCTGTGCTGCGTTGTTCTGCAACTGCGGGTCAGTATTTCTAGAGGGGACACAATTCTGGTGTAAGACTGTGCAGGGGGGAGGCGAGCAGCGTTGGGCTGGGACACCATAGGCCCACCAAAAAACCTTTGGTTAGGGGCCCACCAAATTTTTTTAGACCAGGGTCCCACTGTCAGTACTATTTTCTTCCTTTTCTCACTCAACCTCTTTTCTCCTAGTCTCTTTTCTTTACATACTGTAATCTATTATTCCATCTATTTAGACTCTTTGTTCTCATAGAAATAGGGAATGGCCATAAAATAGGCCAAATGGTTCGAAGCAAGAAAGCCCACTAACACCTGGGCCCACCTGGAGTTTTCCTGGTATCCTGTTGGGCCAATCCGACACTGGAGGCAATGACTTTTGGCTGTGGGGGTTTAGTTCTCCTTTAACCCTGTCAACATGTTGTCTGGCGGTAATCTTTGACTCCACTCTCTCTCCTTCTCTGACCATATCAACACCACTGTAAAAACTTGACACAATATTTTGGGATTCAGGCAAATGGTGAATCCCGATCCGAATTTGGAAGCCCATGAGTCTACCAGCCAGTTGAATAGGTGGGGACCAATTACTAATGTTGTACAGTGTCCTCCCTGTCTGTGACATCTCACCCCAGCCCCTCTCCAGCATCAGACTTGTTTTTTAAGGCCAGGCCTTCCCCATCCCAACTCCTTCAGTCAGATATGGGCGGGTTGGGTTTTGGTTTGATAAGGCACACCATCACTCTAGGTTGGGTTGGGTCTGGCTTGGGAGAAGACAGCTTACGGTTGGGTGTGGGTTGACAATTTGGCGACCCAACTTATAATTACATTTACAAATAAGTTTAAAACAAATAAAAATATTTAATGGCTGTATACTTTTTTATGCCAAAAAAACAAATCAGCCCTGTAGCATCAGCTTATATTACAGCCAGGGAAGCTCATTTTCTGCTGAATAATTAGTGACGAGCCCTAAGCTTAGCTTCTCAACAGCCAATCAGAGCCCACTGAGCATGTGAGTGTCACAGACACTTTCCAAGATGGTGACCCCCTGTGACAAGTTTGAAGTCCTGGATCATTGCTGCTATTGACAAGCTCAAACTTTACCCTCGTGCAATATGATCACTATATAAAATATGCCATGTTAACCCATATTCATTTTTAGGGTTTAGTTCTCCAACCTTCACCAAAAGGACACAGACAGCTTAAAATTCAAGCGGCTTTATATTCCAAGCAAAAATAAAATCCAGTGAGAATGAGTCTGTGTCCTAAAATGATAAAAATAACTTGAAAGGAGATAATTTAAGGAAGGCATTAGGAATAAAACCAGTAACTTCAGCAAAACCAATTGCCTCCGCATTCTCGCAATAAATCTGACCATTTAAAAACCAATTATTATCCTATCTCCCTGTGTTATGGAGGCGTCTGTTTGGATGCGTCTCCCACACACGCGCCGCATTTTAATTGCTTGATTTAGGTTTTCATTGGCAAAAAAAAAAAGCCAGCTGAAACATTCCTTTTAATTATGTTAATTTGTATGTGAAAATTTACTAAAGCAATAACATTTTTTTTTGCCTATTAAATATATCACTAATCTAATAGTGTCCAGATAAGTGACAGGCATCCTCTGTTGCTCACAAGTTTATTCATACTCTTGGGATCTTTTATTCTCATGCATTTCCACTATTAATATTTATTTATCTGTCATTGATATAGCCCCAGTAAATTATACACCACATTACAGGCATAAAATAACATTATAACATAAATGAAAGGGTTTAATCAGCTGCAGGTCTGATGATAAACATAATTAAAGAAAGAAGGTCTCATTTAAAGAAATGCTAGAAAACGAGTGCATGATGATATTCATATTGCAGGGTTTTCCCTTGCTTCTATAAAGCTTCCTATACACACATTGGGGCAAATTCACTAAGAACCGAAGCGCCTAACGCTAGCGTGAATTCGCAGGCATTGGGCATTTTCGTTACTTTGCCGATTCACTAACTGACGCTGGCGTAACTTCGCCTGGTGAATTTGCGCAACGGACGTAACTACGCAAATTCACTAACGCGCATTGTTCTGAACGCTACCTTTTACGCCAGACTTCCTTCGCCACCTCAGACCAGGCGAAGCGCAATAGAGTAGATAAGGATTGCTTCAAAAAATTAAAAATTTTTCTAAGTCCCAAAAAACGCTGGCGTTTTTTCTTTATTATGGGTGATAGGCTGAAAAAGATCGAACATTTTTTTGGGGCTCCCCTCCTTCCCCCCTACATTTCCTAACTCATGGCACCTAAACTATACAGTGGGCACATGTGTAGGGCAAAATAAAAATTTTATTTGCTGTTTTGAAGGTTTCCCAGGCTTGTGTAGTGTAACTTGAATTTGGCGCCGTATGCAAATTAACCATCGCTAGCGTAACTTCGCTTTGCTTGGCGAATTAACGCTAGTGCAACTTCGCAACCTTATGCTACCCCTGAGTGCAACTTCGGATTTTAGTGAATTTGCGTAGCGCTGGCGAAAATACCCCTGGCGAAGTGCGGCGAAGCAACTACTATTCTTAGTGAATGTCCCACATTATGTTTGATCTTACCCAAGCCTCAACTGTGGGATGGCAATGAATGCAGTCTTACATAGACTTTGCTAAGTATTTGATACAGGGCCACAATGGAGGTTATCGGTTAAATTAACGGATAAGTAAACCTTTAAAATAAGTGAATGTAAAATTGATGAGGGTGCTATTCTAAGCACTTTTGTCATTTACGTTCATTATTTGTTTTCTTTTTATTCCAAGATATTCAGGGATACATGTGCTGTTAATATGAATGAATTTTGTTCCAACAGCGCCACCTGCTGGTCAGTTTCTGACCAGTCTGACCACCAAGTAGTCAAGGAAGTTGAGAAAGAAAGAGGCTGCTCTGAAGTTCTTCTGCTTAGGAAAACAATTAGAAACCTTTCTCAAATCTTTCCTAAGCAGAAGAACATCAGAGCAGCCTCTTTCTTTCTCCTGACAACTTCCTTGACTACTTGGTGGTCAGACTGGTCAGAAACTGACCAGCAGGTGGCGCTGTTGGAACAAAATTCATTCATATTAACAGCACATGTATCCCTTAATATCTTGGAATTCAGAAAAGAAAATAAACAATTAATGTAAATGACAAAAGGGCTTAGATTAGCACCCTCATCAATTTTACATTGACTTATTTTAAAAGTTTACTTATCCTTTAAGGAATGTTGGACTGGAACATAGTATTTGTACCTGGATAGAGAACTGGCTAAAAGATAGACTACAACGAGTGGTGGTAAATGGAACATTTTCTAATTGGCCCAGTGTTGTTAGTGGAGTACCGCAGGGCTCTGTACTTGGTCCCTTGCTTTTCAACTTGTTAATTAATGATCTAGAGGAGGGCATTGAAAGTACTTTTTCCAGTGCCAGGCCAGTGCCCTAGAGAACCTGGGCCGTTACAGCGCCCGATAGGCACACGCGCAAAAGGACGCTCATGCCAGCCAGAGAGGAGAGAGGGGAGCAGACTATGGGGTAGGAGGCAGAGAAGGTGTGTGCCTGGTGCACCCCTAACTTTGCACCCTAGGCACGTGCCTCTTTTGCCTAGCCCTAGTTCCGGCCCTGACTGTTTCTATTTTTGCTGATGATACTAAATTGAGCAGAAGTAGAAGTTCCATGCAGGATGCTGCCACTTTGCAGAGTGATTTAATTAAAGTGGAAAATTGGAAAATGAGGTGCAAAGTTATGCACTTTGGTTGAAATAATATAAATGTGAGTTAGAAACAGTAGTGTGTTGGGGCATCATTAAAAGGAGAACGAAAGCTTAACTAAAGAAGTAGGTAGAATTATTGTACATTATGTTTTGTGCTTCTGTACCAGCCCAAGGCAACCACAGCCCTTTAGCAGTAAAGATCTGTGTCTCCAAAGATGCCCCAGTAGCTCCCCATCTTCTTTTCTGCTGATTCACTGCACATGCTCTGTGCTGCTGTCACTTACTGAGCTTAGGGACCCACTCACAATATACAGTACACATAGAATATAAATGTCACAATATAAAGCTGATTAGGAATTTATGGTGATGGGCGAATTTCTGAGTTTTGCTGCCGGCGAATAGAATCGACAATCTCCTGCGAAAATTCACTGGTGAAAATTTGCCAGTGTCCATTTCCCATTTTTTTCATGAAAACTTTCGAATTGCTCTAATTTTTAGTGATAACGTTCGAATTGCTTGATTTTTTTGTGAAAACGTTTGAATTGACTATTTTTCATGAAAACGTTCGCATTTCACATTTTGTTCGTGAAAACGTTTGAATTGCAAGATATTTTCGTGACTTTCCGATTTCATGATTTTCCACAAATTTTTCGCCGTTTCACGAATTTTGCAGGAAATTCGAAATTTTTTTTGGTGAAATGGGAGAAATTCGTCCATCACTAGTAATTAATACAGATAATTACTACATGGCAGCACAGAAACCAGTGCAATTAGCATCAGAATTGAATAATCAGCAAACCTGTAGCATCAGCTTATATTACAGGGGAAGCTCATTTTCTGCTGGATAATTAGTGACGAGCCCTAAGCTTAGCTTCTCAACAGCCAATCAGAGCCCACTGAGCATGTGAGTGTCACAGACACTTTCCAAGATGGTGACCCCCTGTGACAAGTTTGAAGTCCTGGATCATTGCTGCTATTGACAAGCTCAAACTTTAGCCTCGTGCAATAAGTTTACTATATAAAATATGGCATTTTTAGCCATATTCATTTTTAAGGTTTATTTCTACTTTAATTAAAGGGATACCGTCATGGGAAAAATATTTTTTTTCAAAATGAATCAGTTAATAGTGCTGAACCAGCAGAAATCTGCACTGAAATCCATTTCTCAAAAGAGCAAACAGATTTTTTTATATTCAATTTTGAATTCTGACATGGGGCTAGACATTTTGTCAATTTCCCAGCTGCCCCAAGTAAAGTGACTTGTGCCTGCACTTTAGGAGAGAAATGCTTTCTGGCAGGCTGCTGTTTTTCCTTCTCAATGTAACTGAATGTGTCTCAGTGGGACATGGGTTTTTACTATTGAGTGTTGTTCTTAGATCTACCAGGCAGCTGTTATCTTGTGTTAGGGAGCTGTTATCTGGTTACCTTCCCATTGTTCTTTTGTTTGGCTGCTGGGGGGAAAGGGAGGGGGGTGATATCACTCTAACTTGCAGTACAGCAGTAAAGAGTGATTGAAGTTTATCAGAGCACAAGTCGCATGACCAGGGGCAGCTGGGAAATTGACAAAATGTCTAGCCCCATGTCAGATTTCAAAATTGAATATAAAAAAATCTGTTTGCTCTTTAGAAAAATGGATTTCAGTGCAGAATTCTGCTGGAGCAGCACTATTAACTGATTCATTTTGAGAAAAATTGTTTTTCCCATGACAGTATCCCTTTAAGAAGGATCTAGGGATTTTTGCCCTTTTTTTATCTCTTAGGGTCCCTGACAGAATAAGGGCCAGAACTAGTGTTAGGCATGATAGGCATGTGCCTAGGGTATATTTCGAGTAGTAGGGGGGTGGGGAGGGGACTGGTTCCAAGCACTGGTCCAAAAAGTAGTGCATTGGATAGTTTGGCCCAGCTCTGCCTATCCCTCAACTACTGGACTTACTCTTTACTGGGGCGATAGTATGTTAAAATTGGTAGAACACCACTGCGTAAAAAAACGGTGAACAGCTATTTTTGGTGAACCTTACTCCATTATGGTAGGGTAAAGGAATAAAAAGGGAACAGAAAAGGGAATTCTAAAACATTGCACGCCCTGTTAGTATCTCAGAGAGGAATTGTATTCTAGGCTGGCGTTAAGGAACGAAGCGGTTAAGGAACGCGGTTTCATCTTGTAAATTAGCTGAAGCAATTCATGAATATTCTATTGGATTTCACTAATGTAATCATAAGAGAATACTCCACAACGCGAGCTGAGCCCATATAATACTGAGAGAGGTCACTAATGAGAGGCATGCTTTAGCTATGATGAGCAAAATACAGAGGGGATCGGGGATTTATCTCTCCTGAATGCCAACAATGTGGCAGCAAGACATTTCAATTGGGCCCTACAGCTACTGATTACCCAGTTTAAAGGAAAAAACGGATTGAGGGACAGAGTTTGGACATCCATTATGTATTGGGATGTGTCTCATTTGAATACGGAGTTTAGGACATGATAGAAAACGGAGACATTTTATTGCTATTCACTATAAGTTACTGGGCCTCACAGTAAAACCATTTTGGGGTTCCACCTTAAGTTGGATTTTTATAAATACATATTGAAACTATTTATCTTTTATCAAAGGTCAAGGTGAATTTTCAAATTGAAAAAATTTGAATTTCGAGCTATTTTTGTGTACTTCGAATAATCCAAATTCGATTCGAAATTTGCAAAAAATTTGAAAATTCAAATATCGAAATTTATCATGTACTGTCTCTTTAAAAACTCGACTTTGACCATGGCCATCTAAAACCTGCCAAATTGCTATTTTAGCTTATGGGGGACCTCCTAGAACCAATCTGGAGTCAATTGGTGGACTTTGAAAAATCAAAGGTTTTTTTGGGAAAAACTTTGAATGGAATTCAATCAGATGCGCTATTTCTTCGATTCAAACTATTGGAATTCAGCCGCATACGGACCTATTCAACCAAAAACGGACCTATTCGACCCAAAAGAAAGTTTGACTTTATTTCGGTTGGTCTTTTTGAATTCAAATTTCGAAGTCATTTATAATTCGAAATTCGACCCTTGAGAAGCTAAGCTTAGGGGTCGTCACTAATTATCCAGCAGAAAATGAGCTTCCCTGGCTGTAATATAAGCTGATGCTACAGGTTTGCTGATTATTAAATTCTGATGCTAATTGCACTGGTTTCTGTGCTGCCATGTAGTAATTATGTGTATTAATTACTAATCAGCCTTATATTGTGACATTTCTATTCTATGTGTACTGTATATTGTGAGTGGGTCCCTAAGCTCAGTAAGTGACAGCAGCACAGAGCATGTGCAGTGAATCAGCAGAAAAGAAGATGGGGAGCTACTGGGGCATCTTTGGAGACACCGATCTTTACTGCTAAAGGGCTGTGGTTGCCTTGGGCTGGTACAGAAGCACAAAACATAATGTACAACATTTCTAGCTACTGTACTTCTTTAGTTAGGCTTTAGTTCTCCTTGAAAACAGTTCATTTTGCCCTCTCATTTTATTTATATTTCTTTTAAAAAGAGCAATTGAAATTGTACAGGCTTTCTTGTGTGTACACTTGGAGCATGGACGGACAAAGTCTGAACATTGTAATTTTGCCCATTAGGAACTTTTATGTTTGCTGCCTGAAATGATATCTCACTTCCCTAAAGCCTTTCCTCCTTTTTTTGTAAATGTGACTCTGTATAAACACTATTTCTACGCTGAAGTGCCAATCACATGGACAAATTAACATGGGAGACAGGCTCGCTGTGCCCCGGTCTCTAGGGATGTCTACGTTCGCCAATTTGGGTTCGCCTTAGATGGCGCTTATTTTTGACCTCTCACCCCAGACCAGCAGATACATGGCAGCCAATCAGGAAGCTCTCCCTCCTGGACCACCCCCACACCCCCTGGACCACTCCCCTTCCATATATAAACTGAAGCCCTGCAGCGTTTTTTTCATTCTGCCTGTGTGTGCTTGGAAGAGCTAGTGTAGGGAGAGAGCTGTTGAGTGATTTGAGGGACAGTTGATAGTAACTTTGCTGGCTAGTAATCTACTTGATACTGCTCTGTATTGTAGGGACAGAACTCTGCAGGGATTTGAGGGACATTTTAGGTTAGGTAGCTTTGCTGACTAGTAATCTACCTTCTACTGCAGTGCTCTGTATGAAGCTGCTGTGGGCACTGCTTCTGATCTCATCTGCTGACTGCTGTAATAACCCAATAGTCCTTGTAAGGACTGCTTTTATTTTCTTTTTTGTTTTTTTACTTTGCTACTATAAGAGCCCAGTGCTATTAGTCTAGCTGTGTTGGGGAGTGGGACTGGTGTGCTGCTCCTAGTAGTTCAGCACCAACCAGAGTAATTTTTTTTTTTAATATACATATATATATTTTTTATTTTACTTATCTTACTGTTCTTTAACGTGTCCAGTGCTGTTTGCTGTTCTTCATAGTAGTGCACCAATAGTAGTGCACTTGCAGGCATTGTTTGCCCAGTGTGTTCTTCAAACAACTGCCACCTAGCTGTGTGAGCTTGTTCACATTCTGTCTAAATATCAATAATAATACCGTCTCCAGAAACACCACCTGAGTGACGTTTTCCAAGCAGCAATAATATATTCCGTATCCACTGCTGTAGTGTATACGTTGACCTTGCAGGCATTGTTTGCCCAGTGTGTTCTTCAAACAACTGCCGCCTAGCTGTGTGAGCTTTTTCACATTCTGTCTAAATATCAATAATAATACCGTCTCCAGAAACACCACCTGAGTGACGTTTTTCAAGCAGCAATAATATATTCCGTATCCACTGCTGTAGTGTATACGTTGACCTTGCAGGCATTGTTTGCCCAGTCTTTAACCAAGTGCCACCTAGTTGTGTGAGCTTTTTCACATTCCGTGTCCAGAAACATCACCTGAGTGACGTAGTGTGATTTCTGCCCTTTACAGCACAAAACGCAGCGCTGTGTCAACAATGTATTTTTCAGATACATTTTTGCCCTTGATCCCCCTCTGGCATGCCACTGTCCAGGTCGTTGCACCCTTTAAACAACTTTAAAATCATTTTTCTGGCCAGAAATGTCTTTTCTAGCTTTTAAAATTCACCTTCCCATTGAAGTCTATGGGGTTCGCGACGTTCGCGAACCGTTCGCATTTTTGACGCAAGTTCGCGAATATGTTTGCGAACATTTTTTCCGCCGTTCGCTACATCCCTACCGGTCTCACAGAAAATAGGTCAAGCCACAGGGGTGCTGGTTTGGCTACACAATACACAACATTTACTCTGTATGCTATTATTTATAAAAATTACAATGTAATTCCTTAAAGTGAAGAGCTTTATAATCTCCTGCACAGTCTATTATACACCATATAATATATCCCCTGCTGTACTTTATAAAGATATTAGAAGGCACCTTGGAGTAACTGTACGTGGACTTTATGAAGGCAGATATGCTATTGCTTATAACTCAGGGTCATACTAATAAAATCACTTTTTTAAGTATAAAAACTGAGTAGTAATAATTGAAGTATAAAAAAGTCGCCCGAAGTTTCTTTGTGAGGCGACTTCGGAAAATGAAGCGCCGCGTGTGCTTTAGCATAGGCGGTTTTTCACTTTACCCGGCGCAAGACAGAGGGAAGGCGTTCGGGGACTTTGCTCACCGCAAAGACGAGGCGATTAGTCACCAGGCGACTAAATCTCCCCGAATCGCCCAGTGTGCCCCTACCATAAGAGCTCACTCTATTAAAGAGAGTGCTTTTCTAAGCACTTTTGTCATTTATATTCATTATTTATTTTCTTTTTATTCCAAGATATTAAGGGATACATGTGCTGTTAATATGTGTCAGGAGTGCCAGGAGGGTAGGAGCCACTGGAGAAGAGCTTAGCAGTTAAAACTGCTTTAGTGTACAGCAGGAGCTCACAGGTGGAGGTAGCAGGCCGTGTTAGAGTAGAGAAGAATCCGTAGACAGGCAGAGATCGAAGGGCAGGCGGAGTTCAAGCAAACCAGAAACAGGCCGAGGTCAGAAGGCAGGCGGAGTACAAGCGGTAGTCAAAACAAGCAGGGTCGATAGGCAGGCAGAAGTCAAGCGGTGGTCAGAAACGGGCCGAGGTCAAAATCCAGGAATCAAGTTCAAAGAGAGGTACAACAGCAAAGGTTCAGGAGCAAGGAAAATAATCACCAAGCACTGTTTGCTTTTTTCGACAAGGATAAATAGGGACAGATTGGCGCCAAACGTAAGGACGCAGCGTCAGGACGCCGTGCGTCAACTTTAGCGCGCCCGCGACCGTCGCGACGCGCGCGCGCCCGAATGAACGGACGCGCGCCCGCGCAAAGACGCGGGCGCCGGAAACAGACGCCAAGGATGCGCAGAACCCTGCACACCCCTGCGCCTGCGCCCACGAGAAGACTGAGCTGCGACCAAAGGTACCTTACATTGCCCCCCCCTGAGGGGCGGCCTCAGGACGTCAAAAGCAGGCTTGTCAGGATATTTCCTATGAAAGGCTGTGGTTAACCTCGGAGCATGAACATTGTTCTTTGGTTCCCAGGAATTCTCTTCATTTGGAAAACCTTTCCACTTGACGAGGTACTGCAACCTTCTGCCACGAACTCTGGAGTCCAAGATCTTTTCCACTTCAAACTCAGCCTCGCCTTGACAAGAGATAACTGGAGGAGGTGGAGACACACGACCTGGAAAGATGTTAGGCACAAATTTTTTAAGCAGAGCAGCATGAAACACAGGATATACTTTAAGAGAGTCAGGAAGTTCTAATTCAAAGGACACAGGATTAATGACCCTCTTGATAACGAATGGACCCAGAAACTTTGGAGCCAACTTCTTGGAAGGAGTAGCGAGCCGAAGATTCAAAGAAGAGAGCCAAACCTTGTCACCACTCTTGAATTCAGGATCCTTCCCTCGTTTTCTGTCTGCGAAAGTTTTGAAATTTTGTTGAGTCTTACTTATCTGTTCCTTCAAAAAAGACGTATTTTGTTTAAGAAACTCCAAACGATCTTGTAATGCAGGAAGGGTCACCTCAGAAAGGACATCTGGAAACATGATAGGATGAAAACCCAGATTAGAAAAGAAAGGAGTCTGGCCAGTAGAAGAGTGCATAGAATTATTATAACAGAACTCAGCACATGGAAGAAGTGACACCCAATTGTCCTGCAAATAGGAAGAAAAAGTACGAATGTATTGCTCCAGCGTCTGATTAGTCCTCTCGGTCTGCCCATTGGTCTGTGGGTGATAGGCTGAAGAACGAGACAAAGAGATACCAAGGGATTTACACAACACAGTCCAAAACCTAGATGTGAATTGGGTACCGCGATCAGAAATAATTTCTTTAGGAAGACCATGTAATTTAACTATTTCTTTAATGAACACATCCGCAGTCATGGCAGCAGAGGGGAGCCGGGGAAGAGGGATAAAATGTGCCATCTTGGTAAGGCGATCGACAACCACAAAAATAGTATTACACCCATTGGATGGAGGCAGTTCAACGATAAAATCCATGGAAATAGAACTCCAAGGTCTCTCAGGAAGGGGTAAGGGACGGAGAAGACCCACAGGTTTGTTGCAAGAAGACTTGGATCTAGCACAGGACTCACACGATCGCACATAAGCAGTGCATTCTTTTATTAACGAGGGCCACCAAAAAAGACGTCTGGCCAATTCTAAGGTCTTTCGAATACCAGTGTGCCCAGCTAAAGGATGATCGTGAACTATTCTCAAGGCCTCCACCCGAAGATTTGGTGGAACCACCAACTTATTGTTCTTCAAAAGTAAATCATCTTGAGCAAAAATATCTTCAACACCAGGATAATCTGTTGGAGCTTGAGGAACCTTCTTTAGACAATCAATAAAAGAAGACTGCAGAAGTAAAAAATGTCCAGACTGAAGAATTGTATCAGGAACCATGGACACCTTCTCCACCGGAAAAACTCTGGACAGGGCATCAGCCTTTGCATTTTTGGCCCCAGGTTTGTAAGTTATATGAAATTGGAAACGAGAGAAAAAGAGTGCCCATCTAGCTTGACGAGGATTTAAACGCTTTGCAGATCTTAAGTATTCCAGATTCTTATGGTCAGTGAAAATGATAAAAGGATGGACAGCTCCTTCCAATAAATGACGCCACTCTACCAAAGCACCTTTAATCGCCAACAACTCACGATCTCCAACATCATAGTTCCTTTCAGTAGGAGTTAACTTCTTAGAGAAGAACGCTACCGGATGTAAGTTGTCTTTGGGGCCAGCTCGCTGTGAAAGAATTGCTCCAATAGCTACCTCAGAGGCGTCCACTTCAAGAACGAAAGGTTTGGAAACATCGGAATGGACTAAAATGGGAGCAGAAATAAAAAGTCTTTTAAGAAGTTCAAAGGCTTGTTGAGCAATTGGGGACCAGGAAAATTTAATTTTACAACTTGTAAGATCTGTGAGAGGTTTGATGATGGAAGAGAATTTATTGATAAACCTTCTATAAAAATTTGCGAATCCCACAAAACGTTGAACCCCTTTTCGGTCATTCGGGGGTGGCCAGTTAATAATCGCCTCAACTTTCTTAGTGTCCATCTTGAAACCTTGACTAGAAACTCGGAATCCTAGAAATTCAATGTGAGATCTCTCAAACTCACACTTAGAAGCTTTGGCGTAGAGAAGATGTTTCCTAAGACGAAGCAGAACCTCCCTCACATGAGAACGATGATCTTCTAAAGAATTGGAGAAAACAAGAATAACATCCAGGTATACGATGACAAATTGATCCAGTAAGTCATGAAAAATATCGTTGATAAAATATTGAAACGTGGCAGGAGCGTTACAAAGGCCAAAGGGCATGACGGTGTATTCAAAATGACCATATCGGGAACGAAAGGCAGTCTTCCATTCGTCCCCTTCACGTATTCGAATCAGATTGTAAGCACCCCTCAAGTCTAACTTAGAAAAAACTGTAGCACGACCAAGTCTTTGAAAAAGATCAGAAATGAGCGGCAACGGGTAACGATTCTTAATTGTCACCTTGTTGAGTTCACGAAAGTCAATGCAGGGTCTTAGGGAGTGGTCTTTTTTCTCGACAAAAAAAATACCTGCACCGGCAGGAGAGGAAGAATGACGTATGAAGCCTTTAGCCAGATTCTCATCAATATAGTCCTTCAAAGTAGCTAACTCAGGCTCAGATAAAGGATATATTCTTCCAAAAGGGATGGATGCGCCAGGGAGAAGATCGATCGGGCAATCATAACTCCTATGGGGAGGAAGTGAGTCAGCCGCTTTCTTGTTAAAGACATCAGCGAATTCATGGTAGACTTGTGGGACAAATTGGAGAAGTTCATCATCGGAAATGGTTGCACCCAGCATCTTTGGAGGAAAACAATTCAAACGACAGTAATCCGAGTTGAAGAAAACTGTTCCAGCCTGCCAGTCAATAGTTGGATTATGACCCCTCAACCAGGGAATGCCAAGAATTACGGGAAAAAGAAGGTTTTCCATCACATCAAACTTTATTAACTCAGAGTGACCTCTTAAAGAAGAAGCAAAAATATATGGAGTTTCTTGCGAAACAGAACCAGAAGAAACAAAATTACCATCAGCCATTTTAACAGGTATTGGCTGGGCCTTGGAAATAAAAGGAATCTTGTATTGACTCGCGAAGTCTTGGTTTATGAAGCACCCACAAGCTCCGGAGTCGATTACGGCATCCACCTCAATCTTTCTTTGGTTCCACTGCAAAGAGAGACGTAGAAGAACATAAGACTGGAGAGAGGGAACCAAGGGAGTATTAGAAGATTGCTGTGAGAGGAAATTACCATTGGGTCGAGTGGGGCAATTCCTTAACAAATGTCCAGAAAGACCGCAGTATAGACATAAATTTAGCCGTCTTCGTCGCAGTCTTTCCTCCGTGGACAGGGTCTTGCGTACCACCCCGATTTGCATGGGCTCGCCATCAGAAGAAGGAGAAACAAGGACTGGAGGAGGAGCTGTAGGAAGCACCCATTCATGGCCCCATGCCTGACTTGGCATACTGGACCCTCTTTCCTGACGTCTCTCCCTTAATCTTCTGTCAATCTGGATGGCAAGAAGAAATCAACTCTTCCAAAGAACCAGGAAGACCCACTCTAGCCAACTCATCCCTGAGTTGATCGGACAAACCCTTGCGAAACTGATGCCGGAGGGCCCTGTCATTCCACAAGGTGTCTGGTGCCCAACAACGAAAGTCCGTCACGTATTCTTCCACAGGTCTACGGAGTTGACGTAAATTACTGATAGCCGCTTCAGCAGTCTCTACTTTATGAGGATCCTCATAGATCTTGGATAACGCCTGGATAAAGGAATCAGTGGAGGCAAGAAGAGGGCTATTCTGTTCCAACAAACGATGGGCCCAGGCTTGTGGTTGTCCTTGCAAAAGGGAAATCATAACCCCCACTCGGATTTGATCTGTGGCATGAGAGTGGGGCTTGAGGGTAAAGAGGAGGCGACAACCATTAATAAAAGTTCTAAAAGTCTTAGGATCGCCAGAAAACTTGTCGGGCATCGCTACCTTGGGTTCCCCATGTGATGCACTAGCAGCTGCAGTTCCCGAATCCGACTGTCCTGAAGAGGAAGGAGGCGAGGCAGCAGTGGACATCCGAATGTCTTGAAGTTGTTCTTGGACATTCTGATAGTCTCCCCGAAGATCCCTCACAACGTGGGTCAGAGCAGCAATCTGTTGAGACAGATCGACTAGAGTTGGCAACTCTTCTGATGGCTCCATTCTGGCTTGGTGATTCTGTCAGGAGTGCCAGGAGGGTAGGAGCCACTGGAGAAGAGCTTAGCAGTTAAAACTGCTTTAGTGTACAGCAGGAGCTCACAGGTGGAGGTAGCAGGCCGTGTTAGAGTAGAGAAGAATCCGTAGACAGGCAGAGATCGAAGGGCAGGCGGAGTTCAAGCAAACCAGAAACAGGCCGAGGTCAGAAGGCAGGCGGAGTACAAGCGGTAGTCAAAACAAGCAGGGTCGATAGGCAGGCAGAAGTCAAGCGGTGGTCAGAAACGGGCCGAGGTCAAAATCCAGGAATCAAGTTCAAAGAGAGGTACAACAGCAAAGGTTCAGGAGCAAGGAAAATAATCACCAAGCACTGTTTGCTTTTTTCGACAAGGATAAATAGGGACAGATTGGCGCCAAACGTAAGGACGCAGCGTCAGGACGCCGTGCGTCAACTTTAGCGCGCCCGCGACCGTCGCGACGCGCGCGCGCCCGAATGAACGGACGCGCGCCCGCGCAAAGACGCGGGCGCCGGAAACAGACGCCAAGGATGCGCAGAACCCTGCACACCCCTGCACCTGCGCCCACGAGAAGACTGAGCTGCGACCAAAGGTACCTTACAATATGAATGAATTTTGTTCCAACAGCGCCACCTGATGGTCAGTTTCTGACCAGTCTGACCACAAAGTAGTCAAGGAAGTTCTTCTGCTTTGAAAAGATTTGAGTAAGGTTGTCACTAGACATCATGTCTCTCTACATGCAGAATTTGTGCAAAAGTCAGTTATTTTGTTAGATTTTGTTTGTACTGGAATCAGTTATATGAGTGAGCTCTAATACATCTGCTAGGACGCTAAGCCCCCTATAAGATATATTGGATCTAACTGTCAATGACTATCTGACACCCAACTGCTGCATGAAGATAGAATGAAGAGAAACAGTTGCTGAGAGAGGGATAGTGATTATTTCAGAAACAGAGTTTCTTATTACAGTATGATGAAGCTTATTTTAAATTTTAATTTCCACGATAGTTCCCCTTTAATGTTACCCCTGGTAACTTGTAGGGCAATGCTGCCTGAGAAAAGATTCTCATCTTGCCTCATAGCAGACACGTCCCTGAACAGATATTGGTTGTTTTGGAGATTATGCTTCATTTTCAATATCTTCCACTTCCGTTCAGATCACTTGTGCTCTTTTGCAAACATACAGTACCTTTAATGCCCCTTTGTAAGCTCCTGTGGGCCAATTGGCTGTAGAGCATTCCAGATACTCTTTAAACAGTGTTAAATTGGCCATACATGGGCAGTGCCAGACTGGGATGCAAGGGGGCCCCCAAAAGAATTGAACAAAAGCCCACTCCAAACTAATTTTCTCCTCTCCTCACTTAACTAAACAGAAAAGATTAAATAGTCCAAATGATTAGGGAAAGAAGGGCTCAAAGGACACCTGGGCCCACAGAGAGTCTTCCTGGTGTCCTATCATGCCTGTCTCAAATCTGTACATGGACTACACTGCCAACTTTACCACTCCAGACAAAATCAGCAGGTTTTCTCCTATGTCTGGTTCCTCCTGACTGATGTCTGCCTAAATATCATCCATAAATATATCTTGACAGGTCATAAAATCCCATTAGCCTAGGACATGGGGTATGTATAGGCTTGTAGTATGATCCAATCATGTCTGGGGTCCAAATGATCTAACCAGCCTGATTTGGGCTAACACATGGATACCCAAGTCAAGGAAAGATCTGCTCATTTGGATACCTTGCCATATTTGCCAATATTAAAGCTAACGACACAATGGGAACAGCCTTCTAAAACTAGCAAGGCCTTCTTTTGAACAACGAACAGTATGAATGTACAGTTGTAGTTACTACGGACAGACAATGCATTAATCTTAAGGCCATTTTAGTCTACTGCAATATTAAATAGTCCGTTACCAAGTATTATATTATCCACAGCCTGTGGAACTCTCCATTTATACCACCCACACACAGAAGAGCATTGTAACAGGAAACTATTCATCATATCCATGTAATTGTCTAGAAGAACATCACAAGAGCCTTCTGTGGTGCCACCGTGGAGATCCTAATAAACACAATGAAAGATACTTCCTACAGTTTGTTGTCTGGGAGATATAAGTCTCTTTCTCAAGGTCGGGAAGATATCAAAGGCATATTTACAGCAAATAGTAGCAAGTGATGTGCAGCAAATGCATCAGGGAGGCCAATGAGTCTGTGCTCCAAGCCAATGGGTTGTTGGTTAGATAAAACGCATTACTTTGTAGAACGAGGTAATCTACGGATGCTGCTTAAATTGGTTTTGCCTATTTGATAACAGTTATTGGAAACACCTTAACCCTAAAAAAGAACAATAAATGCTCTATTTAAAGGTTTGTTATATTATGCCCAGTCTTGCATTGAGTCCTGACACAGACGTCTCTTTAATGAGCATCTCAGTCTTCTGTTTAGCAGCTTTACAGCCCTTGCTGGTTGGAGATTCATTATTAGACAATGGTTTCAGTACAGAAGCTTGTAAACTATCTCATTATTGATGCATCCATCATACAAAGTGAGGTGCTGCTATGACAGTAATTCTATGAGAGGTTGTATATCAAGACATATATATAAATATATATAAATACACAAAAGCTATAAATTATATCCTTATAAATGGTGACTAGTGATGTCATCAGTTATAAACGGTGAGTAGTGATGTCATTTTTGTCACATGACTCACTAAAACTTGTGTATTATAATAAATAAAGTATGAGGATTTTAGAAGTAACCTTGGAGTTCCATGACCTGAATAAAAGCACCAGGCATTTTGACTCATTTTGAAGATCTTTAAATGCTAATTTGCTGTAATTAGTGATGGGCGAATAAATTCACAAGGTGAATTTGTGGCAAATTTGCTCATTTTGCCACAAGCGGATAAATTTGCAAAAATTCGCCAGCATAAAATTGCCGCGCGTCAAAATTATTCAGACGCCAATTGACTTTAATGCATTAGAACAAAATAGGTGCGCGTATAAACTTTTTATTTTGACGCCTATTGACTTCAATGAATTTTTTACCGCTTTTGCAAACGGGACAAATTCGCCCATCCCTAGCTGTAATCTAAGCGATGCGATCCCCCAAAGTTGAAAGTATTATTACAATGCACAATTTTTGTTAGTTTCTCCCATAGCTTTGACTAATGCAACTTTTAAGAGGTGAATGGTTTAATGAGTGAACGTTTGGTTCATTCTCCCAAGCTTTTATGAAGGCATCACTGGTTGATTTTGCAGCTTTAGACCTAATGTTTCAAACTGGTTGGTCATGAGCCATATAGGTCACCTATTACAGGAAGTGAGAGGTGGACATTGTCTATAGGTCTAGGTTCTATAGATACAGTAGCTGCCCAAAACTATAGCTAGCTATGCAGGACTGTCAAAATGACTCTCCCATCCAAAATTTCTCATAGCCTGTACAGAGAGGTATCATAGATTTATGCTAGCTTAATTCTGCAATAAGGATGGGGCTGCCTGTGTTATGGCTGGCTTATGAGCCATTTACTCACCAGCAAAAGGGTCAAACATTCCCGGACAGCACCTTCTTCTTATAATAATAATAACGCTAGAGATTGATACATGTGATTGTAGTACTCCCCTTGCTAAGATACAAAAAAGCCAATTAATATGTGTTACCCGCATTAACCCTTTAGTCTAGTCCTTGCCCGTGCTACCACTTCCCTTGGGTGGATTTTAATGAATTTCTGGGAAAGCTAAGCCTCCCCAAACCAAGACCAATGAATTCCATACATGAAACAAGATAGAGTTACTTCACATGAAGAAGGCCCCGAGTTTATCCTGCCATGCTTCTGAAGTTCTTACACAAAAATAGCTGGGAATGTATTTATACTACAGTGTTTTCTTGGACATTGTATCTGGAATAGACACTGTATTTATTCTGCCACATGTTCTGGGAAAATCCTGGAGGTTATTGGTTTAAAATCATGTGCAAGTGGGACAGGCAGCTTTCAGTAAAGGCAGGGGTGGTTTCACATTTCTCCAATGGAAGAAATACATTGATGAAGAAAAATAACTTTGCAAAGTTTGATAGTTAATAAGAACCCAAGTCTCTTTAGAGATCAACTCAACACAATGAAGTGTGGAGGGAACTAGAGCTCTGTTTTAAGAGGCAGCACACATTTTATTCATTTGTAAGCTCTGCGGGCTGCCAGATCCTCCTCCTACGACTTTCAAGCCCTTCAGCATAAGATTCTCATAAAGAACCTGCTGTGTCCACAAGAAGGATAAGAAAATCATGACAACGCCAGCTCTTGAGCTTTTGTAAACAGTGGTTTGATCTAAAGGTCAGTTTATCAGAGGAGAACACAAATAAACAGATTATTGGAAGCAGTAAAAATCAAGTAAATGCTTCAACTTTATGTTCTTCAAATAATTTTAGGAGGAATAGAATGCAATGAGATTCTCCCTTCCAGTACAATAAATTCCTCCTTATCTGAGAACAAGACATGAGTTATACAATTGAAGAGGTTCATCATATAGTATCTAGTTAATATAACTCTTCTTATATAACTTTGATCCTAGGGATTATAAGGATGATTAATTCTTTACAATTTGCAAAAAAATTATTTTTAAATTTTTAAATTTAAAGAATAGGTTGAACTCATTATCAATACAAAGGGAAACTAAGCTGGTAAAAAGTTTAGCTATGAGGAAAGACTGACCAAGTTGGGGATGTTCATGCTGGAGAAGAGGCGCTTAAGGGGTGATGTGATAACTATGTATAAATATATAATGGGATCAATCAGGCATGTATTTCAGGAAGCAACTGCAGAAGTAGGGTGTAAAGCCCATCTATATGCTGCATAAACATGCTTAGAAAAGGAAGAATCACAATCTTGCGTCTGGAAACGTATCAAATGAGGCCCTATGTCCCAGTCCTTTGAATGGATCGTTCATCTTATCCAGTTGCTCCATCACAGCTGCCCTTCCAGAGATGCCGTTTCTGTTTGTGCCGACACAACCCCTAAAGTAGCTCTTTGCTCTGAATAATCAAAAGGTAATAATTATTGCTAGTTAATCTTTGGCCTGTGTCTAGGCAGAATAGTCCTCAATTTATTTTCCCTATAAATTGCACTATAGTCTATTGAATCTGACTTGGCCTTCAACAGAGCAGTGCTAATGTCATATTTCTACCCACTTACTAACTCGGCCCCTTCACTGGTTGGAATTCAAAACGTGAGACATCAGTAACTGGTCTATTAACTGGAAAATACTCCGCAGATTCGTCCGTCATTATCAAGACAAAAAAGGGCCCTAATGAATATGGCATGTCCGAGCTGTTTTTGCTAATGTAATTTGATGCGCTCCGTTCAGGCTTATGCATCAAAACCATCTGATCTGATGTCCCCAGAATGAGAGCCACACGGGTGGAGAATGAGATTGACTAAATTTTATTGTTCAGATGGACTTTTTAGCTATTGATGTTCAGAAAGAATAAAAGGGCTTTGGGGAATGCCTGCAGTGATCAGCAGCTGTAATTACGGCCACACGCCTCTGTGACTTTCCAATCTGTGTATGGATTGGGCCATTTCTAGAACCAGCTACCGATAACATTAGATTGTGAGCTTGTATGCACTCCCGTATTTGCTACTCATCACTTGTACATGACAATTAGAATCCTTTCTCAAATCTTTCCTGAGCAGAATAACATCAGAGCAGCCTCTTTCTTTCTCCTGACAACTTCCTTGACTACTTGGTGGTCAGACTGGTCAGAAACTGACCAGCAGGTGGCGCTGTTGGAACAAAATTCATTCATATTAACAGCACATGTATCCCTGAATATCTTGGAATAAAAAGAAAATAAATAATGAATGTAAATGACAGAAGAGCTTACAATAGCACTCTCATCAATTTTACATTCACTTATTTTAAAGGTTTACTTATCCTTTAAGTATATTAGTTTATGAATAAAAATAGGGAGGGAATTAACCAATGGAGAAGAGAAAATCAAAATGAAAAAAGAAAAGAAATGGATACTGGAAAAGATTGTGAGAAAGAAGAAACAAGCAAATAGGTAGAAAGTAGAAGGGGGAGGGGAATAAAACTAATGGGAACAAGGGAGCAGTAAAGAAAGTATGGTTTAATGAGAGACGGTGAGAAGAATGAATTAGAAATTAGCTGGTGGTTAAATTAGCTAGTTTGGGGCCCCTGACAATAGTGATGGGGGAATTTATTAGCCAGGCGCGAATTTGCGCGATTCGCCGCCGGCGAATAAATTCACGAAACGGCCACAAAAATTCGCTAGCGAAAATACGCCGGCATCAAAAACGGACACCGGCGTCAAAAACGAGATGCCGGTGCCGTTTCACAAATTCGCCCATCACTACCTGAGAACCTAATTTGACACTGGAGGGGGGCATGGGTACAAAGAATTACTTGCCATGATGGATACCAGTGGCAACCCAGCTCTATGTCCACTGACTATGGCATTACATCTAAAATTAAAATTTCATCAAAATTGGGATCTAGCGCAAGGGCTGCAAGAAAAGTCAGTCTTCTGAATGACCATCTGGATAATACAATTACCGTCTGTTGAAGGCCTATTCAATTTTGACAGAAGACACACGAGCATAATCAGTCGACAATGCCTAGTACTGGAAATCACCCAGGGGACTGTTCTAGAATCTCAATCAATAGTTAATAATGGGCTACTTGTACATTTTCGAAGTCATCCATGGAATATTTTATTATATTTAAAGGGAAACTATCGCCAAAATGAAAATTGAATATAAGCTTCAGCATACCGAAATAAGAAGTTTTCTAAACACAATCAATTAAAAATGCTGTACCGTTTCTGAAATAATCAAGTTTATCTTCATTCTGTCTTCATGCAGCAGTTGGGTGTCAGATATTCATTGACAGTTAGATCCAATATATCTTATAGGGGGGCTCCTTTTGCCTAGAAGATGTATTAGAGCTCACTCTATTAAAATCACCAGACATCATGTCTCTCTACATGCAAAATTGGTGCAAAAGGCAGTTATTTTGTTAGATTTTGTTTGTACTGGAATCAGTTATTTGAGTGAGCTCTAATACATCTGCTAGTAAAGGAGCCCTCCTATAAGATATATTGGATCTAACTGTCAGTGAATATCTGACACCCAACTGCTGCATGAAGAGAGAATGAAGAGAAACAGATGCTGAGAGAGGGATAGTGAAGATAAACTTGATTATTTCAGAAACAATGCAGAATATTTAATTGATTGTATTTAGAAAGTTTCTTATTTCAGTATGAGGAAGCTTATATTACATTTTCATAAATAGTTCCCCTTTAAAGGTAAAGATGCACTTGTGAAATGCTCTGTGGAGCAAGTATGGACAGTGATAGGCTCTGGCATATCAGGTTCAGAGAGGGCCTAACAGCCCCATACACGCCCAACAAATACTAATCCAATATGGTGTCTTACAGCAGCCACATTGGCATTAGGGAAAATCCATTGAATACCAAGGCTGGGCCGGCAAGTTTGAAAAGCCCCAGAGGTAGGATTAAAAAAAAAGGATGGGAGAGGGCAAAGATTAATTTCCTACATAGTAGCACAATTGGAAAAAGACTTTTAAAGGCATAGCTGCAGCAGGGCCGTGTTTGCTTATAGTATCTATAAAGAGAGATCATAAAAAAATCATCAATAGGCATTTAACAAGGAATTTACAATGCATCTTATTAGAGCAAAACTGCATCAAACAAAGGTGCGGCAATTTTTTAGATTTAGCAGGTTGGGAAGACGCTCTTCCCTTTGCAAGGAAACCATTCATCAAGACAAACATTGTGCAGACTTGAGGTCTATGTACTTACGGGAATGGAATCATCAGTGCAAGGTCTTGAGATTACTTTATTCCCTGCTTCAATCACAATAAGACGAGACTATATGATATAAAAAGTAGGGATGCACCGAATCCACTATTTTGGATTCGGCCGAACCCCCCTGAATCCTTTGCGAAAGATTTGGCCGAATACCGAAACCTAATTTGCATATGGGAAGGGGAAAACATTTTTACTTCCTTGTTTTGTGACAAAAAGTCATGCAATTTCCCTCCCGCCCCTAATTTGCATATGCAAATTAGGATTCAGATTCAGTCGAGTCGGGCAGAAGGATTCGGGTGAATCCGAATTCTGCTGAAAAAGGTAGAATCCTGGCCGAATCCCAAACTGAGTCCTGGATTCCTTGCTGACAGCACCCACGTCACGTCTGCATTCTTTTACCACCCTCCACACTCCATTTATGAGCCCAGGCGTAGGACTCCCCTTTAACCTCAGTATTTATATACTACACAGGTGCAGAGCAGGCAGCGGAAAATGAATTGTCTGCAGAGACAAACAAGGTACATTCCTCCAAACGGCAGGCTGATCTTTGAGTGGAGCGCAACCTCTCGGCTCTTCTTTCCGAACCCTTTAAGTGAGCGGCGGATAGACTCACTTCCCTCAGACAGTGATGTATGGGCCCTGGTGAAATGTTAACACACTGTATAAATACTTTTCCGCTTTGTCCCGGTTGCCGGCTAAATTGCCGAGATTTGTTCTGCGCAACGTGAAGTGTAATGACTCAATTTCAGCATTGGGGAAGAAGAACATTAATTCAGTGAGAAGGTCTCACCCCCGCCCCTGGTGGTCTCTACATCACTCTAATCATTAACTGAACCATGTGCCATTCTGAAGGGTATATTCATAGTGAACAGCCTTTCTTAATCACTTGATTCAACTTAAAGGGATACTTTCATGGGAAAACATGTTTTTTTTTCAAAATGCATCAGTTAATAGTGCTGCTTCGGCAGACTTCTGCATTGAAATCCATTTTTCAAAAGAGCAAACAGACTTTTTTATATTTATTTTTGAAATCTGACATGGGGCTAGACATAGGTTTACTTTGAAAGCAGCAAGTTAAGTTGCAGGTAATACCTAGTCCCTTTGTAAAATGTATAATGAAGCAATAGAATTCTTAATGAATCAGATAAAATTGAGCGTAGGACTGGCCAGATATGGGATGACTTTAACGTAGTTGGCCAGCTTAAATATATTGCAATATATGGACAAACAATCCCTGTTTTGTTTAAAGGGTAAGGCATTTTTTAGTAGCAGTATGCACAAAATGTCTCTGTCTTAAATATATTGATAATGGGTTGAGTGCAGAGGACTCTTGTATTTGACTATATGTATTTTGTGGTCACAGCCTCATTGCACCCCCGCCTAATGGTTTTAAAAAATAGTGGTGAGCACAACTTTCCCTTGTTTGTTATAGTTTATACAGGAGCAGTGACCAGCTCTATGTTGTAGCTCCCACCCTTCCCAGCTATAGTCAGGTGATCCCACTGGTGTCTAATAAAAGGGCAGCCAAGTATGGAGGTTTACTTTGAAAGCAGCAAGTTAAGTTGCAGGTAATACCTAGTCCCTTTGTAAAATGTATAATGAAGCAATAGAATTCTTAATGAATCAGATAAAATTGAGCGTAGGACTGGCCAGATATGGGATGACTTTGACGTAGTTGGCCAGCTTAAATATATTGCAATATATGGACAAACAATCCCTGTTTTGTTTAAAGGGTAAGGCATTTTTTAGTAGCAGTATGCACAAAATGTCGCTGTCTTAAATATATTGATAATGGGTTGAGTGCAGAGGACTCTTGTATTTGACTATGGGGCTAGACATATTGTCAGTTTCCCAGGTGCCCCCAGTCATGTGCTCTGATAAACTTCCGTCACTCTTTACTGCTGCACTGCAAATTGGAGTGATATCACCCTCTCCTTTCCCTTCCCAGCAGCAAAACAATGGGAAGGTAACCAGATAACAGCTGCCTGGTAGATCTAAGAACAACACTCAATAGTAAAATCCAGGTCCCACTGAGACACATTTAGTTACATTGAGTAGGAGAAACAACAGCCTGCCAGAAGCAGTTCCATCCTAAAGTGCTGGTTCTTTCTGAAACCACATGACCAGGCAAAATGACCTGAGATGCACCTACACACCAATATTTGTGCTCTTGCTTAGCCACACTTTGATATTAAACTACATCTTTTTTTTGGGGGGGGGGGTCCTTGCTTCTTTTTGCTGAGTTAACAGAGCAAATGGGACACCCACCAGCAGCTATTAAGATAGTGAGAAAAGCTATTGCATATCATATTATTTTTTGTTAAATGAATGGGGGTTTAACCCTGTACCTGCTGGGCATGCTGGTTGTGAATGGTATTGGGCATCATGTACAGATCCCTATAAATGAAAGGGTTGTATATATGAGAGTTTATATGAGTTTATATGCCGAGAACTTCCCACACCAGTCAGTTGAACTGATGAAGCTCCTCGGATGAGTAGGGAAACGTTTTCATTGATTACTCAGCAAGTCCAGTTGTTTTTAGATTTACCTATACTAGATAAACCGTGACCTGGATGAATGAAAATCTTCATATGTCCTTGAATATTTGTATACATCCCTTCTGCTTAGAAAAACAATTAGAAACCTTTCTCAAATCTTTCCTAAGCAGAAGAACATCAGAGCAGCCTCTTTCTTTCTCCTGACAACTTCCTTGACTACTTGGTGGTCAGACTGGTCAGAAACTGACCAGCAGGTGGCGCTGCTGTAACAAAATTCATTCATATTAATAGTCCTTGTATCCTTTAATATCTTGGAATTAAAATTAAAAATGAATACACATTACAAAGGTGCTTAGAATAGCACTCTCATCAATTTTACATTCACTTGTTTTAAAGGTTTACTTATCCTTTAAACAAAAATACAGCTGCAAGATACATTCTAATAGGAAGGACAAAGCAGTTATAGAGGTGCACAGCTGTAGCTGCACTGTAAATTGTATGTGTATTACCTTTCTCAAATCTTTCCTAAGCAGAAGAACATCAGAGCAGCCTCTTTCTTTCTCCTGACAACTTCCTTGACTACTTGGTGGTCAGACTGGTCAGAAACTGACCAGCAGGTGGCGCTGTTTGAACAAAATTCATTCATATTAACAGCACATGTATCCCTTAATATCTTGGAATAAAAAGAAAATAAATAATGAATGTAAATGACAAAAGTGCTTATAATAGCACTCTCGTCAATTTTACATTCACTTATTTTAAAGGTTTACTTATCCAATGGCCTGACAAAGGAACGTACCACTACAACTCATGCATAAGATTATTTGCATCACCAGACCTTCACGTGAAACGTAATGTGGTCTGTGCTGGACAGTGCAGGGAATTGTGCATGTGTCCATTCCTTATTATACAGGAAATTAAAAGTTATTAAAAGCGGAGAAAGAATAACACTTAGATTCAAAATGATGTCTATAAAGAAAAAAGGACCAGACTAATACATCAGTAGAAGATTCACAGACTTGGCAGAATCCCAGAGGACAAGCCAAGGTATGTTTTTTATTTGTAAATGGCAGCAATGAAGTCTGGACAGATTTCAAGTCATTAAAGGTTAAAATCTGCCTTCCGAGCCCAAGCGGCCCATTTTCCCCCGATCATTAGAATCAATATGTCGGTAAGAGTCTTTATACGGATACTGATGGCAGTATGTATGGCAGGTGACCAGTAAAGTAATGTAAAACATCTCCCAAGCTGCCTGCTTAATGCACTTGTTTCTACGTCAATGGCCACAGGGGGAATTTGCAAACACTTTATTTTTGAAGCAAATTGCAACAGGCACTTTCTTTTAAGACATCACAAATCAGAATGACTAATTTGCACTGTTGCTGCATAAGTTGTCTATTTGGAATCAACAGGAAACCTGGAATAAGTCATGTTTTGGGAGAATGGAGACAGGCAATTCCAGAAAATTATCATTATCACTGTCCAAATCTCATTAACTTTGAATAAAATTGACACAGCAAAATGGCCACTAGTGAATCCCTAGTGTTTCACATGTGCCTCTGCTAATAATAATTGAGTACTGCCCAATGTAATGTCACAAAGTCACTTGGCACCAGATGGGCAGGACTAAGTGCTACATAGGGTAGAGACACGCGGTCAAATTCGGGGAGATTAGTCGCCCGGCGACAAATCTTCACTTCTTCGGGGCGACTAATCTCCCCGAACTGCCTTCCCCTGCCTTCCCGCTGGCTAGAATGGAAATCACCGGCAGGATGGCAGTCGGATCACTTCTTTTTTCGAAGTTGCCCAAAGAAGAGGACATTTGTCGTCGGGCAACTAATCTCCCCGAATCTGACGTGTGTCTCAACCCTTAGAGCAAACAGGCACTAGTCAGGAGGAGAAGGGGACTTAACATTGAGATGAAAGGTCGGACTGGGGGGCACACCAGGACTACTGTCCAAGGTCCTCCCTCCGGCCCTCCTCTGCCCCCCCCCAGACCCCCGCCCCCCTACTGTGATGCGTGCACGCAAGAAGGCTCATGCGCGAACGGCATCACACATACACGCGAGAATGGCTCCCATCGGCGCGCATGCGCAGAAGGCGCTGCGTGGCACCGAAAGAAAACATTTTTTTTTTACAGGATTTGAGTATCAAGAGGGATCTGGCCCGGGGTCTGGCACATGGTCCTAGAGGAACGTTGTTTCGTTTCACTTTGTACTGTACAAAGGTATATGGATGAAATGACAGTAAACTCACTCTTGACTTGACTCTTATTTAAAACACAATCTTCCTTTTTTCCCCAAATTTGGGCGTCATTGTGGTGGCAAAAAGGGCAATGGTCTTGTCGCAACTGCACTGAGCTTGCTGCAACTGCGTATGAGCTTTGCGGCAAATCTGGCGCAGCAGCGCTAAATATTTTCAAAGTCTGCTTGTCGTCATTTCCAGTTGTTGCCATGTAAGCGATGTGTGTTTACAGGCACAACTGAACGGCGGCGATTAACACACAGGGGGTCGAGGAAACTCCGGAGTTAACTCAAGGACAGAGGAGGTGGTAGGTCCAGGGTTCCTCTGCTTCAATAAACACAGCAGCGCTTAATTCGGACTGAAAGGTGCCACCTTTAATGAAAGTGGTATTACCTGCTATGGGGGAATGTGGGGACTACAGCTGTACACATACATGTGCTATATTGCTTTCTTAATATTAGGGGAAACATGCAATCTAACTTTTAACCACAATTCCCAGACAGTCCCTGATGTTTCTATTGAACACATCCCATGTATTGCCCAACACCTTTCCTCACTGGGGCCCCTTTGCTTCAGGGGCCCAGGACTAATGCCATCCCAAAAACCAGTCCTTGAGCGCAGCCATCTATTTCCCTGTCATTTAAATGAACCAAACAGCTATTGCTAAGAATAATTTGTTTCCTTATACAGTTATATCCTTCCAGGCTGAGTCCTTGATGGCTGGAGTTTGTCTCTGACAATGATGGAGCAGGGCAGGTGGCTAACTTGTCACACAATGCCATGGATGATGGATAGGTAACTGCAAGTAACAGGACCAAGAAAACCTTTCTGGCCAGGCTGCTGCACAGCTCAGGATCCAGACAAAATTCTCAAAATAATGACGTTTTGCCCTTTGCAGAAGTAGAAAAACACAGTAAAAGGTCTCTCTGTAGAGCACTCTCCAACCAGGCCCAAGGTAAATTACAAAGTAATGCCCACAAGTGAACTAATGTTTGTGTGCAGCTTTGGCTTGCAAATATTAATTAATATGTTTAAAAGGAACATAAACCTTCCATGTTGAAATTTTGCAATTGAATTTTGTTCTAATCCCACCAGGGCCAGTGGTGCAATTGATGCAAAAGGATCCTCCAGAATCCTCCAGACTCCATGTTTTTGGTTTGATATGATTGCTGGCAAGGTCATTAATGAATTAATTACTAATTAAATTAAACCAAGTTGGGACTTTGTTGATTGGGAAACAATAGGCTGCTGAGAAGGAAAGTCTGGGGGGTTGTGCATTGGAAACAATAGGCTAGGAGGTGAAATGTGGGAAAAACTGGGGGAGGGACCAGGAGTTGCAATGGAACTTGAAGTAGGAGGGAATCATAACAAACTGGAGATTAGGCAGGAACCTGGAACCATGTGGGGCAACCACTGGGAATCCACCTGGAACTGATTATGGTTTCCAGCCTTGGGGATAAACCAGGAATAGCCCATTTAAAGGGATACTGTCATGGAAAAACATGTTTTTTTTTCAAAACGCATCAGTTAATAGGGCTGCTCCAGCAGACTTCTGCACTGAAATCCATTTCTCAATAAAGCAAACTGGTTTTTTTATATTTAATTTTGAAATCTGCCATGGGGCTAGACATATTGTTAATTTCCCAGCTGCCTCCAATCATGTGACTTGTGCTCTGATAAACTTCAAGCACTCTTTACTGCTGTCAATATTGAATCCACGTCTGATTTCTGTGTATCCTTAATTAAGACAGAGGGACTTGCCCCAGTTCCACAGGCAGTCAGCATACAAAAAAGTTATATCCAAAGATATATGTCCCAAGGCTTTACATTGGTGTCTCAGAGACATCTATGACTAAGTGCCGGAGGGTACGAAACGCATAAGGTGGGCCGCGTGGAGTCAGTATGTATCAAAGTTTTTAATGTAACTCAAAATAAATATTTTGTTTTTACCAATGAAAAGCCTTGGTACATATACCTTTGGATATAACCTTTTTGTACTCTTTACTGCTGTACTGCAAGTTGGAGTGATATCACCCTCCCTTTCCCCTCCCAGCAGCCTAACAACAGAACAGTGGGAAGGTAACCAGATAGCAGCTCCCTAACACAAGATAACAGCTCCCTAACACAAGATAACAGCTCCCTAATACAAAATAACAGCTCCCTAACACAAGCTAACAGCTGCCTGGTAGATATAAGAACAGCACTCAATAGTAAAATCCAGGTCCCACTGAGACACATTCAGTTACATTGAGTAGGAGAAACAACAGCCTGCCAGAAAGCATTTCCATCCTAAAGTGCAAAGCAGTTTTTTTTACCCAGCAGCCCTCCCTGTGTATAAAAGTCATTACATTTATTTGGGCAGACTGAGTTTCTCATACTTGTAAGTACTCATTGTTTGGCAGTCTGGAACTGCAGGTGCTGCTCATGTGGGGGCTGCTGTGCATTACAAATGGGTGGTAAAACATTGGACAACTCTCTAGCACCCAATGATTTAAAGGGCATCTTTCCACGTTCCCCAAACACATAGAAAGTGGCTTTTTTTCTATACTTACCCTGTAAACTGGTCGCATGTGCACTGTAACTGCTGTGCTTTCTGATAACACTAACACTTCTGATAGCACTAACGCTTAGAACATTGATCCCCAACCAGTAGCTCGTGAGTAACATGTTGCTCCCCAACCCCTTGGATGTTGCTCCCAGTGGCCTCAAAGCAGGTGCTTATTTTTGTATTCCAGGCTTGAAAGCAAGTTTTGGTTGTATAAAAACCAGGTGCGCTGCCAAACAGAGTCTCAATGTAGGTTGACAATCCACATAGGGGCTACTAAATGGCCAATCACAGCCCTTATTTGGCACCCCAGGAATATTCTTCATGCTAGTGTTGCTCCCCAACTCCTTTTACTTCTGAATGTTGCTCACGGGTTCTAAAGGTTGGGGATCCCTGGCTTAGAAGATGAAAAGCAGGGTCTTTGGGTGAATTATATCCCCGTTTCCTTGATTCAGCATAATTAATTTCTTGCTCTTGGGCACAGTGTCACCATTTCTTTTTAAAGCAACAGAATTGAACAAAATGCTTTGATAATGACTTTCCCATGTCATATTAATATACCTGCCTTATCACGCCACTTTCAGACAATAGAAGGTTATCAGATTGCTCTGTTTCATTCGCAGCTATTATGGAGAAACATGGTGTCGCTCTCAAAGGAGCCGCTCAAAGAAGTTCTTAACACCATTTTCACTATGATGAGAGATTCCCGGCAAATAGTATTACATTTATCATGATATATGCCGGGATTTATTTATGGCGAAATGAAAAGAGAATTAACTTTTTTCCAAACCACAAACCAATACGAATATTCAGTCTAAAATTCATTAGAGATCAAAGCATGAGCTTGCTTTAAGGGAGAGAGATTGAAAACAGTGATAATATAACCCCATTTATGTGGCCTTTCTATCTTAGCATGTACAGAACTGGTTATGTGACACAATTAGTGATGGGCGAATTTATTCGCCAGGCGCGATTTTGCGGTGAATTTGCGCGATTTGCCGGCAGCAAATAAATTCGCAAAACGCCTGCGAAAATTCGCGGCAAAAACGGGCACCAGCGGCAAAAACGGGCGCCAGCGGCAAAAACGAGACGCTGGCGTCGTTTTGCGAATTTTTTGCCGTTTCGCGAATTTCACGCGAAATTCGCGAATCACTAGACACAATTCATTCAGACGTATTTCTTATTTATATAGTATTCATAATTTTTTTTTTTTACCCAGAATGCAAATATTTTGATTTGACATGAATCAGCCACATTTGCACTGAAAGTTTTGCCGACGCCATTATTCACATTCAAAGAGATATCAGAGTCCAATTCTTTAGACACAATTCCATTGTGTGTATTGACACTGGATGCAGTGGAAACCCAACATACTAGTCAGAATGCAATGGAACTTTGTGCCAAAATGCAAAAGTGCAAGAAGCCTTTAATGAATACTGTCGACTTGTGTAACAACTGCATCCATTTGGTATAACCTCAACAAGTTGTCATTATGTAAAATGTCACAACATGGCAGTAACATTGTGGCCTCACAGGAGTTGAAGTCACCATGCCATTATGTTAGCACAAAATTCTAAATAAAATCTCAATTCCAACCCAGGTTCGATGAAGGATTATTGGTCTACTCTGCTTGATCTTCTCATTGTTCGACTCTTGGCCTGTTGGCTCTCCTGGTTTCTTCCATGACTTGGTCCTCACCGCTTCAATTCATCTTAGCCAGTGATCCCCAACCAGTAGCTCGTGAGCAACATGTTGCTCTCCAACCCCTTGGTTGTTGCTTCCAGTGGCCTCAAAGCAGGAGCTTATTTTTGAATTCCAGACTTGGAGGCAAGTTTTGGTTGTCTAAAAACCAGGTGTACTGCCAAACAGAGCCTCAAAGTAGGTTGACAATCCACATAGGGGCTACTAAATAGCAAATCACAGCACTTATTTGGCACCCCAAGAACATTTTTCATGCTAGTGTTGCTCCCCAACTCCTTTTACTTCTGAATGTTGCTCATAGGTTCAAAAGGTTGGGGATCCCTGATCTTAGCCATTATACCTTCTTACTGGGCATCTGCCTGATCCCCAGTGTCTGCTTCCTTCTAAGTCTCTATACCTTGTCCAGATGGCATTGTGGCCCTGACTTAAAATAACAAATCCGTATACAAGGGTTGAGGTCCATAGTTTTGTCCCTTAGGTATTCTACCTCTCTCCCAAAAGTCTTCATGCAGACTGGGGTATACAAATATAGGGTACATAGCTAACCACTGGATCTGTGACACTCTTGAACAGGGCCACATTAATGGGAAATGCACATCTACATTTTGTTGAAAAAGTTAGTTGAGGTCCTTACAGAATGGATTTGTTGAGATGGAAATGGAAGAACTTGACATAGCCCTAACATCAACCAAATGGAACACCAGAAAGATGAATTGGAATGACAACTGCTAGCCAGAGTAGAAGGTAAAGGCTGTTTGATGTAGCAAAGCAACTGTATAGTAACACTATTGGTTTTTTGGACAGACTTGTGTTGGACAGACTTGTGTCTGTCTTTTGCCCATGTAAAGCGGCATGCATTTCTCTTTCAGATTATATTATAAACATTTTATGGAAGGTCGAGTGTAGACTGAAAAGGGGTCATGAAGAAAAATATAAGTATAGTATCATAAGGGTAAGACGTGTTTCCATGAACCGTTTTGGAGCTTAAAATTCATTGCATAGGGGTCAAAGCTGCAATTTCTATTGATGAAAGATATACGTTTTTTCTCTCCGTTCTCATCCATCCTAGTGGAAGATTTAGCAGCTTAATGTATTCCGGCTACACTACATAAAGACATTGGGTATTTGAATGTTGAGCATTAATATTGACTGCCTTCATTAATCACTCTAAAAGACCTTGACACAGTTTAGTGTAGAGAGAAAGAGTTCTCACTTATTTTTGTACTATTTGCTTTACATTCGTTTTTTAAGGACTGACAGACTATTAAATAAAGGCTGCTTTATCTACTTTTCTGAATATATAACATTATTTTAAACAGACCAAGCCCTGTTACTGGCTACTTAAGGGGGTGATATTGACATTATTTTAAAAGATGTTTTTTTACAGTGTTTCTTTTTATTATATAACTAAAAGGTAATTTGCCAGCATAGACCTTGTGATACATTAGCCATTGTGCTACCAGTTATTAATCTTCAGTTATATAAAGTCAACATATTCTGAAGTACTTTACATAAGGGCCGCTCCTGCCATGAGTCAAGGGGCAAATGCACTAAAGAGTGAATTTTCACCAGCCAATGATCCGCCAAACTTCGTCAATCGTAAATTCGTTACCAGTACTCTAATTCACTAAAATGCAGAGTTGCGTTTCGGCAGCCGAACGCTGGCGAAGTTTCGCTAGCGTCAATTCATCAGCGCGACCATTTCATAGTGGTCTTTCACTAGCATTCAATTCTTCAGAGCAAAACTTCGTTAGTATTCTTACGCTTAGGTCAATTAGAATAGGGCAGGTACATATAGGTTATATATACGTCTTTATTAGAGATGTTGGTGCAAATGCTTGAAGTGGCCACTTATTATTACACATGTCCAAGGAAGCAAAATAAAGACAAAAGAGATCCTCTAATGACCTAGACATGAGCCCACCCTAAAACAAATGGGGCATGCCCCTCAAATGGTTGGAAAAAAATGTTAGCGCAAAAATCTTTAATATTACGATTTTGAAAGCAATAGCGCTTTAAAATATGAAAAAACTCCAGCGTTTTTTAGAACTTTTATGACTTACCGGCATACAGGATATGAGGTCACTGACTGAGGAGGATGTAGCTTCATCTGATTAGTTCGCCAGGTCTAAGGTGGGGAAGGAAACTCTGGCGATAAAGGTAACGCTCTGTTAAATTAGCATTTTAGTGAATTTGCGGAGTAACGACCGTTCTCCTGAGCGAAAATACGCCTGGCAGTAGGGCGCGAAACTGTGCTAGTGGCAGTCTGTTTTGCTAGTGAATTGTCCTCTATGTTTGTTAGTAAATGTCCCAGTGGATGAGATTGTCTCTAGCAACTGCCACTTCGCCCTTTGGCTCCGCTAGTGCAGAGAACACTATAGCACTCATTGCACTCGGGACGCTAACGTTATAAGTGCAGAGCAGTGCCTGGATCGCCCCTGTCTTTACTTAGTCCCCATTCCAGAGCAGCTTACAATTTAAGCCTTTAGAACACAAACATTATAGTCAATGTTTATAGGAGCTAAATAACCACTTTGTTTCCTTCCTACACTTCAAAAAATCAAACAGAGTACCGAGGAGAAATCCAAACAAGCACTTAGAGAAATACGAACTCCTTGCAGATAGTACCCTAGCTGGAATCGAACCTAGGCACTCCATGGGTGGAAATATAGTGCCTGTAACTTTAAAAGCTAATTTAGAAATGTAAAGTGGTCGGGTTTCGAGCTAAAAGTTCCTGTTTACTTGACCATGCAGGCAGTCCACAGGTAACTCAACTGCGTACCCAACCAAGGTGCAGGCTTGATCCCTCCCTCCCACCGTGGTGGTTCTTCCAGTTTTTAAATGTTTTTGGGATTCGGCACCGGAGTGACGTCACTTTCAACCAAATGTGACGTCACTTCCGGGTTCATGTGTCCCCTGGGTCGGAAGGTTGGTTGGCCTATTGCGGGTCGGGTAACTCGACTGGGTACCCAACCAAGGTGCAGGCTTGATCCCTTCCACCGTGGTGGTTCTTCCAGTTTTTACATTTTTTGGGATTCGGCACCGGAGTGACGTCACTTTTAGCCAAATGTGATGTCTCTTCTGGGTTCATGTGTCCCCTGGGTCGGAAGGTTGGCTGGCCTATTGTGGGTCGGGTAGCGTGAACATGGGGGTCCAATTGCAGGTTGGGTTGCGGATATGGGTCAGGTATAGGGTTGCCACCTTTTCTGGTAAAAAATACCGGCCTTCCTATATATTTATCTTTATTCCCTATTAATAACATTGGGATCACTGACCTTCCTATATATTTATCTTTATTCCCTATTAATAACATTGGGATCACTGACCTTCCTATATATTTATCTTTATTCCCTATTAATAACATTGGGATCACTGACCTTCCTATATATTTATCTTTATTCCCTATTAATAACATTGGGATCAACCATCATTTCTACTGGCCATGCCGGTAAACTACCAGCCAGGTGGCAACCCTAGTCATGTAGGGGTTTCAAAAAATGGATCCGCACAGGATTCTAACACAGATACAAAGGGGCAAATTCACTAAGCGCTGAAGCGCCTAACGCTAGCGTCAATTCGCTAGCGTTGGGCATTTTCGTTACTTCGCAAATTCACTAACGGACGCTGGCGTAACTTCGCTAGTGTTACTTCGCACCCTTATGCCTGGCAAATTTTCGCAACGGACGTAACTACGCAAATTCACTAACGCGGGCAGTGTTCTGAACGTTACCTTTTACGCCAGACTTCCTTCACCACCTCAGCCCAGGCGAAGCGCAATAGAGTAGATAGGGATTGCTTCAAAAAAATGTACAATTTTTCTAAGTCCCAAAAAACGCTGGCGTTTTTTCTATATTATGGGTGAAAATACACCTGGTGAAGTGTGGCGAAGCACGGCGAATCGGACGCTAGCGCAACTACGATTCTTAGTGAATGTCCCACAAAGGGAACACGCAGAGTACTCTACAAGTAGGTTACGTGGCTCCTAATACGTGTGCCTGTGTGGGTTTGTATATAGTAAATTAAATTGTAAGTTCCACTGGGACAGAGGCTGACAAATGATAAACAATGTCTGTAACATGGAGTGTAACATGGTCGTTTTTGCTTCACCTACAAAGGGTTAAAGAGGAAAATTGCTCCAGTGATTTCCAACTGTCCTGGCTGGATTTACCCTGCTAAGACAGAGATGAAGGCAATTGCAGCAGAGAGGGGAAAATTAATTCAATTTCAGAGTGGGATGGAATCAGTGGGTGAGAAGTATCTACTAGGAGCATCTCTCCTTTGTCTGGTCTGGAGTCATCAAGCTGTGACGGAGACTGGAAATGGCAGTGGAAATGCAAAGAGAAAAGTCTGGCTTGGAGCGGAATGAAAAACAGATGTTACCTTTAAAAAAAATAAGCGTACAAACCTTGCTATTGATTCCACAGAGCTGTTTGGTTTGGGGACATTATTTATAACGCAATTTGAGTCTTTTAAAGAGAGGTAAAAACTATTTAAAGGAAAAATAAACTCAATTTACAACTCAGGTTTACCTTTTTTATTATCCATTTAATGGGATTTGACGTACAGGCTATTAAGCTCTACAAAGTAGGCAGCCAATGGGCTAGCTTAAGTTATATTCAGGGCTAGCTCTTGGCAAGGCCATTTTTTCCAATATTACACTAATTAGCGGTAACACAAACCTTGTCAACTATTAACTTTATTTATTGATGATAGAACACCTATTAAATAACTAGTTACATATAGTCGGTCCAGTCTCATGTTTAGAAAACACTCCCTGTCAGGGGTTTCGGTAGTCCTGTTTTTTTATGCAAATAAATCTTCCCATCAAGCCAGGAATTGAAGAATAAACGCCTTCACTGAGGCCACAGGGAGCAACATCTAAGGGGTTGAGGAGCAACATGTTGCTCATGAGCCACTGGCTGGGGACCACTGTTCTAGAATCATGAAAAGAAAAGGCTGCTCAGGAAATAGGCGTTGTTTAGGGCCATCACCAGTAGTTTCACATGGTTAGACATAGTGAGATATGGTCCTAAAGATTTGGGTGTGTCCGAAAAGGTAGAAAGTTTTGATCTCAGACATTTAAAATGCACCAGGCTATTAAAGGAGAAGGAAAGGCTTTGTGCACTTGGGGATGCCAAATGTTAGGCACCCCCAATTGATTGTATTGACTTACCTGAAACCCTGGGGTTATACTAGTGATGCTCTTCCGGCTTCTTCTTGCTTCAAATTTCCCGGGGCAGACACATGCGCAGTAGAATGAAATAGCCGACTTTTTAGTTAAAGTTCGGCTTTTCGTTCAACTGCGCATTCACAGCCGCACGAAGAAAGAGGAAGACGGAAGAAGATCACTCCCTGGTGCTCAATGGTAAAACCCCGGGCTGGTGCAGTTTTCTGCTGATAGGAGTAACCGACCCGGGGTTTCTGGTAAGTCGATACAATCACTTGGCACCTCCAAGTGCACAAAGCCTTTCCTTCTCCTTTAAGCACTACAAGTTAGGCATTATATTATATATTATGTTATATTCAGGGCTAGTTTTAGGTAAGGTCATTTTTCCAAAATTACACCAGGCAGCAGTAGCACAAACACTGGGATGATGTTCTGATGGCCGATTCTGTTAATGCCTTTAAAAGAGGGGCTTGGATGATTTCTTGGACAAGCATAACATCCAAGGCTATTGTGATTCTAAAATCTATAGTTAGTATATGAGTGCATATAGTTTATGTGAGTGTATGGAGGAGTCAGTGGGTGTATGTATGTATGGATGCTGGCTTTCGTTTGGACGGGTTGAACGTGGTGGTGGTGGTGGCTTTTTTGACTTGATTTAACTATTCAACTAACTATGTAACTATCAACTATAAAGTTTATTTGCTGCTTCCTTCCAAATAAAACCATAAAACCAGGGTGTGGTCTTTTTTTATACCTCTAGACCAGTGATCCCCAACCAGTAGCTCGTGAGCAACATGTTGCTCTCCAACCCCTTGGATGTTGCAGGTGATTATTTTTGAATTCCAGGCTTGGAGGCAAGTTTTTGTTGTATAAAAACCAGGTGCACTGCCAAACAGAGCCTCAATGTAGGTTTACAATACATATAGTGGCTACCAAATGGCCAATCACAGCATTTATTTGGCACCCTGGGAACATTTTTCATGCTAGTGTTGCTCCTCAACTCCTTTTATGTCTGAATGTTGCTCAAATTCAAACGGTTGGGGATCCCTGCTCTAGGCTCACCATCTCCTAGTGGTGGGGAAGTATATTGTCTAGCATCCATATTGCAAACACACTCAAATATATGTGAACCCACATTTTCAAACAGCAATGTGCACACAGCAATCTTCACATAACATACATCACCCACTCTACCCCCTTACAAGGAGCTGGTAATATCCATTTAATGTCTGTGTTGGTTTCTTATAGAGACACTCCAGTTTCCTCCTAAATATACAGGCAGGTTATCTGGCTCTTAATATAATTGACCATAGTGGGTGCAAACGTGACTTGGACCTTAGATTGTAAGCTTCACTGGGGCAGGAACTTATGCGAATGATGAATTCAGCTGAAAATGCCAGCACTCTCTACATAAATAATAAGAACAGAATGTGGGAAACATTGAATTAAGAGGTAATAGAGCAAGGAATATGTGAAATTAGTGGGGATATATGAAATGAATACAAGGTAATATGTTACAAGGGAACAAGCACTATGTATAGTAGATTACATTGATATAAAACGCATATAGATAAAAAATCGGGCAGGCTACCATGGGATTGTGAGTTAGGAAGGAATAAACAAAGCAGGAATAAATATAAAAAGACAGCTATATGGGTAGTACATTTACAGGAAGGCAATGCTATTCTGCTGTACTGCAGGTAAAAACCTCAAATAAGGCTTAAATGACACCTTAGCACAGTGCACATGAACACAGCCCCAATAATAATAATAATAATAATAATATATATATAATATATATATAATATTCATAAATATTCAGCCAGAACAGATAGAATCTGTGTTATTCTGTGTTAACATAATAAACTTACCTATCCTGGTTTTCGAGTCTATTTTTTTCCACCCCCCTCCATATAAAACCTGTGGTTAAGTGCATTCATTTTTATTGTTCAAAATAAAATTCAAATCAGCCTGGTTCAGAAGCAGGGGAAAATATATGCACGAATCTGCATTAAATATAAAAATAACGTGTACAGGTTTAGATTTGATGCAAATGAGTGTCTATAAATCTGATTTGTAATTATGATCTGTTAAAACCGACCCTACCTCACCTATTCTTCATATGAAATTCTGCAGTGTGAAGCTGATTATTATTTTCAGCAGATCTCCAATCTAATGGGGAATAGAATAACAAGCAGAAAGTTTACTCCAGGCTCTCTGTCACTCTCCTAAATCTTAAAGTAAATCTTAAAAATAAGTGAATATAAAATTGATGAGAGTGTTATTCTAAGCACTTTTGTCATTTACATTCATTATTTATTTTCTTTTTAGTCCAAGATATTAAGGGATATATGTGCTGTTCATATGAATGAATTTTGGTCCAACAGCGCCACCTGCTGGTCAGTTTCTGACCAGTCTGACCACCAAGTAGTCAAGGAAGTTGTCAGGAGAAAGAAAGAGGCTGCTCTGATGTTCTTCTGCTTAGGAAACCAATTAGAAACCTTTCTCACATCTTTCCTAAGCAGAAGAACATCAGAGCAGCCTCTTTCTTTCTCCTGACAACTTCCTTGACTACTTGGTGGTCAGACTGGTCAGAAACTGCTTAGGAAAACAATTAGAAACCTTTCTCACATCTTTCCTAAGCAGAAGAACTTCAGAGCAGCCTCTTTCTTTCTCCTGACAACTTCCTTGACTACTTGGTGGTCAGACTGGTGGGAACCTGACCAGCAGGTGGCGCTGTTGGGACAAAATTCGTTCATATTAAAGGGACCCTGTCATCAGAAAACATGTTTTTTTCAAAACGCATCAGTTAATAGTGCTACTCCAGCAGACTTCTGCACTGAAATCCATTTCTCAAAAGAGCAAACAGATTTTTTTATATTCGATTTTGAAATCTGACAGGGGGCTAGACATTTTGTCAATTTCCCAGCTGCCCCTGGTCATGTGACTTGTGCCTGCACTTTAGGAGTGAAATGCTTTCTGGCAGGCTGCTGTTCGGGAGGGCAAAAGGAGCAAACTGAGCATGCTCAAGCCCAAGCCCTGGAGGTTTAAACTGAAAACAGGAAGTCTGATACAGAAGCCCATGAGTACACAATAGAAGGAAAGAAACATGTATCCCGTAATATCTTGGGATAAAAACTAAATAAATAATGAATGTAAATGACAAAAGGGCTTAGAATAGCACTCTCATCAATTTTATATTTTTTAAAGGTTTACTTATCCTTCAAGGATGCAACCCTGGACTACGTGCCTTAACCGTGAAAATATGTTGAAGTATGCTGAGATGTAGTCCAACAATAACTGAAATGCTGAGCAGTGCAGTGTAGAACACATTTAAATCCACTTTAAAACACTAAACTATTTCCTAAAACTCTTTTGGACACAAATTGCAAGTCAACAAAAACAGACTGTCAAAGAATAGCATGTCCCTTATGGATGGTATAAGAAAAGGGGAGACAAAGGCTTCAGCAATTGTATTTACTAGCTCACTGCTCCCACAATCAATGAATAGGCGCTCAAATAAAATGCCCTTTTTAACACTACAATGGTCTATTAATCCACAAGTTTTTATGGAGGGAAAAAAATGTTTAACAAGACCTTTCTGTTCAGCTGTACAGATCCACAACCTCCACAGCGCTCACCCAATGCAGCTTTTCAGTTATTCTTTTTTTTTTTTTTGCAATTTTAAAGCACATTATATTATAATGCTATTCATTATTCCCCGTCTGTGTAGTCGGGCAGAAATTCATTATTATCCTATTGTGTGCAGACGCAGGAACGTTAGCTGTGTATAAATAAAACATAATAATATATTTGGAGTTTGTCGGACCGACATGAAAAAATTCTGAAAGTAAATTGAAAAAAGTTCTCGCCGTACTGTATGCCGCACAGAGAACAAAGCACCCAGAAAAATAGGATCCCAAAAACGTATTCTACTATAAGACGGCTTGTAATAAGTGCAGGAGTCGTGGAGAGATGGTAGCGGAGGCAAAAGTGTTCAAGTAATTTAATTTTGGCTGATAAGGGTACTGAAAGGGAAACTGAAGATAGGCAAATCCAAATTTTAAAGGATAAGTAAACCTTTAAAATAAGTGAATGTACAATTGATGAGAGTGCTATTCTAAGTATTTTTCTAATTGACATTCAGAATTGAATTTTGTTCCAACAGCGCCACCTGTTGGTCACTTTCTGACCAGTCTGACACCAAGTAGTCAAGGAAGTTGTCAGGAGAAGGAAAGAGGCTGCTCTGATGTTCTTCTGCTTAGGAAAACAATTAGAAACCTTTCTCAAATCTTTCTTAAAGGATAAGTAAACCTTTAAAATAAGTGGATGTTAAATTGATGAGAGTGTTATTCTAAGCCCTTTTGTCATTTACATTTATTATTTATTTTCTTTTTATTCCAAGATATTAAGGGATACATGTGCTGTTAATATGAATGAATTTTGTTCCAACAGCGCCACCTGCTGGTCAGTTTCTAACCAGTCTGACACCAAGTAGTCAAGGAAGTTGTCAGGAGAAGGAAAGAGGCTGCTCTGATGTTCTTCTGCTTAGGAAAACAATTAGAAACCTTTCTCAAATCTTTCTTAAAGGATAAGTAAACCTTTAAAATAAGTGGATGTTAAATTGATGAGAGTGTTATTCTAAGCCCTTTTGTCATTTACATTTATTATTTATTTTCTTTTTATTCCAAGATATTAAGGGATACATGTGCTGTTAATATGAATGAATTTTGTTCCAACAGCGCCACCTGCTGGTCAGTTTCTAACCAGTCTGACACCAAGTAGTCAAGGAAGTTGTCAGGAGAAGGAAAGAGGCTGCTCTGATGTTCTTCTGCTTAGGAAAACAATTAGAAACCTTTCTCAAATCTTTCTTAAAGGATAAGTAAACCTTTAAAATAAGTGGATGTTAAATTGATGAGAGTGTTATTCTAAGCCCTTTTGTCATTTACATTTATTATTTATTTTCTTTTTATTCCAAGATATTAAGGGATACATGTGCTGTTAATATGAATGAATTTTGTTCCAACAGCGCCACCTGCTGGTCAGTTTCTAACCAGTCTGACCACCAAGTAGTCAAGGAAGTTGTCAGGAGAAAGAAAGAGGCTGCTCTGATGTTCTTCTGCTTAGGAAAACAATCAGAAACCTTTCTCAAATCTTTCCTAAGCAGAAGAACATCAGAGCAGCCTCTTTCTTTCTCCTGACAACTTCCTTGACTACTTGGTGGTCAGACTGGTGGGAAACTGACCAGCAGGTGGCGCTGTTGGAACAAAATTCATTCATATTAACAGCACATGTATCCCTTAATATCTTGGAATTAAAAGAAAATAAATAATGAATGTAAATGACAAAAGGGCTGAGAATAGCACTCTCATCAATTTTACATTCACTTATTTTAAAGGTGTTTCTATCTTTAAGTATTGGAATGAAACCTTGTTTGTATGTAGAAATGTGTTTCCCTTAACACAGAAGTTGCATATGAAAATTGTGATTAAACAAACGTTTAATCTGGAGGAAAAAAATGTCAACTATTATGTTATTGCTTAGTTGCTCCTAACTTCTTCAACAAATGGTATGTGTATGAGAACCTTTGCTCCTTTCCCTATGTGGTTTTGATGTGGTATAGCCAGACCCGCATCTATGGTAAGTGACCCCTACCGTGAGGGCAAACAAAACAAACCCTCTATAACTCAATACACATAGATGACCCCAAGACCGTCCATAAGACCTATGTCTTCAGACTAAACTGGGCATGCTCACCAAATGGCACCACATTGGCCAAACCCTATTAGCTGTGATTGGCACCATTACAATTCATGGTCGGATCGGCCCCTATAATGGCCCCCTGGCCTATCATGCGATTGGCCCCTATTGGGCACTGCCTTTGTGTTTGGTAGAAAGACTCAAATCCTACTCTGTATTTATGACAGGGGCTGTTCCTTATCTGGCTTACTAAGGTGGCTGTTAAGAATTCCAATTTGTTAGTCTTTTTACATACATGGAGGAACACAGAGACTAACAACTGTAAGCCATCAGAGCTGTATCCAAATGCTCCAGCAATAGCAGTGCCCAACCCTGGCATCATCCACAAACAGACTACTGAATGCCGACTGGCTACAATCTACACCAGTGATCCCCAACCAATGGCTCATGAGCAACATTTTGCTCTCCAACCCCTTGGATGTTGCTCCCAGTGGCCTTAAAGTAGGTGCTTCTATTTGAATTTCAAGCATGGAAGCAAGTTTTGGTTGCATAAAAACCTGATGTACTACCAACCAAGCTGGCACTCCATATAGGGGCTACCAAATGACCAATCACAGCCCATATTTGGCACCCCTTTTTGCATGCTTATGTTGGTCTCACTTTTTTTTTACATTTAAATTCCCGGGTTAAAGGATAAGTAAACCATTAAAACAAGTGAACGTAAAATCGATGAGAGTGCTATTCTAAGCACTTTTGTAATTTACACTCATTATTTTATTCCAAGATATTAAGGGATACATGTGTTGTTAATATGAATGAATTTTGTTCCAACAGCGTCACTTGCTGGTCAGTTTCTGACCAGTCTGACCACCAAGTAGTCAAGGAAGTTGTCAGGCGAAAGAAAGAGGCTGCTCTGATGTTCTTCTACTTAGGAAAGATTTGAGAAAGGTTTCTATTTTGTTTTACCGCGGATGTGTCTTCCCCTGGAAATCTGAAAACTGAAGAAGTAGGAAGAGGATCGGTCCATGGTGCTCGCTAGAAGAACCCTGGGCCAGTGAGGTTTTCTGCTGATAGGAGCACTGGCCCGGGTGTCAGGTAAGTAAAGGTAAGGTAAGTAAAATGAATCACTTGGGGATGCTTAACTTTTGGCACCCCAAAAGCAGCAGTCCCAGGACAAAAAAAAATCAGCAATTTAATACACTGAGGGTGCCTAACATATTGGCACCCCACAGTGTATGAACATTTCCAGGTTGTTTAAATAGAATCAGAAAATTTGCTTGCAGGGTTCTGTAACCCTAAAAGCCATTAATTTCATACTAATATAGATTGAAAAAAAAACACTTGTCCATTGAGATCAAATTTGAAGTCTAAGTGAAACCTGCCTAGCTGCTAGCTGATCCAAAGGAAGGAAAAAAGTCTCAAGCCCAAGTTTGCCTCAGAGAGGGAATACATCCTTCCAGAATCCAAGATGGCAACTGGCAGTTTAAACTGGCAGGCAAGAAGACAAAGAACACACACAAAAAAAGTGAAGAACCACAGAATAGCTGCACAGTATAGGCCCACAAATAACATTCGAGCAGTTAAATTAAATGTGAACTTCCCTTTTAAATGAAAAAAAAAAAAAAATAGTGTCCCTATAAGGGAAAATATTTGATATATCCTACATCTCACCAGAGCAACTCAAGCCCTTAAACATCTATTGATTGGGTGAAATTATGATGGAATAAAAGGATTATCCCAGTTAGTGGAAGAGTAAATCCAGTTTATAATTATGGACAGGCTGGAGAAGAGAGGGATGGAAAGAAGACAGTAGGGATTGATCAAATATGATAATGGAGGTGCCAATAAGAGTGCAGCCACAATAATCAAGATTGGAAATAATGATACTATAAGATGAGCTATGGCTTACAGAAATGTATTTTAGAGATCAATTCCCTTTCCTGCCTTTAAAATATAATGGATAGGCTTGATGCGGCAGCCTGTGTTTATAATAGGATTAGGCAAGCTTGATGTCTGGTGTAGATACTCCCCATCCAATATATCTCTCCTGTGTATGAGTGGAAAGATATAATATACAATAGGGGCTATATTATTCTCTAGAAGGATCTTACAAGTCATCAGGACTTTCTTATAATCAATATAAATTGGAGGAGAGTGCATCCCGAGTGATTTTTATGCAGCTCATGCAACTGCAAGTTGCCTTGATCATCCTGCAAAATGACATCACTAAGTCCCTATAATAACTGATGACAAGCGACAATTCTTATACGCACAATTATTTTGTCCAAATGCATTAAAGTCAATGGACACCCGAATAATTTTGACGCACGACAATTTTGACATGCAACAATATTTTTTGCCGCAGTTTCGTGAAAACATTCGCAGGCGGCAAACGCGGAAATTCGCCGCAAGTCCATACCCGGTGAATAAATTCGCCCATCACTGGTAAGAGCTCCATTTTTTTTTTTGGAAAAGACAAATATCTCATATTTTTCAAAAAGGGGTACATTAAATAGGGGACCTAAATGGCCCACCTAATTTTTAACTTCACTGCTTTAAATCCACTTTTTGTATTCTAGATTTAACAATGGACACTGAGCTCACAACCACATAAACCCTTTGATAAAGTTGCCTTTCAAGAGCAGTTGTAGGTGTTCTGAGACATCATACTATACCTTTAGAATTGTGCCTAGTACAAGGGAATACACATTCCTCCCAAATGTTCTGCTTTTTGTCGGTCTCAATTTCCACAGCCCCATTTTGCAGTCCTTGTCTCTTGTTAGATGTCCCAGATCCTGTAGGCCTCCTTAGAGAGTCAGAGGGGCTCATTTATCAACATTGGGCAAATTTGCCCACCATGGGCAGTTACCATAGCAACCAATCAGTGATTAGCTTTTTAAAGCCAGCTGCAAGTAGAACAATGAATGCAACAATCTGATCAGTTGCCATGGGTTATTGCCCAGTGTTGATAAATGACCCCCAGAGAGTCACAGGGGCTCATTTATCAACACTGGGCAAATTTGCTCATGGGCTGTTACCTATAGCAACCAATCAGATTGCTGCATTCATTGTTCGTCTTGCAACTGGCTGTATAAAGTTAATCACTGATTGGTTGCTATAGGTAAGAGCTCATGGGCAAATTTGCCCAGTGTTGATAAATGAGCCCCACAGTTTTAACTCACAAGACTTTGATGTCACTCCCAACATTATATAAAGTGCTAACAACACACTCTGTCCACTGGGTTCAACAGGGCCACCATCAGGGGGCACAGGGGGTATATTAGTACCAGGCTCGGGCCTGAAAGGGGGCATGGCTGTGCTACACTTTTTGAATTAGCCGGGCCCCCCTTGACAGCGTCGAACTGCTGAAGTCCCGAAGAGCCGAAGGCCTGAAAAAGCTGGTCGTTCCGAAAAGCGGAAGTCCTCCCAAAAAGCCGAAGCTCTCCTGAAAAGCCAAACTCATCCCGAAAACCCGAAGTCCTCCCGAAAAGCCGTAGTCCTCTGGAAAAGTCAAAGTCCTCCCCGAAAAGCCCTAGTCCTCCCGAAAAGTCGAAGTCCTCCCAGAAAGCCGAAGCCCTCCTGAAAAGCTGTAGTCCTCACGAAAAATCGCAGTCCTCCCAAAAAGCCGTAGTCCTCCCGAAAAGTCGAAGTCCTCCCAAAAAGCCGTGGTCCTCACGAAAAGTTGAAGTCCTCCCAAAAAGCCGTAGTCCTCACGAAAGTCCTACCTAAAAGCTGAAGTGCCGAAGAGCCAAAGTGCTGAAGACCCCGAAGCCACAAGCGGAGTTTTTTTTTTTTTTAATTTATAGGAGGGGCCTGGCCACCACTGTTTTTTTTGTGGCCAACTAAAACTGCAAGCTGAGCCAGTGACACCTTTATAGAAGCTAGAAAAAAACACAATAGGAAAATACATTTATATATTTCAATGTATAAGTGCCATTTAAAATAAAAGGGTGCTTTTGTATTAAGGACTTACCATTTTCAATTCACCCCTCCTTCCTGCAGTGAAGTGCACCCTAAGATCATAGCTACCCAACCAGGGAGAGCAAAGGAAATCTCTACTAGTAGGGGTCAACTTTGAGGTGTTCCATCAACATCAAGTTCTGCAGACGCACAAAAACTAAAATCACAAGACACGCTGGAGGTTCCGCAATTAGGCAGCAATGTTCCGAGCAGACGGGGGAAGTTTACATCTCAAAACTGAATTTCATTTGTTTGATGGAGGTTCTGGCTCTGCACTCCTTGGATTGTTATCTTTCGTGGCCAGATGTTTGCAGAGAGAACAGATGTTTTATAGGAAGGCTATACGAGCAAGGCTGCGTTTATCACAAATAAAGCGCGTTTAACCTCCCCCCCTACAGCCAGGAGACAAGAGAAAAGAGATTTCACTTTTAATGCTGCAACTTTCTGAAGGCCACAAAAATACCCTCTGCAAGTGTTATTAGAAATGATGTGACACACTGGTATAGCTGCTAGAAGGCTTAATTTACTTTCTAACAAAGGGGTAAGGGGTGTTCATCCCTTTAGTTAATTTACAACACCTAGTAACCATTATGCCTCATTTTTTTCATTGGCCCTAGTCATCAAGCTGTGCAGATTTCCAACAACCAAGAACATGTTTTTAATCCTTCTTAAAACCTTCACCTTGCCTTCATATAACTGGATAAATAACAATAAAGCAGCTCCCAGATGCATTATGGGTGGGGTCTTGTGGAGTTTTAATTATATTTGAAGCCACTTGATTTTAATAAGAAACCTTATATCCTTGGCTTCTAGGCCACATCCAGGGGAGTATTTATTTTTAGGCAACTTGCCTACGGCGGTAGCTTTGTAGAGTAAAAAAAAAAAAAACAAAACTTCCACCAGCCTCCAGCCAGAAACTTTCATTTACATCCAGCTTCATAACTCTGCCCCACCCTACATCTCTGAACTCATCTCTATATACTCACCCAGCCACTTACTACTCTCCTCTACTGACCTGCTCCTCAACTCTTCTCTCATTACCTCCTCACATGCTCCCATTCAAGACTTTGCAAGGGCTGCACCCATCCTCTGGAATTCTCTCCCACGGTCTGTCCCACTTTCTCCCAACCTTTCTGCTTTCAAGAGATCTCTTAAAATGCACTTATTTAGAGAAGCCTACCCTCACTCTGCTTAACTACCAAATGCAACACCACATACAGTACCACATCTCTCACCCACTTAATTCTGATATTGCCCACTCCCACACCTTGTGTCTTACTCCCTTCCCTTTAGATTCTTTTGCACAGGGCCTTCCTCACCTTTTGTACCTGTATTGGATGTGATGCATGTAACTCCATATGTTCTACGTATGTAATTAATTTGATTTAGCTGTAGAAAACATTTACTTTTTTAAATGACCCTTATTGCGTACAACAGAGCACCAGGTGTAGGTAGTAAAAGTGAAGAAAACGAATTGCCGCATGTGATTAGCGTTGGCGTTTTTTCATTTTAGCCGGCACAGAGTCAGGGAAGGCGTTTGGGGAGATTGGTCCCCGCAAAGACGAGGCGATTAGTCGCCAGGCTTCTAATCGCCAAAACGCACAGTGTGGCCTTACCCTTAAAGTTTATTTTTATATACTGGTAATGGGGCAGGTGAATGTTTTGATTTTTTCCCCATCAGGTCTCGATAACGTGCTTAAAAGATAGATACTGTATACTAAAAAAACAACATTGCAAAATAATGCCTGCTAAATCACCCTCTGTTTAAGGAAGACAAATCTTTGGTGTGCTTTAACAAAATAATAGTGAAGGAAAATGAATTCTAGAAATAATCAATGAACCCCCGAGGGTATATTTGTGCTAACGTCGGAATGTGCCATTAGATTGCTATCACTACAAACACAGCCTAGATGAGCGGAGACGTCTGCCTTAAAGCAAGGCCTGTTATATGTACATTCTGCCTCTGTGGGGCAATCAAAGAGGGTATTCAATTATACCTGCTCTTGCATGTCATTGATTCTCACCACTATGAGTCTCGCTGTGAACATACAATCAATGGTTTCTTCATTACCTGTGATGATATGCAGGAACACCTTGCAGCAGTATCTGAGCACAGACAAGCCTAATAGTAGCTGGATGAATGGACTGTAAAAAGGCAGCAAACAGAACATTTACAAATGACTCTCATCATGTAGTTCCATCTCATCAGTAGAAGTGCTATGTACTAGAGATTTCCTATAATCACTGCATACCAAAAGCAGCCTCGCAGCTCTTTTAAGCAGTGCTCTGCTATAGACAATGCAATGTCTTTAGGGGGGTGTAAGCAGGTATGACTACTCTGGACTGTATAGCAGATACTACAGGTTTGGAGTATGTGAAATCATTTAATAAGGTACAACATTAATTGCAAAATAAGTGGGGATTAATAGACTCTAAGAAAGGACTGTGGCTGTAGGATAGAATATATAGTAGGGAGAGATGGTGCCTATAGTAACAGTGGATAATAGTCTCTGGGAAGGGCGTGCGACTGTGGGATAGCAGGTATAGTAGGGAGAGATGGTGCCTATAGTAACAGTGGATAATAGTTTCTGGGAAGGGAGTGTGACTGTGGGATAGCAGGTATAGTAGGGAGAGATGGTGCCTATAGTAACAGTGGATAATAGTCTCTGGGAAGGGAGTGTGTCTGTGGGATAGCAGGTATAGTAGGGAGAGATGGTGTCTATAGTAACAGTGGATAATAGTCTCTGGGAAGGGAGTGTGACTGTGGGATAGCAGGTATAGTAGGGAGAGATGGTGCCTATAGTAACAGTGGATAATAGTCTCTGGGAAGGGAGTGTGACTGTGGGATAGCAGGTATAGTAGGGAGAGATGGTGCCTATAGTAACAGTGGATAATAGTCTCTGGGAAGGGAGTGTGACTGTGGGATAGCAGGTATAATAGGGAGAGATGGTGCCTATAGTAACAGTGGGGATAATAGTCTCTGGGAAGGGAGTGTGACTGTGGGATAGCAGGTATAGTAGGGAGAGATGGTGCCTATAGTAACAGTGGATAATAGTCTCTGGGAAGGGAGTGTGACTGTGGGATAGCAGGTATAGTAGGGAGAGATGGTGCCTATAGTAACAGTGGATAATAGTCTCTGGGAAGGGAGTGTGACTGTGGGATAGCAGGTATAGTAGGGAGAGATGGTGCCTATAGTAACAGTGGGATAATAGTCTCTGGGAAGGGAGTGTGACTGTGGGATAGCAGGTATAGTAGGGAGAGATGGTGCCTATAGTAACAGTGGATAATAGTCTCTGGGAAGGGAGTGTAACAGTGGGATAGCAGGTATAGTAGGGAGAGATGGTGCCTATAGTAACAGTGGATAATAGTCTCTGGGAAGGGAGTGTGACTGTGGGATAGCAGGTATAATAGGGAGAGATGGTGCCTATAGTAACAGTAGATAATAGTCTCTGGGAAGGGAGTGTGACTGTGGGATAGCAGGTATAGTAGGGAGAGATGGTGTCTATAGTAACAGTGGGATAATAGTCTCTGGGAAGGGAGTGTGACTGTGGGATAGTAGGTATAGTAGGGAGAGATGGTGCCTATAGTAACAGTGGATAATAGTCTCTGGGAAGGGAGTGTGACTGTGGGATAGCAGGTATAGTAGGGAGAGATGGTGCGTATAGTAACAGTGGGATAATAGTATCTGGGAAAGGAGTGTGATTGTGGGATAGCAGGTATAGTAGGGAGAGATGGTGCCTATAGTAACAGTGGGATAATAGTCTCTGGGAAGGGAGTGTGACTGTGGGATAGCAGGTATAGTAGGGAGAGATGGTGCCTATAGTAACAGTGGGATAATAGTCTCTGGGAAGGGAGTGTGACTGTGGGATAGCAGGTATAGTAGGGAGAGATGGTGCCTATAGTAACAGTGGGTAATAGTCTCTGGGAAGGGAGTGTGACTGAGGGATAGCAGGTATAGTAGGGAGAGATGGTGCCTATAGTAACAGTGGGATAATTTGAGGAAAGATTTGAGAAAGGTTTCTAATTGTTTTCCTAAGCAGAAGAACATCAGAGCAGCCTCTTTCTTTCTCCTGACAACTTCCTTGACTACTTGTTGGTCAGACTGATCAGAAACTGACCAGCAGGTGGAACTGTTGGAACACAATTCCTTCATATTAACAGTACAAGAGGAGGATCTCTCCGTGATGCTCGGTAGAAGAACCCCAGGCCGGTGAGGTTTTCTTCTGATAGGAGTACTGGCCCCGGGTATCGGGTAAGTAAAAGTATTCACTTGGGGGTGTCTAACTTTTGGCACCCCCCAAGTGTGAAATGCTATTCCTTCTCCTTGAAGCGCTGATTAATTCTGCAGAGCATTTGATTGATATACTGGGATGAGGTAGATGTCTGCCAGCCAACGCTATGGTTTGGCAAGAGTGATTTATGGCATGCACAATGCAGTGACATCATTACCAATGACAGCCCAAAGTGATAGTCACCCACAAGAATCAAACAATTCGATCTATATTTTATCTTTATCTGTATGTTTAAGGGCTGCACCTGGCAACAAATCTTCGGGCGACTAATCTCCCCGAACTGCCTCCCTCCGGCCAAAATGTAAATCGCTGGCAGGATGGCACTCGGATCGCTTTGTTTTCTGAAGTTTCCTTGGAGCGCTCCAAGTGCGATTTACATTCTAGCCGGAGGGAAGCAGTTCGGGGAGTATGGTGCCCCGAAGAAGAGGAGATTTGTCGCCGGGCGACTAATTTTCCCGAATCTGAGCGTGTGCCCTGACCCTAACAAGGTCAGTAAAATGAAAAATACCTTTTTAGGCTCTTCCAAGCCAATATATATATCTGATAGCTCCCAGCGTCTCCCCCGGGTGGTCTTTAGTACCTTTGATGAGTGCTTGTCAACAACAAATATAAGGGGCAAATTAGGCAATTAAGCATGTTTCTGTTTTGTCCTGTTCTACAGCCAACTGTTCTTCCATTTCTGCTCTGATGGGCCTCTGAGTGGTCAGATGCCTGGAACAGTCAGCCCTATTTGCAAACTGTCAGCTGACAGCTACCAACATCATCTCAAGTAGCCCCCTGCTTACCCCTCCCTACTGTACATGCTGTAATTACTGCTGAGGCCATGGCAGTCCTACTGTACATCACTTGATGTCATTATTTAGCGAGTCTTGGCAGCAGTCTCCTCTGAATCAGGTAAATAATTCACATAAACAAGGCATTATATTCAGTCTGAATGGGAACGTTCCGTTTGACCTTGGAACAAAAGGCTCAATAAAAGTCTAGCAGGGTGAAGCATGCCAATAAACCACATTATTGGTGCAACGTCATCTCTTCATTCGCTTTAATGCTTGAATTAATACCGGAGATCAGCCCAATCAAGAAAACATGGATGTTTCTCCTTCTGTTGCATTTGTCGATATTATTTGAACGAGGCATTCGAGTTTATCATGGATAAAACAGCCAGTGGCTATTAAATGAAGGAGCCTTGTATATATTTAAAGAGGAAGTACATATTCCAAAAAACTCTGCACTCAACAAGAATCCTGTCTTCTAGCTCAATTGTTGTCTTTGGAAGTGATAACTGGGCATATTTGGGCTGATAATCACTGGATCGTTGGCACTAAGTGGCCCTGGAGAGTTTGAACAGTTTTAGGGAATAGTTTTTGGGATGCTTAAACCTTTGTTTATGTGTTGGGGTTGTGCTGGGAGTTGCAGGGACGTCAACAAGGCAGGGTGGGAATCCAGGAGATGACAGGTTTGGAGCTGCAGTGCTGCTTTATTCTAGTAAGTCATGCTTGAGCAACACTGTCATGAAAGGTTTATGTTCCCCTTTATCGCCTCCTTAAACCGAGTTGTTCCTAAAACAAAATTATATGCATTGCAGCCTAGATAATGCATTATTATCTTCCCCACCTGCTCTATTAAATCTGTTTATCTTCTTCCAATTACTGTATTTTCCCTTAAATGCACAGACATATTTTGTGGCCCAAAGAGGCCTTGTAACACAATACAAATAGAAAATATTTTGTGGCCCAAAGAGGCCTAGTAACACAATATAAACAGAATATATTTTGTGGGCCAAACAGGCCTTGTAACTAATGATGGGCGAATAAATTCGGCAAGCACGAATTTGCGGCAAATTTCTGCGTTTCGGCGCTGGCAAATAAATTCTGTGGTGGGAAAAAAAATGGTCGCGCTTCAGAATAGTCGCGCGCATAAACATTGTCACGTGTCATAATTATTTGGACGCCCCTTGATTATAATGCATTTGGCCAAAATAGGCGTGCGCATAATAATACGCAGGCGTCTAAATTGATGCACGGCAAAATATTTTTTTGTAAATTTGTGGGAAATTCACGATTTTTTTGCCGAAGCAAAACGGGACAAATTTGCCCATCACTACTTGTAACATAATACAAATAAAAAATATTTGGTGGCCCAAACAGGCCTAGTGACACAATACAAACAGAAACAGATACAGTTGAGTGATAAAAGTCTGTGGAGTAACTAAATCACAATTAAAAGGTTTACTAGTGCCGCATGTGGACCTTGTGAAAGTAAAACACTGTCAAAAAACAAGAGCAAGGAGGGACCTAGTCCTGTAAAAGAAGGACCACATTCCTAGGAATTGGGGGATCTTATTTTGAATATGAGTTATTCTGGACTATTTATTACTGTTGACTCTCTTGGCCACTGCTGCAAGTGTTTGGGAGGGTTGTTAATTTCTATGTGGAGGTCCGGGCTGCTTTTAAAACTTGATTTGAAGCTTGTGAGTCTTTATGTATCCCAGGAAGAGGAGAGGTAAGGAAGTCTTTTTGTAGTGGCTGTTAGTTGACACAATAACTCCCGTATGTCCTCCCAGAAGGGCTGTACCACAGGCCATGATTATAGAATGTGTTCCAGGGTTCCAGACATTTGACAACCTTTCCAGCAGGTTAGAGAAGAATGCATAGAGCCTCTTTGGCATGTTGTACCAATAGGATTTTGTAAATGTGCTCCTTTTGTCTAGTACACATCACCATCGTTTTAGTGTTCTGCCATATAGAGTCCTATTCTTCATCTGTGATAGGCTGTGTCTATATAGGGTCCCAACAGAGATCTGTGGTGGGGCATTTGGTAAGATTTAGGGTTAGTGAGGAGTTTATAAATCCAAGAGATCAAACCTTTTTAAAGGTTAAGTAAACCTTAAAAATAAGTGAATGTAAAATTGATGAGAGTGCTATTCTAAGCACTTTTGTCATTTATATTCATTATTTATTTTCTTTTTATTCCAAGATATTAAGGGATACATGTGCTGTTAATATGAATGAATTTTGTTCCAACATCGCCACCTGATGGTCAGTTTCTGACCAGTCTGACCACCAAGTAGTCAAGGAAGTTGTCAGGAGAAAGAAAGAGGCTGCTCTGATGTTCTTCTGCTTAGGAAAACAATTAGAAACCTTTCTCAAATCTTTCCTAAGCAGAAGAACATCAGAGCAGCCTCTTTCTTTCTCCTGACAACTTCCTTGACTACTTGGTGGTCAGACTGGTCAGAAACTGACCAGCAGGTGGCGCTGTTGGAACAAAATTCATTCATATTAACAGCACATGTATCCCTTAATATCTTGGAATAAAAAGAAAATAAACAATGAACGTAAATTACAAAAGTGCTTAGAATAGCACTCTCATCAATTTTACATTCACTTATTTTAAAGATTTACTTATCCTTTAAAGAAGGCCAATGTTTCAAATGCGGTACTGGCCATAATGTTTCTTTGTCAAACAGAAGGCCTAAGAAAGTCCGTTAGTTGTAGGTATTCGTAGAACTGAAGGTTGGCTTGCAGGTCCTTTTGCTGTAGTTCTGGAAACGTCCAGACTGTTTCTGTAGAAGCTTTGATTAAGTCTTCTATAGAGTGGACCTCTGTTTGGGACCATCTGCTATGGAAATGGGGAATAATCCCTGGAGCAAAGTTGGGATTGCAAAGATTAGTTGTTGTGGTGGCCATGTAGGTAACAGAAGACACATTTGGCCTTGTTCCAAATGAAAAGAATATGGTAAGTGGCACTCAAGATTGGTGGGAGGAGAGGAGGATGGTTAGTTGTAGACACAAATTCATAATCTCAATAAAAATTATGTGCTTCAAATAAAACAGGGCACAGTCAAATAACGGCATGAGAAAGGGGCTTCGCTAGATTAAAAAAAAAAGATGGCAGTTGAGAGGTGGGGTTTAAGTGGTTCGAGGGCATGGTCAGGCAGGTGTATGAGGCTCTGTGATTTATCAGGGCAAACCAGCAAAAGCACTATGGATACACAAATATCTGAAGGTTGTAACAACCAAACAAAAGAATAGTACAGTTCCGCCAGGACAAAAGCAGAAAATCATTGCACAAAAAAGATATGAGTAGTTTGTTATCGATTTACCCCAATATCCAAGTCCTTTCTCTAGTGGAATTTTAGAATGGGCCCCACTGAACCCCACTCCATACAGGGGAAAACACCACCGTGTTAGAACTACTGCTTAATAGTAGCCACCATAGATGGAAAGAAAGATGTCAAAAATTGTGTCCACCCTGAATACTCTAGTAAGGTGGAAACCTATAAGCAGAAAAAGTAGAGCCAGGCACTCGCAGGTCAACTGCAATTATTTTATTTGCAAATAAAATAATTGCAGTTGACCTGCGAGTGCCTGGCTCTACTTTTTCTCTTTGATTTACCAGCCTTATTTGGACTAAGGCAGAGATTCAAGGCACGCACAAGCCATAATTGGAATCAGTCGATCGGACTCGCCCGGCGGGACACCGGGAAAAAACCCGGTGGGCCCCCTGCCGGGCCAGACCCCTTCTCCAGATCTCTTGGCCCTGCAAAAAAAAAAAGTTACGGAGCTGAGCAGCGCCATTCATGCATGCAGACGACTCCTTCTGCGGCATCGCAGTAGGGGGTCTGGCCCCAGTCCGACCCTGGGACACTTAAATGAGCAAATGAGGCATTTGCCAAGGGGCCACCAGGACAAGAAGCCTACCATCATTCCCATCAACTGCAATAACTTGTGAATGAAGCATCATCCAGAAATACAGCCTATGATTAAGTGTCCACAGGCAAGTAACGCATAAGGCTGGGTATTAATTTACTCTGTTGCCTAAAATAAAATTCTCAATCTTTTTAGAAGCCTGTTGGTGGGTTCTGTGAGTGCCTGCCATTTTTCTTTTGGTTGGATACTTCCACCTTGACCTGTAGGTCTGGGCCATGAGCACCCGGACCCCACATACTACTGGTGAGATTAAAAACTTGGCTTTACATTGGGATTTTTTTCTTTAAATGCATCATCCAGAAATGGCAGACTTTGGACAGCTCTATAACAATGACCCCACCATACTCCAAACACGGCAGCCAATAACCCCACTGAATATATTTGCATTTGAGACAAAGTGACAGTAAAGGGGAGGGGAGGCTATTGTCACGAAATCCAGAACCAATGCTAGGCTCCCAGGTCTCGGCTCTTACTTCTGCCTTTAACAGCCGCCTTTCACCTCGGGAGGAGCCCTCGGCTAATTGGATGCCGCCAGGTCTTATTAAGAGAGGAGCCAAGCGAGGGTTCTGGATGAGCAGAGCGGCACGATCATTAGCAAAGTCTTTTGGGCAGAAGGTCACAATTCAAGGAATGAACGAAAGCGTAGTCAAACAGGCCGGGTCGGTACAGGCAGAATTCAAGCCGAATCGGACAGGCAAAGATCAAAACCAGAATATAAATCAGAAGAGTCAAGCAGGCACAGGCCGGAATACAGAAGTCAGAATAGTCGGTTAACAGGCAGGGGTCAGGATCACAGAAGTCAGAATAGTCAATCAGGCAGGAGTCAAAACAGGAATCAGAATACAAGAATAGCACCCAGGAACTCACAAAGATAGACCCAATAACGAACAATGGGGTATATTTATCAAAGAGTGAAGTTAATAGTGAAGTTCCGCCACTAGAGTGAAATTCCGCCACTTCCCATTCATTTCTATGGGGTTTTTAAAGGCGTATTTATCAAAGGGTGAAATCTCACTTTCACCCATTGATAAATTTACCCCATTGATCTCAGTGCCGAAGTCCCTTTAAATATTGTTTGAATTTTGCGCCATTGCGTACTGACGTCATCACACCAGCGGCAATGCGCCTATAAGAAAAGGAGATGCGCGCCACGTGCGCCCTAAGGAACCGGCACTGAAACAGAAGAGGAGCAGCGTGGCTGGCGTCCCTGCTGACCCACTAGACCCCCAGGGTGAGTGACTGTTACAGCTATTTTTGGGAATCTGGTAAATCCCTTTGGAACAGTGGAATAAAAGGTGGCCATAGTTTGTAAAAAAGTTACAGCAGTTTGATTGGACATGAAGTGTGGCTTGTATGGATAAGGCATGAGGCCAGTATGTTGTTTTTATTTACCTATGAGCCATTCAAAAGTAAACAGAGTTGGGGAGCAACGCAAGCATGCAAAAAGTTCCTGGGTGGTACCAAATAAGGGCTGTGATTGGCTATTTGTAAGCCCCTATGTGGACTGGCAGCCTACAGGAGACTCTGTACAGATGGTTTTATGCAACTAAAACTTGCCTCCAAGTGAGAAATTCAAAAATAAGCACCTGGTTTGCGACCACTGGGATCAACATCCAAGGGGTTGGAAAGCAACATGTTGCTCATGAGCCAATGCTTGAGGATCACTGCCTAAACCCATAAACTATAAACTATTTCCTGGGCTTTTACGCGTATGCTGTCCTAGGAGCTAACAATCAAGAGATGTTGAAGGTCAGTTTCCAGGATAAAAAAAAGATGTGATGCTTATTACTGGGATTATTTGCTTATAATAGAGTGAGGGTCGTTGGCTGCATCACAAAGTGAAATGCATCTGTTCCACCCCATTATACACAATGTACTGTAGCAGAAAAAGGACATCAATTCATTAGATTACATTGCATAGTGATAGATGTCTGTTTCACACCATTATGCACAAATGGATCAACCTGGATTGCCAGTTTGGCTTCATAAAATAGGACGGATTTCATGTAAGTGACGAGGAGGTATAACACCGACATAACCAGAGGCCACTCAGTTGGTGAAAGGCACTTGGTGGGACCCTATAATTTTATATAAGTTTTCACTGCTCTCATCCTGTCAAAATACAGTCCTTGATATCTCTCTAACAGCATTCAGTTATTGATGGGTAATGAGAGTTGCAGGTTCACCAACACTGTCACCATCTACAATACCTGCTATAATTCAGTCTAGCACATCTTCTGGGACAATTAACTCACTGTTACTATAGGCACCATCTCTCCCTACTATACCTGCTATCCCACAGTCACACTCCCTTCCCAGAGACTATTATCCACTGTTACTATAGGCACCATCTCTCCCTACTATACCTGCTATCCCACAGTCACACTCCCTTCCCAGAGACTATTATCCACTGTTACTATAGACACCATCTCTCCCTACTATACCTGTTATCCCACAGTCACACTCCCTTCCCAGAGACTATTATCCACTGTTACTATAGACACCATCTCTCCCTACTATACCTGCTATCCCACAGTCACACTCCCTTCCCAGAGACTATTATCCACTGTTACTATAGACACCATCTCTCCCTACTATACCTGCTATCCCACAGTCACACTCCCTTCCCAGAGACTATTATCCCACTGTTACTATAGACACATCTCTCCCTACTATACCTGATATCCCACAGTCACACTCCCTTCCCAGAGACTATTATCCACTGTTACTATAGACACCATCTCTCCCTACTATACCTGCTATCCCACAGTCACACTCCCTTCCCAGAGACTATTATCCACTGTTACTATAGGCACCATCTCTCCCTACTATACCTGCTATCCCACAGTCACACTCCCTTCCCAGAGACTATTATCCACTGTTACTATAGACACCATCTCTCCCTACTATACCTGCTATCCCACAGTCACACTCCCTTCCCAGAGACTATTATCCACTGTTACTATAGGCACCATCTCTCCCTACTATACCTGCTATCCCACAGTCACACTCCCTTCCCAGAGACTATTATCCACTGTTACTATAGACACCATCTCTCCCTACTATCCCTGCTATCCCACAGTCACACTCCCTTCCCAGAGACTATTATCCACTGTTATTATAGACACCATCTCTCCCTACTATACCTGCTATCCCACAGTCACACTCCCTTCCCTGAGACTATTATCCCACTGTTACTATAGGCACCATCTCTCCCTACTATACCTGCTATCCAGGTCCGGACTGAGAACTAAAATAGGCCCCGGCATTTCAGGTACACAGAGGCCCAATCAGCCCACTCAGAGGCCCAAACAGCCCCCACCAGCCCACTAAATGCTGACTTTCTATGGGACCTTATAGCAGCCCCTCTGGCATTTGCCAGAACCCACAGATTGCCAGTCCGGGCCTGCTGCTATCCCACAGTCACACTCCCTTCCCAGAGTCTATTATTCACTGTTACTATAGGCACCATCTCTCCCTACTATACATGCTATCCCACAGTCACACTCCCTTCCCAGAGACTATTATCCACTGTTACTATAGGCACCATCTCTCCCTACTATACCTGCTATCCCACAGTCACACTCCCTTCCCAGAGACTATTATCCCACTGTTACTATAGGCACCATCTCTCCCTACTATACCTGCTATCCCACAGTCACACTCCCTTCCCAGAGACTATTATCCACTGTTACTATAGACACCATCTCTCCCTACTATACCTGCTATCCCACAGTCACACTCCCTTCCCAGAGACTATTATCCACTGTTACTATAGACACCATCTCTCCCTACTATACCTGCTATCCCACAGTCACAGTACTCACATGTAGCTAAGTGGGACTTAGTTTCATTGAGTAACTACATAAATTGGGAAAGAGGAGGAGTGGGGAAAAAGCAGCTCAGTAGAACCTGGTCTACGTGTTATTAAAAGCACAGTAAGGACTTGTATTGGTTTATATAGATGCTCTGTTACTCAATGTCTGCCACTTGGCAAACTCTTGAATAATATTTAAATCAGACGATGGTATAATCAGATTCCATGAGCACAGCCCTCCTTCAAAGACATTCTTATACATGATGAGTTAAAACATGACAATTTGGAGAGCTCTGAAGTAGCAGAATTAAGCCAATAAATCAAGGCACACAAAGGATAGGAGGCCCTTTTTGCTTCCTTCAAGGGGGAGAGAAGGTTCTGAATACAGATCAGCTCTTTAACCCCCTGTAAACCATGTCAATCCTGAGCGACCCGTGTGTCTCTGCAGCAAAACGGATTCCTCTAATAATCACACAGGAGTTTTTGCCGTATGGAATAGAATTAAACAGCTCTTATGCTGATTGGTGACAGCGGAGTTTCTAGGACTGCCGGAATGTTGGGTAAAAGAAGCGTACCACCATGAAATATGTATAATGGGATGTCATCAGATACTGTATGTTAACCATTTAAATAAAGAGCCTGGGTTTGTCAGATCCTTCCTTGTTTAACAACATGGCAGCTTCCAGGCAAGGGGTTTCGAATGGAAAATTGCTCTGCAGCAGCTTAATGAATGAGCTTGTCCTGAGCTTGTTATATGCTCAGCACAGAATAAATTAGTTTGTTGCTGCTGCTGTTTTATAAATGGTAACTCTGTGTATGCCCTGCATGTGAGCCTGATCTGCTCAGAGCTAGACCTTACTTACTGTGCATCAAACTGCAATGTCTAACTGCCCCCAGTCCTCACACCTTCCTCGCAGCCTTCATTCTTTTCTATTCTTACATTCATCAATCTGCCTGCCAACCACTGCCCTCAGCTCCCCTTGACCTCTACCTTCAGCTGGGCTACTACATCCGCAGCTGGGCTACTACATCCGCAGCTGGGCTACTACATCCGCAGCCTGGCCTGAGATTACTAAAGAACAAGGCACATTAACCTCTACAGCACTGAATTCACTCGTTATTCCATTTTGTTGCTTTCTGTATCATGGCTACAACACAAGTTTTTGAGCTATATTACTTCTGTTACTTAAAACTTTTATATTTAGATACAAACGAAAGTTACACACATTCAGGTGCAGAGCTGCTTTACAGGAGATTTAAAATAGGCTATTGCCCTCAGGCCCAAGGGATTGTAACAGTGTAATAGCAAATATAGTCATAATTAGAATTTTCGAGGGTTTCAAATTCGACTAAGGAGTTATTGAAATTCGATTCGAGTTTTTTTAAAAATTAGATTTTTGAGATTTAGCATACTCCGGCCCTTTAAGAACTCAAATTCGACTATTCGCCACCTAAAACCTGATGAATTGCTGTTTAAGTCAATGGGGCAGATTTACTAAAGGCTGACGCCAGCGACTTTTCGCCAGAAAACCCATCCGCAGGGACATTGCCAATTCACTAACAGGCACAGATGATAATTTGCTAGCGAAAGAGACCGTCGCTAGCATTGATTCACTCTCTATCGCCAGGGCAACTTTTCGTCTGGCGAATGGTCGTTGCTCCGCAAATTCATTAAAGTGCGGATTTTACTGAACGTTACCTCTTTCGCCAGAGTTTCCTTCGCCACCTCAAACCACGTGAACTGCTGAAACAAAGTTACATCTTCCTCAATCAATGATGTCAGTGACATCATATCCTGTACCCCGGAAAGTCATAAAAAGTGTAAAAAAAAAGTGGCGACTTTTCTATTTTTTAAAGTGGAATCGCCTTCAAAAGTCTATTTGTAATTAAAAGTGGTCACTTCAAGCATTTACACCAACATCTCTAAAAAAAGAAGTTCATACGACTTTTATGTGCCTCCCCTATTTAAATTGACCTAAGCGTAAGATTACTAGCGAATTTTCGCAAGGCACAAACGAACGCTAGCAAATCTCCACAATGAAATACTCGCTAGCAAAAAGTCGCCAGAGTTAGGCGCCCAGGACACAACCTCACATTTTAGTGAATTAGCGTAGTGTTAACAAATTTGCACCTAGCGAAGTGGAGCATAGTGTGTGAAGCATTCGCTGGCGACAATTCGCCCTTTAGTGAATCTGCCCCAATGGGAGAGGTCCAGGAATCAATTTTGCAGCCTTCCTGACAATCGAGTTTTTAAAATTCAAATTAAATTTGATTCGAGTTTTCGGGTCGATTATATTCATCCTAATTAAACATTTTTTATTTTTTTTAATAAATTTCGATTGTTCGGATTTCGAATTTATGGGAGTTTAGGGGAGTTTTTAAAAACTCACATGAATTCGAAATTTGACATTTGATAAATGTGCCTCTAAATAAACTATGTGCATCATTATTACATATAGAAACTTTCTTCACTTGAAAGGAACACGGGAGTGATGTCTGTTTCCTCACTTAATAAAGAACTACTCCAAGAGAATTCAGTGAAACTACAAGGTGCAAAAAGTTATTTGTTTAATAAGAGAATTGTCATTTAGAATTTGTCCATTGTAATAATTCATCAGATTTTTGACTGGCTAGAACATTTTCGTTTAAAGGTTGTGCACAATCCTACAGAAGAGTAGATTTTCATTATAAATCTGAAAGGTAATATTAATAGCTACTGAATGTTGCATGTCTGTCCCTTCCTATTCTTTGCACTGGTGGTTCTGACTTTTAAAGGATAAGTAGACCTTTAAAATAAGTGAATGTAAGATTGATGAGAGTGCTATTCTAAGCACATTTGTACATTCATTATTTATTTTCTTTTTATTCCAAGATATTAAGGGATACATGTGCTGTTAATATGAATGGATTTTGTTCCAACAGCGCCACCTGCTGATCAGTTTCTGACCAATCTGACCACCAAGTAGTCAAGGAAGTTGTCAAGAGAAAGAAAGAGGCTGCTCTGATGTTCTTCTGCTTAGGAAAACAATTAGAAACCTTTCTCAAATCTTTCCAAAGCAGAAGAACATCACAGCAGCCTCTTTCTTTCTCCAATTTTTAAAAGGGGTTCACTGACTCTAAATAGAGTGATGATCTTTAAGCCTACAAATCATTATTATTGCTACTCATCCTTTCATTCAGGTCCTCTCCCATGCATATTTCAGTCTTTACTCAAATTAAATGCATGGTTGCTAATTTATGCCCTAGAAACTAAATTGTGAAAACTGCTAACTGGAGAGCTGCTGAATAAAAAGCTAAATAACTCAAAAAACACAAATAATGAAAAATTCAAACCAGTTGCAAATCTCAGAATGTCACTCTCTACATCATACTACAAGTTAACTCAAAAGGTGAACAACCCCTTTATTAACTTCAGGCAGAGTGAGCTATTCAATAATAATAATTAAAATATTTAAAACCAAAAAAGGGGCATTGATTCACAGGAGGAGGGGGTCATTCTTCCACTGTATAGAGCACTGGTAAGGCCCCATCTAGAATATGCCGTACAGTTTTGGTCTCCATCACTCAAACAGGACATTATTGTATTAGAGAGGGTACAGAGAAGGGCAACTAAGCTGGTAAAGGGAAAATCTTAGCTATGAGGAAAGACTGGCCAAATTGGGGATGTTCACGCTGGAGAAGAGGCGCTTAAGGGGTGATATGATAACTATGTATAAATATATAAGGGGATCATATAATAATCTCTCTAATGATTTATTTACCAGTAGGTCTTTCCAGCTGACACAAGGTCACCCATTCCGATTAGAAGAAAAGAGGTTCCAGCTAAATATTGGGAAGGGGTTTGTTACAGTGAGAGCTGTGAAGATGTGGAATTGTCTCCCTGAATCAGTGGTACAGGCTGATACATTAGATAGGTACAAGGAAGGGTCGGATGCTTTATTCACCAGTAGCTCCTCCCAGCAGACAGGAGGGAGCCAATGAGATTAGAGGAGGGAAAGGGGTGTTACAGGGAGAGCTGGGAAGTGAATCAGTGGTACAGGCTGATACATTAGATAGGTATAAGAAGGGGTTGGATGGTGTTTAGCAAGTGAGGGAATACAGGGATATGGGAGATAGCTCATAGTACAAGTTGATCCAGGGACTGGTCCCATTGCCATTTTGGAGTCAGGAAGGAATTTTTCCCCCTCAACTGGCAGTCTTTTAATATAGACTTAAAAGGTTGAACTTTATGGGGCCGATTCACTAACTTCAAGTTAAGTATTCGAAGTAAAAAAACTTCGAATTTCGAAGTGTTTTTGGGGTACTTCGACCATCGAATGGGCTACTTCGACCTTCGACTACGACTTTGAATCGAAGGATTCGAACTTAAAATCGTTCGACTATTCGACCATTCGATAGTCAAAGTACTGTCTCTTTAAGAAAAAACCCCCTAGTTCGCCATCTAAAACCTACCGAACTCAATGTTAGCCTATGGGGAAGGTCCCCATAGGCTTGCCTAAGTTTTTTTGATCGAAGGATATTCCTTCAATCGTTGGATTAAAATCCTTTGAATCGTTCGATTCGAAGGATTTAATCGTTCGATCGAAGGATTTAATCGTTCGATCGAAGGATTTAATCGTTCGATCGAAGGATTTAATCGTTCGATCGAAGGATTTAATCGTTCGATCGAAGGATTATTCCTTCGATCGAACGATCAAACTATTTGCGCTAAAATCCCAGTCGAATATAGAGAGTTAATTAACCCTCGATATTCGACCCTTGGTGAATCGGCCCCTATGTGTCTTTTTTCAACCTAACTTACTATGTTACTCTGTTACTATGTTACTCTGTTACTATGTTACTCTGTTACTATGTTACTATGCATATGATAGGAGCCTGGCTATTTACAGTCACCTACGAATACAAAATGTTTGAATCCTATCTATACCTTTGCATTAGCTAAATCAGCTAAGCAGAGACAGGCTAAGCAACCCCATATTTAGTATAAGGAAAGCAATAATTGGGTGTTCTGGCAGAAAAGAGGAGGAGGAAACCAGCAATTGTCAGAACCATAAATGTCAATTTGCACGTTCTGTTAACATCAGAGGTACAACCTTGAATACACGAATTTATAAAAAGCTGAATCCAAGTCATTGTCACAATCCTCAAGCTGCTTAAATGTTCCCGGACCTGACATTTCAAAACAGTGCCATCAGCTATAGATGTATTCTTCAGTGATTCCTAGGGACGGAGGATTTTTTTTTTAGGTTTTCGACAGGCGTATAAACATCTTTTAGTTTAAATTATCTGTCCGTACACTTATATGGGGAAAAAGCTCAGGAATGCTACAAGCAAGGCATATGGCAGCTGGATATAGACTTGCACTGTGCTGCACATTCAAAATAAATGACCAAGAAAATCCACTAGTGACTTGAGGAATCTCATAGATTAAAGCGTAGATATTGTTTTAGAGAGTCAGAAGGTCGAAAAGGTGTTAGTAGCTGAAAATGATAAAAAAACATAACTGTCATCAGGGTCGGACTGGGCCAGTGGGACATCGGGAAAAAACCCAGTGGGCTCCGGCCCTCATGGGCCCCAAATCAGCCCAGACTGGCTCCCCGTTTGGCTGGCCCCATAAAAAAAAAATGCGGGTGTTCATATGCAGGGGGTCCCATAACTTTGGAACCTGGTGGGCCCCAAATGGTCCAATCCGACCCTGTCATGTTCAACCCTTTCACCTCACATTCCTACTTGTCTTCTAGCTGATCCACAAACGGGTGAATTTAAGTTCTGAACAAGACGACCAACAGGTAAGTTCTATCCTAATAGGTGACCAACCAAAGCATCTAATGAAATTGGAATATGCCTATTCACATTTCCGTTTTTGCCATTGTTGGATGTTGTGTATATTTCATCAATGATCACCTGAGAGAAATGTGTTCAAACTGGAACAAAAAGCATGGAAGTCAAAGACACGGCTGTGTCCATTCATTGGCTGATGTAACCTAGCAAGTGTGTTTGCATATTTGGTTTGTGTGTGAGCCCAGAGTCTTTTTGTCACGGCCGGCACCCGATACCAGAACAAATGCCAAGCACCCTGGTCTCAGCACGGCTTCACCAGTAGTGTGACCACCGTTGGGCTTCGGGAGGAGCCCTCAGCTGGGTGCCACCTGGACTTAACGAGGGGTGCAAGGCGAGATGTTCTGGCTGGCGAAGGGGCATGGCTGTTTAGCAGAGTCTTTAGGCCGAAGGTCACAGTACAAAGGTCAAGGCAAGCGGATGGTCAGACAGGCTGGGTCGAGGCAGGCAGATAACAGAATCGTCAGGCAGGCAAGGGTCAAAACTGGGTATCAATCAGGCAGAAGGGATCAGGCAAAGAGTGGTCAAAGTTCAGGCTGGGTCAATATTCAGAATTCAGAGTAGTCAGTATACAGGCAGGGTCAAACACGGAATAGCAAACAAGATCAAGGTTCAGGAACAGAACGCACAAGGCTGCGAAGCACCAGGATAACAATCCTATCACGGGCAATGACAATCAGTGGGAATGCCCCTTTAATACTTTTAAATTTGGCGCCATTGCGCGCTGATGTCTTTACGCCAGCTTGCATGCGCCTTTAAACCAGGAAGTGTGCATGCGTGTGCGCATTAAGAAGCCGGCGCAAGAAGAGAAGCAGCGCAGCGGGCGTCCCTGCCGTCCCCCCACTAGACTACCAGGGTGAGTCTTCGTTACATTTTTACTTTGCAGGCAAAGCGATACCTACTACCCTAGGCCCTCACAGTGTCGGACTGGGATGCCAGGGGCCCACCAGAAAACCTTAGACCATGGGCCCAGTTACCAAACTATTATTCCTCCTCTCCTCACTCAACCTCTTTTTTCATACTTCTGCTGACATAATATTAATGCTCTCTCAGAGTATCTCTCTTCGTCAATGTACAGTGTGAGCTATGAAGTGGCCTTAAAAAGTCTACAAGTCAATGCTCCTGTACTTGGTGTGTAAGTGAATGCATATCCAGTAAGGTTAAGGGCACTGGGATACTTTGACTTTTTAAGGAAAATGTATTCATAATTAATTCCAGGATCACATACTGTAGTAATGCTATAAAAGAGATAAATGTAGTAGATATAAATATGGACCTTAACCCAACCCTTAGAAACAACTCCATCAAATAATACAATAAGAATAATCTCCTAAGAAGTTTGATAGGATAGACAGTGGTAGGACTAGACTAGAGGGTGGAATCCTGCTGGAGCCACCTATTTCCTACAGTAGCCATAGTAGGTGTCTGACATAGGGTGACCGGGACCCGGATGTAAATTTTCCCCCATGGCCTCTTGTTTCGTCACTGATGAACAATAATGGGGAAGTGTTAGTTTGACGTAAAGTTTCATCATGTAGGTTCTCCTGGAAGCCTACCCTGAATAATTATATATACTGTATATATATAGTTACTCCTTTTATATTGTCTGTGGAAATTCTCATTCAACCAGGTCATGATATACAGTATCTGGTAAAGTTACGTCTAAAGCAACTGGACTGGTTTTCTTGAAAACATTTCACCATTCATCAAGAGGCTTCTTCAGTTCAAATGAAGTTCATTAGTATCCTTTATCCGGAGGCCCATATAAAGCATCTAGATCTTCATCTCTCTGTTCTGTTTGTTCCCTATTAACAACTCTCATCCTATAGGTTCTACTCAACCCTCTACCGAATTAAGGAATCCATATTCTGCTGAACACAGAGATGTGTCTTTTTTGGAGACCTTATTTGTATTCACACACACCTTTTGCTTTGACAGAACAATATACCATTCAATGGTTGCTTGAGGGGATTATTCACTACAGCCCTTTTCACAATAGAGGATTCAACTATAAAATCATCTTTGTTGGTCCACCATCATAAATGCAACATGATGGAGTGGATGGCCACTCAAAAATCGCATGTGATGGAGGGAATCAACACCTAAATCTCCTTAGGCTCAACTGACATATTACACAATGGAGCACTTGCACATAGTGAACACAACATGTCCTTTGAGCTGAATTCACTGGGAAAATAATGTATGAACCAGTCAAGAATTCACTTAAGCTGGCCATAGATGTTGAGATTTTTAAAAGATCAGATCCTGATCGTGAGACCACGATCTTCTCAGAACGATCGTACGAATTGACCATCAACTAAAAAGACCAATTTACCAGGAAAACAAAGGGGAGCTGCCTGCTTGGCCCTGCAAACATAGAGAGATTGCACTGGGACCGACAAAGATTTTTTGACCTGGCCGATCAATTTCCCGACAGATGTCGGCCGAAAAATCGTAAGATGTACGATCGTTCGAATACCACTAACCGCACGATAATTTCGAAGGATTGGTCGGGCTTCCCTAAAATCGGTCGTTCGGCAAGAAGAATCGTCGCGTCTATGGGGACCTTTAGAGCTTCTGCATGGTAATCTTGTAAACAAGCACACATATATACAACAGACTACAAAGGGATTGCAACAAAAATAGTTGTTCATCTTCAATTAGAGGCAGAGAAAGAAATGAGCTTGGCTCTAGGTGTGCAGCCTCATTGGGTAGATATCCGATTGGTTGCTTCTGGTCACTATACCGGGGCAAACCCTACTCCTACAAGAACCCTTTTTTCTAAAATTCCTTTCGTTCTATTTCTAAATAGTTCTCAGCAAGGGCTGGTTTTTGTTTTTGAAACGTCTCAGGTGCATTACAGCAAATCCCTTCCCACCGAGCTGTTCTCTTATAGATTTAAAAGGTTACACTGGATTAAAAAGCATTTGGCAAAAACACACACCACCCCATGGATTCCCATTCTTTATTCTGATTGAGTAACAGCGGGTCTCTAGCTCTTGTACAAACAATGAAGTCGAAGATCAGTAACAAATAAAATAAAGTAGCTACTTCTTCTGAGACAGAGATAAGCCAAATGGAAAATATATACTGAGCTAAACACCTTCAGAAAAGCCTGTCCGTCACGCTCATTCTCAGATGAAGCTGGTCCTCTCTTTGCTGCTATAACATACTGTAGTCTGGGAAGGTTTTCCTTTCAGATTTAAGTGGGTGGGCACTCATGTTGGGGGTCAGGCCTGGCTCATATTGGTGTTCCAATTCATTCCATAAGACATAATTTGGGTTGATCTCTCATCATTGCAAACCCATTCTGTATGGATGGAATTGCTCGGGCAAGGAAAGTAATTGGAACAGTAATTTGAAGCAAAACATGTCCATTGCATACTGAAACCAAGTCCTACTGGTATGAACTTCTGCTAAGATTTGAGTCATTACAATGCAGACACTGAGTCTAAAGCTACAGGGACAACCCGAGTAAGAATGAAATGTTCAGGAATCAGAGGCAGGTTGAGTTCAGCTGGTGGATATTTGAGACTGTGCAATTCAGCCACCACAAGTAGGACCTCCTCTAAACATAACCCTGAAATGGTCAAGTGCTCAAGGCACCTAATAAATTGACGCACAATGCAAGTACATGTATGGGACCTGTTATCCAGAATGCTCTGGACCTGGGGTTTCCCGGATGATGGATCTTTCCATAATTTGGATCTTTATACCTTAAGTCAACTAGAAAATCATGTAAACATTAAATAAACCCAAAAGGCTGATTTTGCCTCCAATGCGGATTAATTATATCTTAGTTGGGATCAAGTACAAGCTACTGTTTTATTATTACAGAGAAAAAGGAAATCATTTTTAAAGATTTGGATTATTTTCAATTATGGAATCTATGGGAGACAGCCTTTCCATAATTCGGAACTTTATGGATAACAGGTTTCCTGGATAATGGATCCCATACCTGTACAACAGATTAAAAGTAAGCAAAAGCACTTAAATTCATTTCGACTGGCTTAATTATGTTCCCATCCTTGCTCTCTTAAAGGAGAACAAACCCCTAAAAATAATTATTGGGGAAAATGGCATATTTTAAATGCTGAACTTATTGCAGGAGGCTAAAGTTTCAGCTTGTCAATAGCAGCAATGATCCAGGACTTCAAACTTGTCACAGGGGGTCACCATCTTGGAAAGTGTCTGTGACACTCACATGCTCAGTGGGCTCTGATTGGCTGTTGAGAAGCTAAGCTTAGGGCTCGTCACTAATTATCCAGCAGAAAATGAGCTTCCCTGGCTGTAATATAAGCTGATGCTACAGGTTTGCTGATTATTCAATTCTGATGCTAATTGCACTGGTTTCTGTGCTGCCATGTAGTAATTATGTGTATTAATTACTAATCAGCCTTATATTGTGACATTTCTATTCTATGTGTACTGTATATTGTGAGTGGCTCCCTAAGCTCAGTAAGTGACAGCAGCACAGAGCATGTGCAGTGAATCAGCAGAAAAGAAGATGGGCAGCTACTGGGGCATCTTTGGAGACACAGATCTTTACTGCTAAAGGGCGGTGGTTGCCTTGGGCTGGTACAGAAGCACAAAACATCATGTACATTATAGTTAAATTTTACTTCTCCTTTAATAATGAATGGCTAGAGACTCTGCTTGGCTTACTCCTCATGTAACATTTTTGAAATAGCAATATATATATGATTTATCCACAATAAAAAAAACAAAACAATTTAAAGTGGAAACAAAAGCTTAATTTAGTTTCTAGATACTAGATCAGCATTCTAATGTCATAACCCACGGCACTAAACAGTCACTGGGCATAGAATGTGCCATTGCGAATGTGAAGCATTGAGTCATGTCTGCTTCTGAATGAACTACAAGATGCACCAGTGGAAAGCCATAAGGTTGAAGAATTGCTGGTTACAGCTAAAGCCAACAGAATAGCAATGGAGATGGAAAGAAAGCTAAAGGCGCCCTTGGTAGTACTTGAAGTCAATGCAGAGAAGCTGAAACCTGAAATCTACAAATAAATATACCCACCAGAATGACATTTTATAAAGGTTTATTCTAATGACACAAACAGAAGATTAAATCTCTCTGCACTTCAACTTATCTAACCTTTATAGCTGCAACATTTAACAGAACTGGTTGTATTAAAGAAAGGGTCGTATTGCGGTTTCATTTTTCAAAAGATTTTTCAGTCTTCGCTGCTAAATTTGCCTGCAGCTGTTAACAAGCTTCAAGTGAGATGGAAAAGGGTATTGCAGCAAGGAGGAAAATAAATCCAAAATGATATTTTAAATATGTACATAGTCAAAAAAATGAAGCAGGGAGGGGTGGAACCCTTAAAGGATCAGTAACACCAAAAAATACCCAGCAGCCGTACTGCATTTCCTGGATTAGCCGGGCCCCCTTGAGCTGCTGAAGTAGGAGCCGAGTTGCACCGAAGAAGGATCCGAGTTACGGTGAAGTATGAGCTGAGCCATTCCAAACACCAATTTTTTTACACCTGGGGGGGCCCTGGTCAAAAAACCCAAAAACCTCAGACCAGGGGCCCACCCAAAATCCTTAGACCAGGGGCCAACCCAAAAACCCACCCAAAAACCTTAGACCAGCAACCCAAAAACCTTTGACCAGGGGCCCACCCAAAATCCTTAGACCAGGGGCCAACCCAAAAACTTCAGACCAGGGGCCCAACCAAAAACCTTAGACCAGGGGCCCACCCAAAAACCTTAGACCAAGGGCACACTCTCAGTATTAATATTCTTTCTCCCTTCACTCAACTTCTATTTTTCTAGTCTCTTTTCTTTACATACTATAATCTATTATTCCATCTATTTAGCCTCTTTGTTCTCATAGAAATAGGGAATGGCCATAAAATAATCCAAATGTTTAGCAGCATGAGGGACCACTGACACCTGGGCCCACCGGAAATTTTCCTGGTATCCCTGTGGGCCAGTCCTACACACGTTGTCTTTTTGACAATCTAATGCCTATTTAAAAAAACAACGGGGTACTTTTGTACAGAGCACACAACTGCCATCTTCTTTAGTGATGAGTGAATTTCTTCACCAGCCAGGAGAAAGATGCTGCTCTGATGTTCTTCTGCTTAGGAAAGATATGAGGTTTCTAATTGTTCTAATTGTTTTCCTAAGCAGAAGAACATCAGAGCAGCCTCTTTCTTTCTCCTGACAACTTCCTTGACTACTTGGTGGTCAGACTGGTCAGAAACTGACCAGCAGGTGGCGCTGTTGGAACAAAATTCACTCATATTAACAGCACATGTATCCCTTAATATCTTGGAATAAAAAGAAAATAAATAATGAATGTAAATGACAAAAGTGCTTAGAATAGCACTCTCATCAATTTTACATTCACTTATTTTTAACGTTTAATTGGCCTTTAAGAATACCAGCCTATGCCATGTTCAGGATGGTGGTAGTTCCACAGGTGCAGTATGACAGCCGCAATGGTGCTTAGGGCAGCTTCACAGAAGAGCAAGGAGTTTTTTGGAAGCTAGTCCCTAGCACTTGTGATCCTTCACTTTTGCATCGTTCAATCTCTGCATTTAGTCTTACTTTATGAAAGAGCCGGTGATGCCATTTAGTGTACTGGCATAAGCGTGGCTAGAATGTAGGGGTGAATTGCCTCTTCACGAGTCGATGTCCTCGGATCAGAAAAGCCTCCAACAGTCAAGTGAGAAAGAAGGTTTCCTCACTAAATATAAGCTCTTGTAGCAATGCCCCACGTCCTGCAAATAAAACGTATCTCCTTGTCCTTGTGTGCCCTTGTTGGATATTGAATTAGTTTGGCAATTTTTCATAAATATCACGTTGGTACCGGGAAACTCTGTGGGTGGGTGAGAATCAGCCTGAAATTGTTTCGCCCTGTCGCAGAGCCCATGAAATGCTTTAAAATCTCTATTATCTGTGGCATGAAGTAGTGAGCGGTGGGAGGCTCAGAGGAGGGGGGACATCATGCTGAAAGGGAGAATGAGAAAATAATCCACACAGCAACTGGGAAACGGATCTCTGTCTGGATGAAAAGCTTTAAATCCTTTATCTGTAGTGAGAGGGAGTGATAGAGGGGGCTGTGCCAAAAAGTACAGGGTCTCATAGCCAAGGGTGCTCACACAGGCTCAGGGTTTAATGAATATCTACATCATTATTTTCCCTTTAAAAGGCTTCATAATCTGCTCTTAAAGGCTTGCTTTGCTTTTTAGTTTTTATGTCCACCTAAACCTTTCTTATTAGCTCTCATAGCCCCACTATTCCGTTCACCTAGTCAGAATGGGACTGATCCAGCGTTGGACCAGGACACCAGGGGCCCACTCAAAAACCTTAGACCAAAGACCCACCCAAAAACCTTAGACCAGGGCCCCATCCAAAAACCTTAGACCAGGGCCCAATCCAAAAACCTTAGACCAGGGGTCCACCCAAAAACCTTAGACCAAAGACCCACCCAAAAACCTTAGACCAGGGTCCCATCCAAAAACCTTAGACCAGGGGCCCGCCAAAAAACCTTAGACCAAAGACCCACCCAAAAACCTTAGACCAGGGCCCCATCCAAAAACCTTAGACCAGGGGCCCACCCAAAAACCTTAGACCAAAGAACCACCCAAAAACCTTAGACCAGGGCCCCATCCAAAAACCTTAGACCAGGGGCCCACCCAAAAACCTTAGACCAGGGGCCCATCCAAAAACCTTAGACCAGGGCCCCACCCAAAAATCTTAGACCAGGGACCCACCCAAAAACCTCAAAGGCACACATACAGCCCACCGTGATGCAGGATTCATATGTTCGAGTGTTTTAATAAAAATCCAAATTTATTGAGTTTTCCACCAAAATCATTGCGCTAGTACAAATAGAGGGGAGAGGGGAGAGCATGGCTTGACGCATTTCATGACTGTTCTAATCACTTGCTCAGAAGCTTTTAGAGCCAGGCTTTAGCGAGGGCCCATATCATAGTCACAGAGAGAGGAAAAAAAAATCTGTGTACCACTACAGTCATTCAGAGATAGGGGCAGATTCCCTTCCATCTGAATTTTCGTCATACTTCATTAGATGTTATTTTGTAACAACTACTCATATTTATCAAAATGTGAAACTTTGTCTTGGCAATCGAATGCTTGTGTACTTTTGCCAGCAAGAAATTCGCCAGCTGGAAAGTCTCTTTTCTCTAGCGTTACTTTTTTTCCTAGTGAAACTTCGTTAACATAATTATGCTTCAATCAATTTAATATGGCGGCTACATAAAGGCAATATGAGTGTATTTATTAATGATGTTGGTAAAATTGCAGGTAGTGGCCACTTATTATTACAAATGTCCAAGAAAGCAAAATAAAGACAAAAGAGGCCCTAGACATGAGCCCACCCTTAAACAAAAGGGCCATGCCCCTCAAATGGTTAAAAAAGTGTAAATAACCCCAAATCTCATCCTAACTGACCCACAAGCTGGACTTTCAGATGTATCTATCCAGAAGAGCAAATAAGCATTCTCCATAAGGGCGAGGTTTCACAGAGTGTATTTACATTGCATTTTTAAAAACGTGCGGTTGAGCGTAAATACGTCAATGAAACCACATGCGCATGATAATGTACGTTTTTCAGCTCGTAGTTTTCTTTTCCCAACATACATTTCTGGTTTTCTCGTTCCCCACAATTCCGCTCTGAATAATTTTAAACAAAAAAAAAAAAGTCAAGCGGAAAATCAATTTACATGCAAAATGTAGCCGGACTTATCAGTGGCATATCAGATGTTACTGGGCCCCACAGCAAATTACTTTTAAGGCCCCCAACATATCCAGGGGTTGTCCTATTTTACCAATATATATTGAAATTGCTCATTAATGAGGGCCTCATGGGGCCCCTATACCTCCTGGGCCCCCCTGCAGCCTCCTCTTTAATTACACCCCTGGGACTGTTAGTCAATATGCAGCGTAAATACGTCACCAGTAGAGAGCGCCTCAAATAAGTATATGCGCAATCTATCTCTTGAAAGTTTGGCCACCATATTGAAAATTTGCTGTGTAGTTCAACACAGTAGATTTCCAAAACATGCATCTCCCATTTTCCTTGAAGCATTGATGTTTCTGCTGAAAAAACGCAAATATTGGCGTCTCGTGTTGGATGTTGGCTCGCAAATGCACAGTGGGATTAGCTATAGTGTATGCCATTATTTTCAGTAGGGAAGAGTTCTGTGTGGAAAGAATTTGTTAAACCCGACCCGCAACCTGCACCCGGACGCGAATACTTACCCGATTGGACCCGCTACCAGACCCAACCGGCAAGTACCTTATCCGCAACCCAATCCGTGACCCGCTGACCATCAAGAAACAGGAAGTGCTGTCATTGTAAACCGGAATTAGAAGTAGGCGTGATCAGAAAAAAAGGAGTAAAACTCGCCAATGAGAAGACCCGTGACCCGCATACCCGAAGAACCACCGATCGCGTCTATACCCGCTCCCGAAACTTCTACCTGTAACCCACAGGGTACCGCAGGTTTTTGCAGGTACCCGACCCGCTGCAGGACTCTACAGTAAGGTTTTATTTCTTGCGTTTTTAAAAATGCAACGTAAAAACGCAACCAGTTACCTCACCCTCACCAGCCGCTGCTCCAAGACCACTTAGAGGTGACAGCCCCAGAGTTTATGTTTTTTTATGAACATTGAACACCTTTGTGATTTTGATTTCTTACCATTTTGGAGCTTCCATTATTCTCCATGTAATTAAGAACAAAGCAGAAGATTTACTGCAGCAGCTCAAGGTTCCTCTGTGACAAAGGACCATTCCTAGAGAGTAATTTATGCCACTCTATTTCCAATGTTTTCGTGTGCAATTCCGGCCAATCTAGAGATAAGCAAAAACGTGGCTCTTGCACATTGGGGTCAATAAGGAACAGCTACTTGGCATTTGCTTCCACCAGTAATTTAGTTTATTTTTTGTGTGTAGCCTGCACAAGGTAAATAAAGGAGACATGAATAGCAGCTAAATTTCTTTATAGCCAATAAGGAGATTATACAAAAGAATCTGAAAATCAATTTTGTGCTCAGATGGTTAATAACTGAAGCACTTGGTGAGCCAATTCACGAATTGCTGGGCCAATCGGGCTTGTCCAAACTGCTGGCAATGCGCTTGTCCCTAGGCAACAATCTAAAGGCAGGGAAACTGTAGAGAACAGAGAGATTAATAAATATAAATTCTTCTCTTTATGGGACACTATAATCCCTTTATTTTAAACTCTGCTGCTTCTGACATCCAGCTATGGAGGGCATGGAAAAAAAAAAAACAGCACTTTTATGGAGACACTAAAATTTATTTGGGTAGAGCCGCACCTTAGAAATTAGTATATTTTGGTCTTGCTTGTTTAAAGGAGAACTAAATCTTAAGAAGAAGGTAAGAAATGCTACACATAATACACAAAAAGTGCAATGTGCAATATTAGGGAATTTCTAAAATGCAACAAGTTAGTTTCTAATGAAAAATAGCTTTTTGGAAAATACAGGGGGTGCTGGGACTTTAACTGCCACTGGAAAGGTTCCTTATATTGGTTTATAGAGTAAACAGTTCAGATGTTTCATAAATTCTGTCTGTGCTCTGGGCCAGTCACATTCAGCTGCCAAAAAACAGAGAAGTGTTATTATTATTATGGTATTGTTTATTGTACATGTTAGGCACCCTACTCTATTCATACCTCCCAACATTTTGGAAGTAAAAAGAGGGACAAAAAAATTTTTTCCACACATAGCGCAGCAAATTTTTTGACCACACCCCTTTCTGTGACCACACCCCCTAATTACCATGTTTGTTTTACAAAATTTGGCAGGTTATGAAAGTTTGCAAATATTTCTCCTTATCTAAACTGTGTTTTTGTGTTTCAAAATTGTTACAAAGTATCTTATTTGCACCTGTTAGCTGTTCCGGGCTCTCTGCTAAAAGCCAATTAAGTGAGAAACTTTGTTTCTTTTTCTGGCTGTTCAGTGCAGAGAAAAGAGGGACTTTCCAGTACAAATGAGGGACTGCGGGTTGAGCTGTCAAAAGAGGGACTGTCCCTCCGAAAAAGGGACAGTTGGGAGGTATGCTCTATTGACACCCTACCTGCCATTTGGTTAAATGTTTGGTTGCTGTGGTCAGCAGGTCTCCATATTGAGCTGAGGAACCGCAGAACAAAAAATAGCCCCTGGAATGACTCAAAAGTTAGAGATTTTCTGTTTATTGAAAGCTTCCACTGGCCAGATAGTCAGGGTGTGGGGTGCCCTTAGCCCACCCAGGAGGAATACAGCTCTACAAAATACAAGCATTTATGGTAGGGATGCACCGAATCCACTATTTTGGATTCGGGCTGAACCCCCGATTCCTTCGCGAAAGATTCGGCCAAATACCGAACCTAATCCTAATTTGCATATGCAAATATGGGAAGGGGAACACATTTTTTTACTTGTGACAAAGTCCCCACCCCTAATTTGCATATGCAAATTAGGATTCGGTTCGGCAGGGCAGAAGGATTCAGCCGAATCCGAATCCTACTGAAAAAGGCTGAATCCTGGCCGAATCCCGAACCGAATCTTGGATTCGGTGCATTCCTAATTTATGGTAGAAGAACAGATCCTATTCTGCAGAATAAAGACCAGCACCCAAGGAGCAAAGTAGAGGGCTTGGTGCAAATGTGCCAACAAACAGGGCTGGTCCTATCAAATGTGGGGCCCAATTGGGACCATGTTGGCGGGGCCCCTAGAGTTGGGGGCAGGCCAGGCAGCATCATGTGCTGGGGGAAATATTACCTGTGCTGCCCTCTGGTGCGGGGCCCCCAGAGGTGCGTGGCCCAATTGGGCCCAATTGGTACAATAGGCCTAAGGCCGGCCCTGCCAACAAATATTCGTTGATTTGCACCTATTTATTGCACTTTACACGCGGCCCTGCACATTGTAATGAGCCCTATAATATCCTTTTCCCGCAAAAGCCAAACAAAAGCCCCAAATACTTATCCATGAGAATTGCGACCTCTTCATAACAATTACATCTTTCCTAAAATACCCAATTTTTCTACTTAAATGTTGTGTGTGACTTTGGTTTCCCAGTCTCACCAAGTTCAGCACTTTGGCAAATAAAGTAACAATAATCGCAGTAACACTCTCTTTTTTCTCTCTCCTTTCTCCATGCTCAGGCCTTGGTAATAAAGTCCTGACGCGATTGATAAATGCCTCGTGTTATTTCTGTCTGTTGTATCCAGGGGCGCAGCACTCCCTGCACATGTTTAGCTTAATACAGTGTGGAGAGGGGGCACAAAAGGCTACTGAAGAGGAAGAAGAGTGATAAAGGATTTCAATGAAACAAGAAGGCGTAATGGGCAACAAGGAATTAACCTTTTATCTGTGACCCTGCCGGTATCCGTCATTTTGCAGCTATTAAATGAACACATTATTGCACACCACATTACCTTCATACAAAGCGATGCTGGGCCTATGTTTAGCCGTGTCTGACCCACTCAGTGAAACACTCATGATACAAGTATCGTTACAAAACACTACTCGTTTTACACAGGAAGGCGCACATGGTATTTGGCACAGAGAACCCTAATGCTGCATGGCACTTCTGCACAGAAACAATATACCAAGCCCCTCAAGCACACACAGAACGGGAACTTAAAGGAGAAGGAAAGCTACCGAAGCAGTTTATTGCCAATAGATTAGTCCCAGTAGTGCAAGCTATAACACTGTATTTATTCTGCAGAATGCTTTACCATACCTGAGTAAACAGCTCTAGAAGCTCTCTGTTTCTTTAAGATAGCAGCTGCCATATTAGCTTGTGTGATATCACTTCCTGCCTGAGTCTCCCCCTGCTCACTCATAGCTCTGAGATCAGATTACAGCTGGGAGGGGAGGAGGGAGAGAGGAACAAACTGAGCATGCTCAAGCCCTAGCCCTGGAGGTTTAAGCTGAAAACAGGAAGTCTGATACAGAAGCCCATGAGTACACAATAGAAGGAAAGAAAGGTGGTGTTTCTTTTGACAGAGGACTCAGAGCAGCATTACTATGAGGGTTTACTGGTATATTTATATAGACCTTTCTGATAATGTTTACTAACTTTTTAGCCTTTCCTTCTCCTTTAAAATCAAGTTTTAGTGAAATTGCCCATTGTTAAAACCCAGTTGTGAAGGCACGTGGCACAGGTATCATATTGACCGCCATGGGACTTTTAAGGAGAACTGCTGCTGGTCAAAATTTAGAAGAGCATCGTAGCAATCAAAAATAAGTGGACTCTGTCCGATACATCTGATCCAGTCCAGGGGGCAGATTCACTAAAGGGCAAATTGTTGCCAGCGACCGATTCGCACCACTTTGCCAGACCAAAATTCGTTACCACTACGCAAATTCACTAAAATGCAAAGTTGCGTCCTGGGTGCCGAACGACAGCGACTTTTCGGCAGTGCAAGCGAATTTACGCTAGCGAAACTTCATTAGCCCTCTTACGCTTAGGTCAATTTTAAAAGAGCGGATTCATTAAAGTCGTATGGACGTCTTTATTGGTGATGTTGGTGCAAATGCTTGAAGTGGTCGCTTTTTATTACAAATATTCAAGGAACCTTAATAAAGACAAAAGAGATCCTCTAATGCCCTATACATGAGCCCACCCTAAAATGAATGTTCCATGGCCCTCAAATGTCTGGGGGAAAATGTTAAGCCAAAAAAGTTTAATAGTAAGGACTTTTGCAGGCAATCTCACTTAAAAAAAGGGGCTTTAATGCACATTCGCCAGACAGGATATGATGTAAGTAAATGTCCAACAAACCGCAGCACACTGACACGTTGTTTCTTGTGAAAAAATCTTTTGTGATTTATTGGCTCAGTAGACAAAAAAATGCTATTTGTCATTTTTTTGTCTACTGAGCCAATAAATCACAAAAGATTTTTTCACAAGAAACAACGTGTCAGTGTGCTGCGGTTTGTTGGACATTTGCATATGATTGATACCCATGGCAGAGTGGGATTTTGACTGCTAAGCACCTGGTCCTCAAGGGATAAGAAACGGAGGTGAGCGCTTCATTCTTGTGTAGGATATGATGTAAGTGACATAAAATTGAAAAAGATGGAGCTTCATTTTAGCAGTTCGTTTGGTCTGAGGTGGCGAAGTCAACTCTGGCAAAAGAGGTAACGTTCTGTAAAATTTTCACTTTACTGAATTTTCATAGTAACCCCCGTTCGCATGAGCGAAAAGTTGCCTGGCGATAGAGAGTGAATGGACGCTAGCGACGGTACCATTTACTTTCAAATTGCTGTCTACACCTGTTAGTAAATTGGTGATGTCCCTGCAGATGGGATTTCTGGGGATCAGTTTCACTTACTAAGGGATTCTGTAGTAGCAGGGGCAACCCAATCAGAAGCAGTTAGCTCTTTCTTTGGTCATACAGTACAAAGCCTGGCGTAAAAACACAACCTCATAATTGCCCAGTGCATGTCAGAAATTCCCTGCCCTCTGTGCTCTTGCATTGAATGGATAGCATCTTTCCCCTTGTAACTGACCTGAATAATCACCAGAAACTGCTAAACATGAAAAGATATTAGACCTGTCATCCTTGGGACCATCATCATAAAGGGAAGTAAGAGGAGCAACCAAGGATATTGTGAGATGTTGACCAGTATCTCTTGCTCCTCTCACTTCCCTTTATGGTGATGGTCCCACCAAGATGAAGTAGTTACAAATGAATTACACTTCTGATGCTGAGAGCCCTAGACACATGCCACTAATGTCCTACCCTTTAACCAATTGGGATACCACCAAAAACCATGGTTGTGAAATAATTTGGAAGCTATTCACATTCCACTCAAGAGTCACCCCATCTGAAAGAAGAGCAACCCAGTTACAGGCACTTACAGGAAAAAAAAACCCTTCACTTACCTTAGACTCTATGAATCAGCATGTGTTGCTTTTCAGTAGCGGGGAGCTGCCATTTTGCTTTGCGATGCTTGCTCTCTACACTCTTCCAGAGCACTTTTCAACCAGAAACCTACTGAAAAATAATCAGAAAGGGAGGAATCAAATGAAAATGGTTTCATTCACATAGATGAAGGAATAGCGCAAAAAGTTCCAAGCAATTTCTGTTATTTTAAAGGGATACTGTCATGGGAAAAAAAAAGATTTTCAAAATGAATCATTTAATAGTGCTGCTCCAGCAGAATTCTGCACTGAAATCCATTTCTCAAAAGAGCAAACAGATTTTTTTATATTCAATTTTGAAATCTGACATGGGGCTAGACATATTGTCAATTTCCCAGCTGCCCCTGGTCATGTGACTTGTGCTCTGATAAACTTCAATCACTCTTTACTGCTGTACTGCAAGTTAGAGTGATAGCACCCCCCTCCCTTTTTCCCCCCAGCAGCCAAACAAAAGAACAATGGGAAGGTAACCAGATAGCAGCTCCCTAACACAAGATAACAGCTGCCTGGTAGATCTGAGAACAGCACTCAATAGTAAAATCCAGGTCCCACTGAGACACATTCAGTTACATTGAGAAGGAAAAACAGCAGTCTGCCAGAAAGCATTTCTCTCCTGAAGTGCAGGCACACGTCACATGACTTGGGGCAGCTGGGAAATTGACAATATGTCTAGCCCCATGTCAGATTTTAAAATTGAATATAAAAAAATCTGTTTGCTCTTTTGAGAAATGGATTTCAGCACAGAATTCTGCTGGAGCAGCACTATTAACTGATTCATTTTGAAAAAAATTTTTTTTCCCATGACAGTATCCCTTTAAGGCAAGAAGCGTATTATAAATAGGTGTTTGTTCTAAACTGTTCTTTTCATAGGACAAATATTTATTTAAGATACAATTTCCTTTCTCTACGTATTATACAAGAAGACTCCAAGTCCAAAGAAACTCCTCAAGGGCAGAGACACAGGCTCAGATTCGGGGAGATTAGTCACCCATTGACAAATCTCCTCTTCTTCGGGGCAACTAATCTCCCCGAACTGCCTCCCGCCGGCTAGAATGTAAATTGCCGACAGGATGGCAATCAGTGTGCTTTGTTTTCCGAAGTTGCCTCACAAGGAAACTTCGGGCGACTTTGGCAAATGAAGCGATCCGAGTGCCATCCCACCATCAATTTAGGCAGTTCGGGGAGATTAGTCACGCCGAAGAAGAGGATTTATCGCTGGGCGACTAAATCTCCCTAAATCTGAGCGTGTGTCTCTGCCCTTAAAGGACTAAGCCGAATAACTATAAAGAAGATAGCAGATAGCACACAGTCAAAATTGGATTAATGCACCTCTCAAGTTCCAAAAAGAGTTAATTGAACAACTAATACTTACCCCATCAACACAATCGAATGATCAATGTCTTTAAAAGTACAATAGATAATCTCCCATTTATACGGCGATAGGCCAATAATAAATATCACAACCTCAGAGTTCCAAAGTGTTGTGACCCATTACTTTACATCCAAGGAAAGATGGAACTGTGATAGGATGAACCATTATATATTGGCAAGTAGACTATCTCCCATCTCCCACCTGTCGCAATATCTTATTTCAAATGCAGGGGGTATAAATATAAAGCAGAGCCTCCCTTTGCTGCTGTAGCCTCTACAGTTCTGGAAGGGCTTTCCATTTCTACGTTAGAGCTAGTGATGAGGGTATTGTACCAAAATCCATGTTTTCCCCTGGTTGGGTGGGTTTGAGCCACGAAAGTGAGTCTTGGGAGCAGGTTCATTCATTTGGCAGCTCAAAATTCAGGTAGGGCCCCTCCTCTTTCTGACACCTCTCCTGTGGCGACTGATCCCACCCATATATGAGTAATCAAAGGGTAGTAGGACTGGAAGTGGGTCACAAAACAGAAGTGGACTTAGCACAGGTGTGGATGTAGGTTTGATCGTAGATAGGAGTAGTTAGGATCAAAAAAAGTAGGTAGAATTGAGACATTTTTGACCCACTCAGGCCCAGATTTGTGGCGAGGCCACTTAGTCACATCCTGAGGAGCACTGGGGACTCAAAACTCGCCAGTGCTCTGCTACTCGAAAGCGCGCTCACACGCATATCATCGTTTCTCATCTCAGGGCTAAGACCATGTGGGCACGGGGGCATGGAAGCTCCGGCGCTGGGACCTGCAGCCTCACGGCACCAGGTCTGGACTGAGAATTAAAATAGGCCCTGGCATTTCAGGTACACAGAGGCCCAAACAGCCTCCACCAGCCCACTAAATACTGACTTTCTATGGGACCTTACAGCAGCCCCTCTGGCATTTGCCAGAACCCACAGATTGCCAGTCCGGGCCTGCACGGCACCGCCTATTCAAATCAGGCCCTGGACCCACTCATTGCCAGTTCGAATCAGTGTTAGGATTTGCTTTCATTCAGCCACAAGAGCATAAATGACATTGGGCATGGATGTAGGGAATCAGACCTGGCTCATAAGTGGCCTTTAAATTAATTGCACTGGGGTTCATTTGGGTCTGGGCTCAGTGCAGGCCAGTTAAGTTCTTACACCTCCATCTCAGCATTCCTGTTCTACAAAGACCTTGTGTTTTGAATCAGGTTACAGGAAAAGTTCATTCCCCAAACTTTAGCAATCTCCAGATGATTATAAGGGCCATACATAGTGATGGGTGCATAAATTCACCAAATGTGAATTCGCTGTGGATTTCACGCCACCGAACCTGGCGTGAAAATTCGCCCGTGAAAATTCATTAGCATCAAAAAAATTTGGACACCCAATTGACGCCCAATTGACATGAGCGTCAGAATTGCTGCAGACGGCAAAATTTTAGCTTTGCAAATTGTTCTCTCGCAAAGCGAAACGGGACAAATTCAACCATCACTAGCCATACATATTCAAAAGGCATATCTGGATACCTTTGACAAAAATGTGTCCAGATGCATTTGGCCATAGATTGTATGACATCTGCTACAAATGCTGGCAGGTACTACATGAGACTATTTACCTTTCGATTGCTAAGAAATGAGCAGCAATCCTAATGGTCGTAGGTGCAATAAAGCAGTCAAATATTCCTAAAATATTGGAAGACCAAATTTGTGTTCCATTCAGAGAAATAACCGAGAGGAGGAAATTAAATAACTAGATGAATGATGCAGAGCTTTTGAATGTGCAAAGGAAACAATTAAAGTGCATTGAATGTGTTATTAGCACTTTGAAAGACAATTCATTCTCTCTAGCATTGCAGAGTAAAAAAAGGACAGTAATTTTCTTTGGGTACACATTTTAAAGGAGAAGGAAAGGCTAAAAGTAAGTAAGCTTTATCAGAAAGATCGATATAAATACACCAGTAAACCCTCAAAGTAATGCTGCTCTGAGTCCTCTGTCAAAAGAAACACCACATTTCTTTCCTTCTATTGTGTACTCATGGGCTTCTGTATCAGACTTCCTGTTTTCAGCTTAAACCTCCAGGGCTAGGGCTTGAGCATGCTCAATTTGCTCCTCTATTCCTCTCCCCCTCCCTCCTCCCCCCCTTTGTTGTAATCTGAGCCCAGAGCTATGAGTGAGCAGGGAGAGACTCAGGCAGGAAGTGATGTCACAACAAACTAATATGGCAGCTGCTATCCTAAACAAACAGAGAGAGCTTTTAGATTTGTTTACTCTGGTATGGTAAAGCATTCAGCAGAATAAATATAGTATTATAGCTTGCACTATTGTGGCTAATCTATTAACAATAAACTGCTTCAGTAGCCTTCCTTCTCCTTTAATAACAAAACTGGACCCACAATGCAGCAAATTAACTTTCAAAAAAATCATGCCCCGGTCAAAAATAATCCACACACCACATTTATCACAGTCCATACCCATCTCAGATTATGAGCCTAGCCAATAATATCAAATATTCCCCTTTCAGTAATAATATCAGATCACCGGAACTCTGAATTTAAATGCTGCTTATAATTTAATTCCAGGAAGTCAGGTTTCCCTATAATCTATACATATATATACATATCTATATGCTTCCTATAAGCAGATATCCATTATTGCAGCTACTGATGAGGATGTAACAATCGCCTTTCATTTCTAGAAGATAAAAAGCCACAATTGACTGCTTTAACAGTGACCAGAGACATTCAAAACCTGTAAATTATTTTGAGGAATAGGACATTTTAATTGGGTGAGGCTTTTTTTTCTGCCTTGGAAAGGAAGGGGGGAAGGGAATATTTCAATTTATCAATGAATGGCCAGGAAAGTTGTGCATATGGACTTATGTATTGATTTTACTATAAACCATTTACTGGGATAACGTTTTGCCTTTTTTTCATTATATTTGTAAAGGCCTTTATATATCTATGGAAATGGAAATAGCAAGGTGTCAAGAGGCATAAAAGTAATGGGGATGCCTATCAATGAGTCTGGTTTGCTTTAAATGACCAGTTGCATTCAAACAAGTCGTTATACCTGACAGCTCCTTGATATATTCTCTCATATCTAAATAAAAAGCACTAATTTAGTGGAAAGAAAATTTAAAGGGCTACTTAAAGAGATACTGTCATGGGAAAAAACGCATCAGTTAATAGTGCTGCTCCAGCAGAATTCTGCACTGAAATCCATTTCTCAAAAGAGCAAACAGATTTTTTTATATTCAATTTTGAAATCTGACATGGGGCTAGACATATTGTCAATTTCCCAGCTGCCCCTGGTCATGTGACTTGTGCCTACACTTTAGGAGAGAAATGCTTTCTGGCAGGCTGCTGTTTTTCCTTCTCAATGTAACTGAATGTGTCTCAGTAGGACATGGGTTTTTACTATTGAGTGTTGTTCTTAGATCTGCCAGGCAGCTGTTATCTTGTGTTAGGGAGCTGCTATCTGGTTACCTTCCCATTGTTCTTTTGTTTGGCTGCTGGGGGGAAAAAGGGAGGGGGTGATATCACTCCAACTTGCAGTACAGCAGTATAGAGTGATTGAAGTTTATCAGAGCACAAGTCACATGACTTGGGGCACCTGGGAAATTGACAATATGTCTAGCCCCATGTCAGATTTCAAAATTGAATATTAAAAAATCAGTTTGCTCTTTTGAGAAATGGATTTCAGTGCAGAATTCTGCTGGAGCAGCACTATTAACTGATTCATTTAAAAAAAAAAAATTTTTCCTATGACAGTATCCCTTTATGGTCCCATGACAGTATCCCTTTATGGTTTGTAAACTTCCATCCTTCTCTACCTGAAACCTAACTGTGTGGGCTGGTCCTCCCTAGGGGAAGGTTGCCAAGTCTAAAGGTCAACTAGGTTGAAAATGCTGGAATATTTAATTACTGCATTGGATATCCTTGGAACTATAGCATAGTAGGTCATGATGGCCAAGTTTTTATTTATATCTTGTAATACATCAAAGAGTTTAACAATGTGCCACAAGGAAACTGCCCCACCGGGGTAGCAGGATAACTCCCAGGAGACCTTGGTGTCAGTGGGCCTGTAGCAGAGGAAGGTGCTATCGGCTGACTAACAGGATCTGATTAGCCTCTGGTGGCAAATCCGTACCCCTTAAAACCCAGGCTGGTCAGTCTCTCAGGAGGTCTGATAGACACACAGAGAGAGGTCTGGGAACCAAACATATAGAAGTTTATAGAAGTTGCCTGCTCAAAGGTCTGTAATTTTGCCGCAATGTTATTGCTGCTGAAAGCTATTTTTGTTGGTTTTTTTGGAAGAAATCTGCCTTTATTTTGCAACCTGTTGCTGCCGGGTTTTTATAATTAAGGGTTTGGTTCTCCTTTAATCAGACACTGCAAGGAAACATGAAACTACAATTGCACTTTCTTATGACTTTAGGTCTATTCTTTTAAGCTAGAAGGGGTCTCTAACATGACCCAACCAGCTTACTTTCTGCTTTTTTTTTTCCTCTAGGCTGGCAGAACCTGTCCTCCAAGGACGGAGTAAAACCTACTGGACAAATGGAGATCCAGAACTCAAGGGGATCTGTAGAGTGGCAAAGGGTTTCAAGCGAGTCCTGATGAAGTACATTAATTCCAAACTGCCTTAGGCTCAAAGTCTGCTCTGCCGCATTCTATTGTGGGGGCAAAATAACAGGAAATGTTGAGAGTTCTCTTAGGGCAGAGACACACGGTCAAATTTAGGGAGATTAGTGGCCCAGCGACAAAACTCCTCTTCTTCTGGGCGACTAATCTCCCCAAACTGCCTTCCCGTCGGCTAGAATGTAAATCGCAGGCAGGATGGAACTTGGAGCTCTTCGTTTTCCACAGTCGCCCGAAGTTTCCTCGTCCGGCGACTAATCTCCCCGAATCTGACCGTGTGTCTCTGACCTTAGACTGGGGCAATTAAAAAAGGCAGATTTCAGCTGCTGGAAATGGCAAATACAAGCAGGGAAGAGTGAGCCTTATTAGAGCAACAAAAGGCAATAAAGCAAGAGAATCAAACAGCAGTCGAGCACTAATTAGGAACGCACACAGAGTGAATTGCTGAAGGGATAATCCGATGGTTCACTTCGCTGGCAGCCAAATAGGTCTCCTTCCCTGATCAGGAAAGTAATCTCATTATAACAAGGAGATGAAGTCTATGACTGGCAGAGAAACTCTTGCACGGATAAGATTGTGCGTCATACAGAGAGAAAGGGGTCTCTGGGTATTTGTCTGCTCTGGGGAGACTTCCAATATCCTCATACGTTACAACAGGGGGTACATTATTTTTAATAATACATTATTTTTTCATAATATACAAATTAACCAAGTCATGTGATACATATTACATCACTCAGCGGCAATTATAATGGATCACTAAATTCTGTTTACGGTATAACTTAACATATATGTTTGTAATAATTTACAGAACAAATTATATACTCTCTATACTATATATATATTTATATATATGAGAGTATTATCTGGCAATCTCAATAAAAAAAATATTTAATAACTATGCTTTAAAAACATTGTAACATTTGCTTACTTGTGGGCAAAGTGATGCTTCAGCCCTAAGTGCACTTGTAAAGCCAACACAAAAGGGTGTATGAGGAAAGACAAAGGCAAATATTGTTTTATATTTATTGTTATAAATGGAGATTAAGGATGTTATCATGGTTGGTGCTTGGTGATGTAATTTCAGTTAAATAATTTATTGAAACATGTGTATTATAATAAATAATGTTCCTGTATAACTCAGCCTGCAGCCTTGTGCCTTTATATGGTCACAGAACAACCCCTCAGTGACTTCTAATATCCTTATCATTTACAGTAGGGGGTACATTATCCCTTATAATACATGAGTGATACTCAGAGTTCCCTGTATAACTCAGCCTGCAGCCTTGTGTCTTTATATGGTCACAGAACAACCCCTCAGTGACTTCTAATATCCTTATCATTTACAGTAGGGGGTACATTATCCCTTATAATACATGAGTGATACTCAGAGTTCCCTGTATAACTCAGCCTGCAGCCTTGTGCCTTTATATGGTCACAGAACTACCTCTCAGTGACTTCTAATATCCTTATCATTTACAGTAGGGGGTAAATTATCCCTTATAATACATGAGAGATACTCAGAGTTCCCTGTATAACTCAGCCTGCAGCCTTGTGCCTTTATATGGTCACAGAACAACCCCTCAGTGACTTCTAATATCCTTATCATTTACAGTAGGGGGTACATTATCCCTTATAATACATGAGTGATACTCAGAGTTCCCTGTATAACTCAGCCTGCAGCCTTGTGCCTTTATATGGTCACAGAACAACCCCTCAGTGACTTCTAATATCCTTATATTTTACATTAGGAAGTACAATATTCCTTATATATGTTGTAAGAATAATATTAATTTGAATCAGTTTGGAAATGAGGACCCTTCTGGTCTCCAAGTTCACAATATCTAGCTAGAAGAGCACAACCATATTGACTGAACACAGACTATACATACACAAACTATTGTCATGATAGCAACTCCATCCATCGAGTACCAAACGTGAACATTTAAGAGCAGATCTTATACCTACTGTGTTTATGTGCTGGTGTCATTGACCTTTCCATTAACAGAGATCGCCAACAAAAATGTAATAATTAGTTTCTTTCTCAGCTTGAAAACCAAAGATAAGTAGGAGAGTTCAAAATCCTGAGTTGAAATCTAGCAATAGGCCCAGCCACCATAACACCAATATTTCTCCAAAGTCAAGAATTACTGTAGGATTCTGCAGAGAAAGATGTGATTGGGATTTCTAATACCGGCTGCTGTAATGAGGACAAAATGCTTTCCTTTATAGAAAGAAGTGGATATGATTTAATCAGATCTTTTATCACTTTTACTGTGGGAATTGACAAAATGATTCATTCGCCCCAAAAAGGTAATAAATGACATATTTAATAAGCAAACAGTAACAGCTCTAATGAGCAGAGGCTAAGGACTCTGTTTAACCCCTCGTATGTTGAAGGCTAACTTCGGCCTCCCAGCGTTTGCTTATTGATAATATGACAATGTGATTTAACATAATGTTGTGCTGCTCTCCGAGCATCTCATTGATAGAATAATTCATTTACTCATTAAAAAAAATTGGTGCAAACGACAGGAATTTCAAGTGGATTTAGTTTACTATTCTAAACAATATCCCTTTATAGGAAAAACAAAACATTTCATTTTCTTTTCATTAAAGGATAAGTGAACCTTTAAAACAAGTGAATGTAAAATTGATTAGAGCGTTATTCTAAGCCCTTTTGTCATTTACATTCATTATTTATTTTCTTTTTATTCCAAGATATTAAGGGATACATGTGCTGTTAATATGAATGAATTTTGTTCCAACACCGCCACCTGCTGGTCAGTTTCTGCAAATAAATATCGATGCATAGGGATGAGCCAACTCTTTTGGCAGGTATAGTTTGAAAGCTATGAATTCAATGCATTTTGTTGTAATTTTGTGGTTTCATAAATCGGAGTATTTGATCCCTGTTTCTGGAACTAAGTTGGTTAATGGCAGAGACACACACGCAGATTCAGGGAGATTTTGTCGCTCGGCAATAAATCACCTCTTCTTGGGGCGACTAATCTCCCCGAACTGCCTCCCGCGGTCTAGAATCTAAATCAGCGGGATGCCACTCGGAGCTCTTTGTTTTCCGAGGTCACCCGAACTTTCCTCGTAAGGGGACTTCGGATAATGAATCACTCCATGTGCCATCTCACGGCAATTTAGACTCTACCAGCGGGAGGCAGTTCAGGGGGAGATTTGTCGCCCGAAGAAGAGGAGATTTGTCGCCCCCAAGAAGAGGAGATTTGTTGCCCCGAAGAAGAGGAGATTTGTCGCCCCCAAGAAGAGGAGATTTGTTGCCCCGAAGAAGAGGAGATTTGTCGCCCCCAAGAAGAGGAGATTTGTTGCCCCGAAGAAGAGGAGATTTGTCGCTGGGCAACTAATCTCCCCGAATCTGAGCGTGTGTCTCTGCCCCAAGGTATAAAATAATATCTGATATTGAAGGAGATTCCTTTTTTTAGCCAATAATGAAATAGTGCTTTTTTAGAAGTGGCTATTAATAAAGTAATCACTATCTTTGTATTGATTGTGTATTTCTGTGAGCCATAAGAGGATGATAACCTCTCCAAAATGGCTTACAGAAAGGCTATTTGACCGCAGTCCCCTGGGAGATGGTAATGAATGTTCTCCAAGTTCACCAATCAACACAAAATAATTCACTCAAACGAGCTTTCAATGCGCCTCTTACGACTTTGACAAATCAATGACCTTTAAAGCAGAGGTCACTTATTAGATCTGCAGCATGTTGCAACCACTACATGCGACTCACGATGTGATATCAGTCTGGGCTGGCTTCTCTGATCCAACACATGGGTTTTGAGCAATATCTGTATGTTATAAATGTGATTAATACTCTTTATGGCATATGATGTGGGTCAAGGTCCCCAATGCTCCTGGGAGAAGCAGAAGCCAACTGCAGACGCATGGCGACCTTCGATTTTTTATAAGGTAAAACTATGAGCCAGAGAGCTACTGTAGTATTCTACTGTGGCCTACAGTGATGTTCATAAAAAATACAATTCATACAGCTCTTATCAAATTTTCTGCTTTAATAAATGCAAATAAGATTTGTTGCTGTAGAATCCAAAAATGCCAAACCATTCCCAAACAATCTCCTTCCTGAATTGTAGACAAATATTAATTTAAAATAGTTTTAAAGGGGATGTAAACCCAACAATAGCAGTATTGCTTAACGAATTTTGAGCAATTTTCCAACATTCATCCATTAACATTTTTTCTAATGGTTTCGGTATTTTTCAATGAAAGCAGTTTTTCTCTGCATACTTTGTTCTGTCTCTTGAATCACTGTAAACAAAGGTTTCTTCGCAGTCACAGGACTATTGACCAGCTTCAGTTTGGGGTAATTTACACCCCTTAGTGTCCAGTGACTGGCTGTGCTCTGCACCATGTTTTTCCTACTCCTCATGAATACAGAACTGCTGAATGGTAGCCCTGTATTCATGGGGAGAACATTAAGGGATTTATTAAGGGTCGAATTTTGAATTCATGCGAGTTATTTAAAACTCCCATAAACTCAAATTCAACCAATCAAAATGTATTTAAAACATCTAATTTTCTCAGATCAGACGAATTTAATCGACCCGAAAACTCGAATCGAATTCAATTCAAGTTAGGAAAACTTGAATCAAATTCAATTCTAATTAGAAAAACTCCAACCAAATTCAATTCTAATTAGGAAAACTCAAATCAAATTAAATTCTAATTAGGAAAACTCGAATCAAATTCAATTCTAATTAAGAAAACTCAAATCAAATTCAATTCAAATTAGGAAAACTAGAATCAAATTCAATTCAAATTAGGAAAACTTGAATCGAATTCAATTCTAATTAGAAAAACTCCAACCAAATTCAATTCTAATTAGGAAAACTCAAATCAAATTAAATTCTAATAAGGAAAACTCGAATCAAATTCAATTCCAATTAGGAAAACGCGAATCAATTTCAATTCTAATTAGGAAAACTAGAATCAAATTCAATTCTAATTAGGAAAACTTTAATCAAATTTAATTCTAATTAGGAAAACTCGAATCAAATTCAATTCTGATTAGGAAAACTCGAATCAAATTTAATTCTAATTAGGAAAACTTGAATCTAATTCAATTTTAATTAGGAAAACCCGAATCAAATTTAATTCTAATTAGGAAAACTCAAATCAAATTCAATTCTAATTAGGAAAACTCGAATCAAATTAAAAAAAATGTCAGGAAGGCTGCAAACATCACCAAATTGTTCCCTGGACCTCTCCCATTGACTTATACAAATAGGCAGGGTTTAGATAGCAAATAGTCGAATTAGAGTTCTTAAAAGGGCCAGAGTATGATAAATCTCAAAATGCAACTTCCAATTATGACTCAAATTGAGTTTGGATAATTCACAATTTCGAATTTGATCATTTTGTTGTTTATAATGCCATCCCGCCAGCGATTTACATTCTAGCCAGCGGGAAGGCAGTTTGAGGAAATTAGTCGCCCCGAAGAAGAAGAGATTTGTCTCCCCCTTTGTCTCCCCCTTAAGGGCAAAAATCTCAGTGGACCCTTCTTACCACAAAATACCACCACCTTTTTTCCCGTGAGGCCACAGCATTGCCAATCTGCCAATCTGCCTTAACTGCCTTTAATTCCAGCAAAATTTAACCAGCCACAATTCCAACAATTCTTTTGCGTATCACTCCCATCATATCATAGGAGCCCAATGATTTCACTGGCTGGAGCGGGGGACCCTAAAACTCAGGTTCTCAAATAGTCCCAGTCTGACCCTGAGGGCAACTAAAGGGTGCATAAACCTTTATCATAAAAATAATCAATGAAACACTTTATAAGGACAGAACTAGTAGTTTCTGATTGTAAAGGGTTATTTCCAAGAAAACGAGTGTGCACAAAATTCTGTCTCACCAGACACTAACTGGGAGAATTCGAACCCTTTGATCTCACCGCACGTCACTGATTTGCTCATCGCTCAATTGCAGCATCCTGGGATTTATTTTCAATGAACAGCAGAACTTGAACAAGTTCTCTCACCAGCCAATACATTGAAGATATTTCTTAGCATATTGCGTTAATAAAACAAGCTGAAGCTAGTCTAACAGAAATAAAACTAGCTGAAGCTGAAATTGATTGTTCATTTTAAGAGTTTGAGGTTTATGTTCCTTTATCCTATTACACAGGGTCGGACACCAGTGGGCCCCAACCCTTTTGGGCCCTGCTGACGCAGACCAGCTCAATAGACTCCTTTTCCTCACCCGGGCCCCCCAGTCTGACCCTACTGGTATCCCACTGGGAAATTGAATAGTGCAAACAAAATTAACATACGGGGGTTATGTACAACTACAGCAGCAATGGCGCTCATGCAAAACTTGATACAACTTGTTGCAGTCATTGACGCCAGTATCGGACTGGCCCACCGAGATACCAGGAAAACTCCCGGTGGGCCCAGGTGTCAGTGGGCCCTCGTGCTGCTAAACTTTTGGCCTATTTCATGGCCATTACCTATTTCTATGAGAACAAAGAGGCTAAATAGATGGAATAATAGATTTTATTATGTAAAGAAAAGAGACTAGGTGAATAGATGTTGAGTGAGGAGAGGAAGAATAATAGTACTAAGAGTGGGCCCCTGGTCTAAGATTAATTGGTGGGCCCCTGGTAAAAGGTTTTTGGTTGGGCCTCTGGTGTCCCAGTCTGACACTGATTGATGCTATTCATTAAAAGTGTTTACATCCAAAGATACTCTTTGTACTTCCCTATAGTTGTGCTCAGCACCACTGCGTCCAACAACTGCATCTATTGATTCTTGGCAATAGCAACATGTGGATCAACAAAACAAGTTAACCTGACACTAACCAGCCCTTTCCCAGGCTGGACCCTACTGACCCAGCAAGCTATTAGTACTTATATACCTTTGTCCAACCCACCCATCAATGATGTCAAAAAATGGGGCAACATATATAAACAGCACTGGTCAGAAGAGGAATTTGTGTTTCACAATTTTTTTGCCATTTCGCAAATTTTGCTGGAAATTGGAGAATTTTTCGGTGAATCGAAATAGGACAAATTCGCCCATCACTAATTGTCAGTTTCCCAGCTGCCCCCAGTCATGTGACTTGTGCTCTGATAAACTTCAGTCACTCTTTACTGCTGTACTGCAAGCTGGAGTGATATCCCCCCTCCCTTTACCACAAGGAGCCTAACAACAGAACAATGGGAAGGTAACCAGATAACAGCTCCCTAACACAAGATAACAGCTGCCTGGTAGATCTAAGAACAACACTCAATAGTAAAATCCAGGTCCCACTGAGACACATTCAGTTACATTGAGTAGGAGAAACAACAGCCTACCAGAAAGCAGTTCCATCCTAAAGTGCTGGCTCTTTCTGAAAGCACATGACCAGGCAAAATGACCTGAGATGCACCTACACACCAATATTTCAACACTTGCTGTTTTAGGAATTAAATTTTATATTGTAGAGTATATAGAATATACAGTATTACAATAAAGCATTGCAAACCACAGACATGTTAATTCCACCATATTTGTTGGAATTAACATGTCTGTGGTTTGGAATGCTCGGGTCCTAGATGTGATTCCAGCCAGGACACTATCTGCCAAGAGTTTATACTGTATGTTCTTCCAACGTCTCTTTGGGTTTTCTAATGGTACTCGGCATAATACAAATAAAAGAATGATAATAATAATAGGGAAGCAAAATTTTGGAGCAAGGCACTCAAATAGGTTATACGTGGATCAGACTAATGTCAAGTAAAAATGGAAATTTTATTTGTATAAACAACTCATGCCTGACGCGTTTCGTGTCTAAGACACTTAGTCATAGGCTTGCTGCTGCCAAAAATTATTTTATTTTATTTATTATTTCTCATTAATTTGAATTTCCATGACAGCCACCCAAGCTGGCAGCTGGTTACCAAAATAGCCGTTCCTAAACTCTAAATGCCAGTTGAGGCAGTAACTCCGCAGCCAGAGCCAGAAGCCACAGAGAGAAATTCTAACACTGTCTCCCAATGGATGAGTTCGGCAGAATCAATATCTCACATATGATCTGGCAGATAATTCCTTGTGCTGCTCACCAACTCGGATATAAAAATATACAGCAACGCCATTAGCACTTTATTTAGATTGGCGTCAGAGATTTCTACCATGCAGCATCAGCTGAAGATGAAACACCAGCAGCTTAAAGATAACTTAATAAAAGAGATCTCATGACAGGTTATCACTCACTGGAACGGAACAGAATATTCCCCGAGACCAGCGGACAATAAAATTATAAATCCCTCTTTAAAGAGGCAGCGATCATGTTGGCACTTGTATTAAATAAAAATCATTGATGTCTACCGCTATTTATTTCACATAAAAACGACAGTGATTTTTTTTTTTTACAGGAGTTTGTTCTATAAGCCCCCCAAAAAATGCTGCAGTTTTAAAGGGTAATTTAAAGGATAAGTAAACTTTAAAACAAGTGAATGTAAAATTGATGAGAGTGATAGCCTAAGCACTTTTGTCATTTACATTCATTATTTATTTTCTTTTTATGCCAAGATATTAAGGGATACATGTGCTGTTAATATGAATGAATTTTGTTCCAACAGCGCCACCTGCTGGTCAGTTTCTGACCAGTCTGACCACCAAGTAGTCAAGGAAGTTGTCAGGAGAAAGAAAGAGGCTGCTCTGATGTTCTTCTGCTTAGGAAAGATTTGAGAAAGGTTTCTAATTGTTTTCCTAAGCAGAACAGCCTCACTTATGTTAAAGGTTTACTTATCCTTTAACCTGCTGGCTTCTCCTACAATAAACGGGTGAATATAAAAGTGTTTAAAGGAGAACTAAACCCTTAATATGAATATGGCTAAAAATTTCATATTTTATATAGTGAACTTATTGCACGAGGCTAAAGTTTGAGCTTGTCAATAGCAGCAATGATCCAGGACTTCAAACTTGTCACAGGGGGTCACCATCTTGGAAAGTGTCTGTGACACTCACATGCTCAGTGGGCTCTGATTGGCTGTTGAGAAGCTAAGCTTAGGGCTCGTCACTAATTATCCAGCAGAAAATGAGCTTTCCTGGCTGTAATATAAGCTGATGCTACAGGTTTGCTGATTATTAAATTCTGATGCTAATTGCACTGGTTTCTGTGCTGCCATGTAGTAATTATGTGTATTAATTACTAATCAGCCTTATATTGTGACATTTCTATTCTATGTGTACTGTATATTGTAAGTGGGTCCCTAAACTCAGTAAGTGACAGCAGCGCAGAGCATGTGCAGTGAATCAGCAGAAAAGAAGATGGGGAGCTACTGGGGCATCTTTGGAGACACAGATCTTTACCGCTAAAGGGCTGTGGTACAGAAACCCAAAACATCCTGTACAACATGTCTAGCTACTTCTTTAGTTAGGCTTTAGTTCTCCTTTAAAAATAAGTCCAGGATGACTGGTCCGTGTTACCTTTAAATAACACGAGGACCAGTCAGAAGGGATACTTTGTTTACCAATGTCTGATAGTCCTTCCTCACTACTCTGGGATACTACAATGGAGCAATCATTACTATTACCCATATAACAGGTACAAGATCCCTTATCAGGAAACCCGATAACCAGAAAGCTCCGAATTACGTAATGGCTGTCTCCCATTTTATCCAAATAATCCAAAATGATTTCTTTTTCTGTCTAAAAATAAAACAGTCGCTTGTACTTGATCCCAACTAAGGTATAATTAATCCTTATTGGAAGCAAAACCAGCCTATTGGGTTTATTTAATGTTTATATGATTTTCTAGTAGACTTAAGGTATGAAGATCCAAATTACAGAAAGATCCGTTATCCGGAAAACCCCAGGTCCCGAGAATTCTGGATAACATGTCCCATACCTTTACTTCCATATTTTCTGCAAGCAAAGACGATGCACATTCCTATTATTATTGACAATAGTGATAAATCCAAGTGATTCACTTTCCTCTAATCTTATCTATTATACTGGAATAAAGCACAGAAATATTCGTGGTTATATTTTAAATAAAGAATTGTCTGTGAGCTGCTGCGGCGCTGGCCCATTGCAATAATTCCTGCAAGATCTTCTACTTCTACACCATAACCCAGTAGAGAAGACTTTCTAATAGAATAAGACGGAGAAAGTATTATTAGGTCTGACATAGTGTTTTAATCATTGGCCAACCAACCGATTTTTCTCTTGGGTAATTGAATTTATTTATATAAACGTATCAGCCTAATTTAATTATAATGCTCCGCTTACATCACTAGCAAGAACAAACCCTGACATACCGCAAAGCCGACGCCTGGAAAGCGTGAACGCAAAGCTACAGTAGTAATCAAGGGCAATTAGTGGGTATAGCAATAGCAGATATGCTAATTTATTCAAATCTAATTGCAATTTTCCACTTAGATCACGAGTAAACAAGCTTTCTTTCTATAAAGTCTTTACTGAAATGGGGAACTTGTGGCTCTGGTGGCATTGGTGAAGCACATGTGGCCACATACGTTAAAGGATAAGTAAAGTTTAAAATAAGAATGTCAAATTTTTGAGAGTTCTGTTCTAAGCATTTTTGTAATTTAAATGTATTATTTATCTTATTTTTATTCCAAGATATTAAGAGATACATGTGCTGTTAATATGAATGAATTTTGTTCCAACATCGCCTCCTGCTGGTCAGTTTCTGACCAGTCTGACCACCAAGTAGTCAAGGAAGTTGTCAGGAGACAAAGAGACTGCTCTGATGTTCTTCTGTTTAGAAAAACAATTAGAAACCTTTCTCGCATCTTTCCTAAGCAAAAGAACATCAGAGCAGCCTCTTTCTTTCTCCTGACAACTTCCTTGACTACTTGGTGGTCAGACTGATCAGAAACTGACCAGCAGGTGGCGCTGTTGGAAAAAAAAATCATTCATATTAACAGCACATGTATCCCTTAATAACTTGGAATAAAAAGAAAATAAACAATGAATGCAAATGACAAAAGGCCTTCGAATAACAGTCTCATCAATTCTACATTCACTTATTTTAATAGTTTATTTATCCTTTAAGCATCCGAGTGACAAGGAATCCCAAGGGGCCATGATAAGGAGGGCAATTCTCTTTCTTCATATTCAAAACATCAATTGGCTGTCTCTGCAGTGGCCATGACAAAACCTTTATACTGGCATGCATTTAACCATGTAGGACTAAATCCAGGCAAAAGGAGTAGGGTAGTACTTTGGTTTAGCAAAGGCATGGGTATTTAGAACACCATAAAAAGCCTTCATTTTGAGCAGTGGTCCCTAAACTTCAAGACTCGAAGCACAAAGAAAATTGAGTTATATAGAGTTTTTAATACTTTACAGTGGTCCACAGGACAGTCCCAATTATAGACCTCAAAAGGGGTTGGGGTATTTGTAAAGTAGGTGGAGATATAGCAGGAACTAACTGGTTGTGGTGGCGGAGCTTGGAGGACTCAGTCAATACCAGCTTCACTAGTGGAAGACCAAGTTCTCACAAATTACCTTCTACTTAAAGGAGCTTCCATAACAGTGTAGACATGGGGTTTGCACCCACCAGAAGCATGACCCTTACAATGGTCTCTAAACACACCCTTGATAAGCAAGCAGTATGGTAATCTCACTATACAGATATGAGACCTGTTATCCAGGGGTTCTCTGGATAAGGGATCTTTCCATCATTTGGATCTTCATACCTTAAGTCTACTAGAAAATCATGTAAACATTAAATAAACCCAATAATCTGGTTTTGCTTCCAATAAGGATTAATTATATCTTAGTTGGGATCAAGTACAAGTTACTGTTTTATTATTACAGAGAAAAAGGAAATCATTTTTACGAATTTTGAGTATTTTAATACAGTTTAAGGGAGATGGCTAATTCTGAGCTTCCTGGACAGGTTTCAGGATAACGGATCCCATACAGCATAGTGAGTATCGATAGGAGGAATTTTATTTTAAACATCTATAATTAAGCTTTGGTCAACCAACTCTGGAGAGAAATGTGGGAGAGATTTATGGTCGGTCATGTCCCCTTTAAAGTAAAAGATTAGAAAAACCAAACTGCTTACAAACATGGCACTTTTTCAATTAAGACATGTAGAATTTATTGGTATCCATAAAACGAACAGATGGTATTACTGCTTTAATTTCCTGGGCAAGAAAAGAGTGTTTGTGGTCTTCTGAAATCCCTCAGATAAACAAGTAGCATACGGTATAATTCTTTTCCATGCCAACCCACAGTGCCATATAGAATCCACGTTGCTTAATTAAAGGATAAGTAAACCTTTAAAATAAGTGAATGTAAAATTGATGAGAGTGTTATTCTAAGCCCTTTTGTCATTTACATTCATTATTTATTTTCTATTTATTCCAAGATATTAAGGGATACATGTGCTGTTAATATGAATGGATTTTGTTCCAACAGCGCCACCTGCTGGTCAGTTTCTGACCAGTCTGACCACCAAGTAGTCAAGGAAGTTGTCAGGAGAAAGAGGCTGCTCTGATGTTCTTCTGCTTAGGAAAGATTTGAGAAAGGTTTCTAATTGTTTTCCTAAGCAGAAGAACATCAGAGCAGCCTCTTTCTTTCTCCTGACAACTTCGTTGACTACTTGGTGGTCAGACTGGTGGAAAACTGACCAGCAGGTGGCACTGTTGTAACATATTTCATTCATATTAACAGCACATGTATCCTTTATCAGTTTCTGACCAGACTAACCACCACGTAGTCAAGGAAGTTGAGAAGTAGAGAAAAAAAATGCTGCACTGATGTTCTTCTGCTTAGGAAAGATTTGAGAAAGGTTTCTATTTTTTTTCCTACGCAGAAGAACATCAGAGCAGCCTCTTTTTTTTCTCTACTTCTCAAGCTTTTGCCTGTGTTTTCCTTTATTAAAAATAGACACTTCCGGTGTGCCAGTGCATCACTAGCTCCTGAGCCGAGTGATAAATGAAACAGCACTACTAAGTATGTGCAGTCTCAGATCGATGCCTAACAACCAGATAACTCTAGGTCAATAGGGAGCTAATGATCCCAGCTCTTGTCTTGTCTTCCCATCTGATGGGCTGTTTGAAGTCATGGAGATTATTATTAATTAACCTCTCTGGTGCAAAAGATCTGCCGGAACCTTTGTAAGCCTGCTGCATTTCTTTCTGAAGGCATCTGAGAGCGTTGGTTATTGTTCACTTGCAATTATTATTGGGAGCTATTCTGCTCCACATTGTATTTCTAAAAATGGCACGGCAATGTGGGTAAAATAAAATAAAAAGGTGCAAAGTCAAACCCAACGGTTGATCTAGTATGTGGTGTTGCTGGAATAGGCAAATCTGTCAACCATACAGGATTTTTAAGGCGTTACCCTTATTGAGCAGGTGGCAAGTTTAGGTTGTAATGGGACTGAACAATATCAATTCCTTGGTAGTGATGGGCGAATTTGCGCCATTTTGCTTCGACGGAAAATTTGTGAATTTCGCAAAATGACGAAAAATTCGCGAAACTGCGTCTCGTTTTTGGCGCCAGCGCCTGTTTTTTTACGCCGGCGCCTGTTTTTGACGCCGGCGAATTTTTGACGCAAATTTTCGTGGGCGTTTCATGAATTTATTCGCTGGTGGCGAATCGCGCAAATTCACTGCGAATTCGCGCCTGGCGAATAAATTCGCCCATCACTATTCCTTGGTGGAAGACCTGTCAGCACAAGGCTATTGATCGTTGCAGAATGTTAAAACAGCCCTATATCCTTCTCCATTTAGGGTCCGGTACACAGGCAGTTTTGAGGAGATTAGTCGCTGGCGACTTGCAATTTAGCCGGTGGGAAGGCAAGGGGAGTCAGTTCGGGGAGATTAATCACCCCGAAGAAGAGGAGATTTGTCGCCTGGTGACTAATCTTCCCAAATCTGCCTGTGTGCCCTGACCCTTATAGAGCAGGAGCTGTAATATTGCTTGACTTTGCTGAGGAATACCTCGCTGACTTCAGTCTAACAGTATCATCTGTTTATGACCAATAGGGGTGCTGTTGCTAAAGTAATCTATACAATTTATACATACATTATGAATGGTAAGAAATGTACACAGGTATGGGACCTGTTATCTAGAATGCTCGGGGCCTGGGGTTTTCCAGAAAAGAGGCAATATAGATTGCCATGCCTTAAATCTGCGAAAAATCATTTAAACATTAAATAAACCCAATAGGATTGTCTTGCCAATGCCATCAATAAGGATTAAATATAACTTAGTTGGCATCAAGTATAAGGTAGTGTTTTATTATTACAGAGAAATAAATGTGAATCGTTTGATTAAAATGAAATTAATGGGAGACGGCCTTCCCATAATTCAGAGCTTTCTGGATAAATGAGATATCGGATGCCAATGAACAAGCCCATAGTAACCAAAATACCCTATTCAGAAATAGGGTTTTTTTTTCTTCGCTATATGATCATTATAGGCATTTCTCTTCTTCTTGCTTACATTCCTACCACTATTTCAGCTGCTGTCCCCGTTATTCCTACTTTCAGAAATCAATAGCAACAGCACCACCTAGTGCCTTTTGTATTATATGACCAGACATGAAATATTTGATACCATTGGGCTTTATAAGCAGGGTCGGACTGGCCAGGCGGGACACCGGGAAAAAACCTGGTGGGCCCCCGCCGGCCCAGACCCGATGTCCAAACAGCTACCCCCCTAAAAAAAACACGAAATGCGGCCATGCGAGACGTGTGCCAGATAGGCGGGGGCCCTAGGAGTTTGGAACACGGTGGGCCCCAATAGTCCAGTCCGACCCTGTTTATATGGGAGCAAACGCTTTCCAAGCATACCTTCCACAGTCTTCTGGAATTTACATTGGGGGGCACAAAACTCCCCTACTGTCTTATATCAATAATTTTTGACTGAATCATGTTTAAGTTGGCCTTTAGGGTGGTGGCAAATGTGAAGATTCGCCCAGCGACAAATCTCTTCTTCGCGTGACTAATCTCCCCGAAATGCCTTCCAGCCGGCAAGAATACAATTCCCCGGCGGGATAGCATACGAAACGCTTCAGATTTCCAAAGTCGCCCGAAGTTTCCTTATGAGGCAACTTCGGGCGATTTTGCAAATCTATGCTATCCCACAGGCGACTTGTATTCTTGCCAGTGGGAAGGCATTTGGGGAGATTAGTAGTCTCCCTAGAATCTTACCATGAGCCACTAGCCTAAGGGCAGAGACACACGGTCAGATTCAGGGAGATTAGCCGCCCGGCGACAAATCTCCTCTTCTTCGGGCGACTAATCTCCCCAAACTGCCTCCCGACAGCTAGAATGTAAATGCCGGCGGGAAGGCACTCTGAGCTCTTCGTTTTCCGAAGTCGCCCAAAGTTGCCTCACGAGGAACTGCCCTAAAGGGAAAGCTAGAGCTCCAAAACTGGTCTCAGAGCCTTTTTGGCAGCAAAGAGGTTCTCGCAAGGATCTTATCACCGAATGGATTACATTCTCCCAGGGAGAAATAAAGGAAATGGATGAAAGCACACGAAACCTATAGACTCATTTATACAAAGGTGACTCCTTTCATCAGAGTCCCACTTTAACAATAATTGGGATCAGGAGAGATAAGAAGAATATTCGCTTGCTTTGCTTTGGGCACAATACAAAGAGAATAGGAAACAGACACTCACATAACAAGAAGTCTTCTGGCAATGACTCTCAGGATCAATGAATAAGGGCTGCCATAGTACAAGTCATAACAGCCTAGCAAGTATCCCAGAAGCTTATAGCCCCGAAATGAAATAATATTTCAGCATATAGATGAAGAATCTGCCCCTTATATTATTTCACCCCCTCTGATCCTACATCCTTTCTTCTTGAGTATTCATGTGAAGCTGAAGTATCCCTTATATCTGGGTATGGTTTTTCTACTTTGTTCGGCTTACAGGAATACATAGGATAACTTTCCCTTTAATATATCAAAAAATAATGCGCATTCCAGTGTGTTATTGGAAAAGGCAAGACATATGGCATATTAAGATTGCTCTCCATCTGCTGCTGGGATACTGAGATTATTAGTACAGTTATGGGACTGGTTATCCAGAATGCTCTGGACCTGGGGTTTTCCGTATAACAGATCTTTCTTAGGTCTACTAGAAACTCAGTAAACATTAAATAAAGCCAATAGGCTGGTTTTGCTTCCAATAAGGATTAATTATATCTTAGTTGGGATCAAGTACAAGCTACTGTTTTATTATTACAGAAGAAAAGGGAATCATTTAAAAAAAAAATCGATTATTTGGATAAAATGGAGCCAGCCTTTCCGTAATTCAAAGCATTCTGTATATAAAGGGTTTCCGCATAACGGATCCCAGACCTGTACAGCAAACAACACCCTCTACAGGTAAGAAATGCAATAAAAAAACTGCTCCATCCAACGGGCACATGCAGATGTATTTACTGTATATTATATAGTTATTTGGGCTGGAAAAAGTATCTAATCAACTATTTACAGCTCAGTCTAATTTTATTAGCGGGTTAATATTATTCACAACATGTCTAACACTGCATATTCCATAGAAGTCATACATTAGGCAAGCACAACATGCAAACTGGCATTTTAATGATTTTTTCCCCCATAATGCAGCAATTTTCCCTAGAATTGGAGTGTAATTGGAGCACCAATAAGGACTTGCATGCCATGCGCCAATATAGAAACAAATTAGTGCCCGCTTTTTTCATGAATTGCATAAACAGTATCATAGTTGGTATGTAGTGATGGGTGAATTTGTCCCGTTTGGCTTTGCCGAAAAATTCCCTAATTTCCCGTGAAATTTGCGAAACAGCGGAAAATCAGCAGAATGCAACTTTTGACGCCAGCGACAATTTGACATGCGCCGATTTTGTCCAATTTTATTAAAGTCAATGGTCGCGCATAAATTGTCGCCGGCGTCAACATTTTTTGATGCGCCAAATTTTCACGGCAGCTTTGCGAATTTAATCGCCAGCGGCGAAACACGGAAATTCGCACTTGCCAAATAAATTTGCCAATCACGAATGATATGTCTCGCCATGGCATTAATAAATCAGACACTAATGTTGTTATTAGGTCCATTGAACCCAGTGTTGGTCTGGCCCACCAGGATCCAGAAAAATCCAGACTATAAAGGCAACACAATACTTTTGGCAAGCCAGCCATACTAAGCTAGTACAGGTATGGGATCCATTATCCAAAAACTCGTTATCCAGAAAAATCTGAATTACATAGAGGCCGTCTTCCATAGACTCCACTTTTTCCAATAATCCAAATATTAAAAAATGATTTTATTTTTCTGTATAATAATAAAACAGTCGCTTGTACTTGATCCCAACTAAGATATAATTAATCCTTATTGGAAGCAAAACCAGCCTATTGGGTTTATTTCATGTTTATATGATTTTCTAGTAGACTTAAGGTATAAGATCCAAATTACAGAAAGATCCTTTATCCAGGAAGCCCCAGGTCCTGAGCTTTGTTCCTATTGGATGATACGGTAACAGTGTCTTAGTTATGGGCAACAGGTTACAATAGGAGCCCTTTCTCTCAGTGCAAGCAGCTTTCCCAATATACATTGATTAAACATTTTCTATGTTTATTTAAAGTTATTTGTAAATACCATTGCTGCTGAAAGCATCTGTCTGGCTATTTATATTCTCTGCACTGCTGATGCCGACTCCTGAAGCCAGCTGATTGACAGACTTAGAAGAGGACTCTCTACTGATACTTTGTTGTCAAGTTCTCCATAGATGTATTTCTTTAGTTTTGTTTCCTAGCAAAGTCTCAAACACCCTCCAGTTTATTTACCAGCTGCTGGCACGGACGGTCCCTTTATTCTTCCTTTTACAGATTCACTCCTTGTTCCAAATTATGTACTTTTTTAGGGCAGAAACGCGCTGCTATTTCGGGAGATTAGTCGCCCAGCAACAAATTGATTCTTCTTCGGACGACTAATCTCCCCGAACTGCCTTCCCGCCGGCTAGAATGAAAATCGCCGACGGGATGGCATTCGGAACGATTTGTTTTCGGAAGTTGCCTCACGAGGAAACTTCGGGCGACTTCAGAAAACAAAGCGATCCGAGTGCCATCCTGCCGGCGATTTAGATTCTAGCTGGCGGGAAGGCTTTTCAGGGAGATTCGTCGCCCGAAGAAGAACCGATTTGTCGCTGGGCAACTGATCTCCCGAAATAGCAGCATGTGTCTCTGCCATTAAAGTGCACAAGTGTTTACACTCAGCTCCCTGAATGCCCAATCAAAAATTCTCAGCCCTCGATAGGGAATATAACCAGTGATGCCTGACGCCTGACAGACGCAGCAATGACTGCATCCTGGCAACCTCCAATTTACGATTATGAAGAACCGGCCAAGGACATACACCGGGCAGCCCATGCCTTCCCTCTCGTGAGAGAAATGTTTTGAGGCACAATGGAGCTTATAGCGTAGAATACAGAGAGGTGGGTGTTGATGTCACAATAGTCTCACACAGACGGATTATTGAATTCGAAATACCAGTTGAAATGAGTAGTGATGGGCAAATAAATTCGGCAGACGTGGATAGAAAATGCGTCGGGGAAAAATCCTCCGCGTCAACAAAATTTGGGTGCGCATCAGAATAGTCAAGTGCATCAACATTGTCGCGTGTCAAAAAAAATAGGCGCGGGTGTCCAAATTATTTTGAGGACCATTGGCTTCAATGCGTTTCGCAAACTTTTTTGCCATTTCGAAACGGGACAAATTCGCCCATCACTAGAAATAAGATGAAAAGGTGCCTACTGGTTAATGTATCTTATTGGAGCCACATACATCAGCCGGGGATAGTTATAGGCGAATCTGACGCATTTCGCCAACAAATTAGCGAAATGCGTGAAGCGCATTGGTCAAGTCACAAGGCAAAGCAAGTCAATGGGTGTCAAAATAATTTTGATGTGATCGACAATTTTTACGCGTGCGACTATTTTGTCCAAATTCATTAAAGTTAATGGGGGGTCTGAATAATTTTGTCACACGGCAATTTGGACGCGAGACTAATGTTTTTGTCGCAGGGGATTTTTCTTCGGTGAATTTTCAACACAGTTTTGTGACAATATTTACCCCGAATCCATGTCTGGCGAATTTATTCGCCCATCACTAGCCGGGGATAATAAAACACCAAAAGAAGGAAAACAGCTGCAACACTGGGATAGTAAGACAAGTTTATATCAAGATAAGTTTATATTATCACTCCCTATATATTCATTTATCCTTAACGAGACTCATTACCACTGTGAATGACTTAATACCTTCTCTAGCCAACCCCAAGTTACAGGTAGAATTGGACAACCCCAGGAAGCTCTGGGCAGTGTTGCCTAAATTAAGAACATTTATGGAATCCGCAGCCTGCCTGGCTAATTAGCAATTCATTTAGATGCATGCTGCATGGCTGCACATAATGAGTTCAGTCTGCAGCATGCATCTAAATGAATTGCTAATTAGCTAGGCAGGCTGTGGATTCCATAAGTCTTCGGTTTTAGGGCTGAACTCCACTGTGCGGCTTGGTCCAATCCAACGCTCTGAGAGGAAGCGCATGCGACGAGATGGATGCGCCAAATATAATGTAAGTAATAGAAATGTCGGACCTTGCAGCTGCATACATCCGATGCGTCTTAATCCGACAGTGTTGCAGCTACAATGTCCGACATTCCTATTACTTACATTATATTTTGTGCATTCATCTCATCGTATGCGCTTCCTCTCAGCGCATCAAATCGGACCAAGCCGCAGCATAGAGTTCAGCCCTTAAAGGGGTGAGGTGGCAACCCTATTCAAGTTACAGCCCCTAGTTTGTCACTATCTTTCCCAACTATACCCACTTATCGTGTGTACAGCTCCCTTTCCTCTAAAAATGCATTTAGATGCATCCTGCAGACTGAATGGATTTATGTGCAGCCATGCATCATGCATCTAAAAGAATTGTTAATTAGCCATGAAGGTTGGGAATTCCATAAGGGCTCCATAAGGGCGTTTTTCCTGCACTCCCCTGCATTGCGCTTTCTTCCGTTCAGCCACAGTGGAGCGCAGGAGTAAACGCACTCAATTATTGTGAAGGGGGCTGTACTCACACAGACGCATGTAAGCGCCAAATGCAGGCGGGATGCAGCATGTTGCATTTCTGTGTGAGTACAGCCCCCTTCACAATAATTGAGTGCGTCTACTCCTGCGCTCCCCTGTGGCTGAACGTAAGAAATCGCAGGAAAAAAAGCCCGTGTGTAAGAGCCCGAAGTGTTCAGTTTTAAAGGGATGAGGTGGCAACCCTAAACTTGAAGCAGTTTGTAGACTTAGGGCTGAACTCCATGATGCGGCTTGTTCCGATCCAACGCACTGAGAGGAAGCGCATGTGACGAGACGGATGTAACGAATGCAATGTAAGTAATAGGAATGTTGGACCCACAAACTGCGTGCATCCGACACGAATGTCAGATGCAAACGCTGCACTTGCGTCTTCATCCGACAGTCGTGTTGTGTCGTATACATGCAGCTTGTAGGTCCGACATTCCTATTACTTACATTGCATTCGTTGCATCCGTCTCGTCGCATCCGCTTCCTCTCGTCGCGTTGGATCTGAAGAAGGCGCACCGCGTGGTTCAGCTCTAAAGCAAGATAATGTCAGGAAAACCGGCTGCAGCTGTTGCATAGTTGGTATAGTCAGGTACAGTATGACTTTATCAGAGCTGTCCAACTTGCAACCTTCCCTTGTTGTTGAACTACAGCTCCCACCATTCTCTGAGAGCCACAGTCTCTCAAGTGGAATTGTTTGTAGTTGTAGTTATAACACACAGGCTCAGAACCCAACCACCATTAGGGCTCTTACTGACGAGCCGTTGTAGCTGCGCTCCCCTGCGTTCCGTTTTTCTGCGTTCAGCCGCAGGAGAGCGCAGGAATAGACACATTACATTTTTTCCAATGGGGCTGTATTCACACAGGCGCGTGTAGGCGCCGAACGCAGGTTGAGACGCAACATGCTGCATCCTGCGTTCGGTGCCTACACGCGCCTATGTAGGCGCGTGTACGCAGGGCAGCGCAGCTACAACCGCTTGTCATTAAGAGCCATAACTTTTGCTGCGCTCTCCTGCTTTCCGATTTCTTCCGTTCAGCCGTTCATTTATCCTTAACGAGACCCAGTACCACTTTCTCTACCCAACCCCAAGTTACAGGTAAAATCTGACAACCCCGGGAATCACTGTTGCCAAAATGCCGGTTTCTACATCACCTTTGCCTGGATACAATTCCATAAAGGCAAAACCATCTGAAAATTTTGGTTTCCAATTAAAAAAAATTAATACTCAGGGCTCTTACACATGAGCGTTTTTACCTGCGCTCCCCTGCGTTCTGTTTTTCGGCGTTCAGCCGCAGGGGAGCGCAGGAATAGACGCAGTCTCCTTATTTCAAATGGGGCTGTACTCACACAGGCGCGTGTAGGCGCCGAACGAAGGAAAAATGCAGCATGTTGCGTCTCAACCTGCGTTCGGCGCCTACATGCGCCTGTGTGAGTACAGCCCCATTGGAAAAAATGTAATGCGTCTATTCCTGCGCTCTCCTGCGGCTGAACGCAGAAAAACGGAACGCAGGGGAGCGCAGGTAAAAACGCTCATGTGTAAGAGCCCTTAGATGCTCACAAACACACACATATATACAGCTCTATGATTAATTATAATTATTAGTTTCCTATTGCAGTGTATTTCCCAATGACTGACTGCCAACACAGGTTCCCACAGTCAGGCTGAAACTGTCATGAGCACAGGAGGTATCCCCTTTGCAGTTAAAGGCACAACTGCCCTCATTCTGATCACAAATACTGACCTCTGATAACACGATAATGAATTAATATGAACAGGATCAGCCCAACAGTCAGAGTACCATAGTAACATGGCAGCATACAGAGCCCACATTTCAATCTCATGTTTCCACTTGCAGGTGCAGCAGTCAGCCCTTGAATTCAGAACCAGCAGTGCACACAGTGCTGTACAACTCGTGCTTTTATAATAATAATAATAGGAGTGCAGACAGCAAGTATACAAACACAGATAGATGTCTCTGCCACAAGAGGTTACAATCTAAATGAGCACACATCCACGCAGATAGAAACAGGGGGATAATACAGAGCAGAGAGTTGAATGCCCACCTGGTAGCCACTCACTTCTTCTTAGAAGCTCCAGGCAGAGTAGAGAAGACGGTTCCAAGCCTGAGAGCCCTGATTCCCAGTTCAAAAGAAGGATTTCCAGTAACATCTGCAGTTTGCCAGCTGCAAGTGCCAACACACTGGCAGTGGCCAGTCACACGCACTAACTGCCACTTACGGATGCGAGCCACAGTCAGAGCTCCAGTTGCAGATTGTGGTACCCAGCAACATCTATTAGTAACACCCCCCATCCTTACCTTCCTCCTCCTCCTCCTCCTCCTCCTCCTCCTTCTTCTTCCCCCCAGTGATGCCCCTCTAGATAAAACAAAGCTACTTACCCCTTACTATCTCCTAGTCCAGAAGAGGCGGCCGGAGGCTCTGGGAAAGTCCATTGAGGAACCCGGTGAGCAGGACGGCCTCTAACTGGCAGTCAGCTCTCCCTCTGTCTGCTGCCTACTGCCGGCTGCCTGCTTCCCCCCCTGCTCTCTCTGCTTCTCATCCCTCCCACATTCTCCCTCCGCTGCATGGGCTGGGGGGGGGGTCTGCTCAGCAAAGCTCTAATGCCATGGCACTGGGGGTCCGGCGAAGGGAATAATGGGGTGCAACATATAGGGGTACGGCAGCAATCAAAACACTACATTGTTTTTTCTTACTGGAGGAGAGGCAGAGATAAGGGTGGCTGTAGGGACATATTTGGGTCCCCTAGCAAGTTTTCTTTATTGGTTAATTAGTTCATTGTTAGTATGATTTCATTAGTTAGTTAATTGTATACACTGGAGAGGCTTAGGATTCTTACTGACGAGCGTTTTTACCTGCGCTCCCCTGCGTTCCGTTTTTCTGCGTTCAGCCGCAGGGGAGCGCAGGAATAGATGCGTTACATTTTTTCCAATGGGGCTGTACTCACACAGGCACGTGTAGGCGCTGAACGCAGGAAAAATGCAGCATGTTGCGTCCCAACCTGCGTTCGGCGCCTACACGTGCCTGTGTGAGTACAGCCCCATTGGAAAAAATGTAACGCGTCTATTCCTGCGCTCCCCTGCGGCTGAACGCAGAAAAACAGAACGCAGGGGAGCGCAGGTAAACGCTCGTCTGTAAGAGCCCTTAAGGTGGCCATACACAGAGAGATCCGCTCGTTTGGAATGTCGCCAAATGAGTGGATCTCCAGATATGCCCACCTTGAGGTGGGCGATATCGGGCTGATCCGATCGTGGACCCTAGGGCCCAACGATTGGATCATAACGATGGGTAAACGGGCGGTCGGATCGCGGGATCGCATCTATGACTCTTTAGTCGATCTGACTTTCAGCCAGACATCTATCGGGGAAGCCTAAGGGGCGCTTCGCCAATGAGGCAAGTTGAGGCTGTCCCCTCTAGGTACCAGGGGCAGCAAAAATGCTTCTTCTGGTACTTTAAGATCGAATTTCCGGGGGAGGGGGGGCAGCTGCTGCTGCCTCAGGTGGCGGAGGGGCCAGGATCGCCCCTGGGAAGCCCTCCTGAGGGCCCCATACATGCTCCAATAAGGTGCCGACAACTTAACATATAATTGTCTGAAAAATGTTCATTCTGGAGGAAAACACAGGCTAATGGAAAACAGGGTATTTTGTCGCCCGCGTTTAAATCAGCACTACCGCTTATCTCCACAAAGTGCTTTCCCTCCGGCCGTAGACGAAATCACCGATGGGAAAACATACGTGGCGCTTCATTTTCTGAAGACACCAGTAGTTGCCTTGAGAGGAAACTTCAGGGCGATTTCAGTAAACAAACATGATTCTACAAAAGTAGGATATTTGTGTGTATTTTATATATATATACTGTATATTTATATTGGTCAGGGACAGCCCAAAAATGGTACGTAATGGGAATGCTCTACTGCCCATGCGCAGCTGCGAGAAGACCCGAAGAAGTGGGAAGAGGCTCGCTAGAAGAACCCTAGTGCGTTTTTTTGCTGATAGAAGCACCGGCCCAGGGTATCGGGTAAGTAAAAGTAGTCACTTGGGGGTGTCTAACTTTTGGCACCCCCAAGAAGAAAATGGTATTCCTTGTGCTTTAAACATACAGCTCCCTATCCTGGTTAAATGGGTTTAAGACACATAAAGTGGTACTGTTATATTCTGGGTTGGAGGCAGGCCCGGACTGGCAATCTGTGGGTTCTGGCAAATGCCAGAGGGACTGCTATAAGGTCCCATAGAAAGTCACTATTTAGTGGGTTGATGGGGCTCTTTGGGCCTCTATGTGGGCTGAGTGGGCCTCTGTGTACCTGAAATGCCAGGGCCTAATTTAATTCTCAGTCCGGACCTGGTTGGAGGGTGAGGCGTGGCACCCCGAGAGGCATGGGTATTGTAGCTCAACACTGGGTTATCATTTGAACATTTCTGTTACGTACTGCACCCAATAATCAAGATTCAGCTGTTGAGGGGATGCCAGGATTTACAATTTTTTAACAAAGAAAAGCATTGTAGGGGCACAAACACAAAAAGTAACGGTCAGGCCAGCAAGGATATTAGAATCTACCCCAGAAGCCTGAGATCATTGCAATGTACTGGATTCAGTGTACAGGTACGGGACCTGTTATCCAGAATGCTTGGGACCCGGGGCTTTCTGGATAACAGATCTTTCTGTAATTTGGATGTTTATATGGTAAGTCTACTAGAAAATCATGTAAACATTAAATAAACCCAATAGGCTGGTTCTGCTTCCAATAAGGATTAATTATATCTTAGTTGGGATCAAGTACAAAGTACTGTTTTATTATTACAGAGAAAAAATAAATGTTCCCGAGACGCAACTTTACATATTAGTGAATTAGCGTAGTGGTAACGAATTTGCGCCTGGAGAAGTGGCGCGGAGTGTGGTGAAACAGTCGCTGGCAAAAATTCTCTCTTTAGTTGCCCCACTATCTTCTCTATGTTCTTCTGCAAAAATGAGCAATAGGCATGGTATAAGTTTACAAGGTCAAATAGTTTGATGAGAAGAAGGGCCCACCGGGAATTTTCCTGGTACCCTGGTGGGCGAGTCTGACACTAACATTTCTCCAGAGAGCAAGACAAAACACCTGTCCTCTTATACATTGCTTTATAGTCTCTGCCTTGAAACCTGATTCTGGATAATAGGAATTATCAATAGTGATGGGCGAACAAATTCGGCCGACGCAAATTCGCTGTAAATTTCCATGTTTCGCAATAAATTTGCCAATGTGTCAAGAAAAATTTGGATACGCGTTAGAATAGTCACGCGCATTGATTTTAATGCGTTTGGACAAAATAGGTGCGCGACAAATTGTCGCGGGCGTCAAAATTCGCGTTTCAACAATTTTTCGCTGTTTGCGAATTTTGCTGGAAATTCGCCCATTTTTTGGCGAAAAGGGACAAATTCGCCCATCACTACTTATCAAGACACATCAAACTTTTATTAACTACAATAATATCGACCATGAGCTATACCTACAGCTTACCATACTTATTAGTGTTCATTGGCAATCTGTCATTCCCCTTAATTGTCTTCCACTTGTCAAAAGCTCCTTTTAGTTTCTAAGTAACATTTGATGCACTCAGAACTAAAAACACCCATCATTTAACAACACTGCAAAAAGCTTGATACAAATAGTCCATTACTAGATAATACCGGTCCCTACAGCAAATGATTTTGAGTCAAAAGAAATACAGCATTTCTTTCCTTCTATTGTGTACTCATGGGCTTCTGTATCAGACTTCCTGTTTTCAGCATAAACCTCCAGGGCTAGGGCTTGAGCATGCTCAGTTTGCTCCTCTCTCCCTCCCTCCTCCCCTCCCTGCTGTAATCTGAGCCCTGAGCTATGAGTGAGCAGGGAGAGTAAGGAAGTAATTTCACACCAAGCTAATATGGCAGCTGCTATCCAAAACAAACAGAGAGTGCTTCTATAGCTGTTTACTCAGGTATGGTAAAGCATTCCACAGAATAAATATAGTGTTATAGCTTGCACTATTGTGGCTAATCTATTGGCAATAAACTGCTTGGCAGCTTTCCTTCTCCTTTAAAAACATCCAGCAACCACTGCTGTAAGCTAAGACATGACAGATAAAAATGAAAAGGTATGAAACTACCCTTCAACAAAATGTTAATGTGCATCTTAATGTGCATCCAGTTAAAAATAGGGATATCTAACTTTATCTCCAACTCCCAGCATGCTCGGCTCAACTAAAAAGACCATGGTTTTTTTAACCCAAGACAAGTTTGGGTGTTGACTTCTTCATTATCCCAAAATGGGAAAAAAAAATAATTGCATTTTGCAAATTAAACCAATTTAATGCACCTTATCTGCATACATAAAAATAGCAGAAAGTGGAAGCTTTATACCTCATAATTATAACACAGAAAATTCCTTATAGCAGTCAGTATCCACTACAGGGAATGGAAATGGCTTTGCAGAAAATTCATGTCCATTTCAATCAGCAGATCAATTCACCTAACTAACTGTTTCCTTGTCTGATCCGCAGGCTGGTTGGAGTCGGTCCGCATGGGTAACAAGTGAACGACACGCCTGGGGCATCGGCCGAATAACATGCTGCCTAATTCACAGAACCAACCTCTATCAAGCATTAGATACATTGGAGCAGAAAAATGCAGAAAAGGGTTTGAAAATCAATAAATAAATATACATTGTGCGGATGTGGAAGGCTTCAGGCTGTAAGAGCTTAGCAAAGCTGATGCAGAACTGCAACTCATCATTAACCAAAGGGATGGTGGGAAATGTAGTTCATAAACGAGAGCTAGATAAATGGTTGCTTTGTGGAGTCAAGGGATAGTTGACGGTTTTGACTTGAATCTTAACCACTTATATAGTTACCTAGTAGTTCACTGGGAAGAAAACAAATATCCATGAAGTCCGCTCTTATGGCCAAATAATTTTTTTAAATGGATAAGTAAACCGTTAAAATAAGTGAATGTAAAATTGATGAGAGTGCTATTCTAAGCTCTTTTGTCATTTACATTTATTATTTATTTTCTTTTTATTCCAAGATATTAAGGGATACATGTGCTGTTAATATGAATGACTTTTGTTCCAACAGCGCCACCTGCTGGTCAGTTTCTGACCAGTCTGACCACCAAGTAGTCAAGGAAGTTGTCAGGAGAAAGAAAGAGGCTGCTCTGATGTTCTTCTGCTTAGGAAAGATGTGAGAAAGGTTTCTAATTGTTTTCCTAAGCAGAAGGACATCAGAGCAGCCTCTTTCTTTCTCCTGACAACTTCCTTGACTACTTGGTGGTCAGACTGGTCAGAAACTGACCAGCAGGTGGCACTGTTGGAACAAAATTCATTCCTTAATATCTTGGAATAAAAAGAAAATAAATAATTAATGTAAATGACAAAAGAGCTTAGAACAAAACTCTCATCAATTTTACATTCACTTCTTTAAAGGTTAACATATCCTTTAATAAGTTTATAATATACTGGCTATTGTTATCCAGCAACATTCAGACTGAACAGCACTGTTGAAGCTTTATGGCTCTATAAATCCAGTGCTCCTTTTTGGCATAGAGGTTGCTAAAGAGAATATGATATTTCCGGAGAAGCTATGAGTCAGTCTTGGCTCGTTCTTCTCTTTTCCACCAGTTTTCATTATCTCAGGTTTTTAGCAAACAGATTTTACAATCTTTTCCTAATCCTGCAACTCTGAACTGGTCTAACAGGACCCCACGCTCCTCGGAGACTGTCAGCTTGTTTCCAGCGTAGAATTCTAAAGATCTCATGCACTCAGAGGGCATTTTAACTCTGGTGTAAAGAATAATCAGTTTCACTTGGGGGACAGCGATCGATATTATACAAGGGACATCTGACTCCCTATTCGGCAATAGAAAATACACCCTAAAATGGCCAGAGAAAGTCAGTACAGGGGTTCAATACCCAGGTGAATAATGGACCTCTCATACCACTCCTCAGAAAGTCTTGGCTTACCTGTCTCTTATTTTGATTTCTGCAAGCTTAACCCGCTGCCACTAAATCTTTTTTTTGATAAATTTTTTATCTATGTTTCAAATAACTGATGCTGATTCTTTGGATGTTCTGTCCCAATAACAAAAAAGATTGTACTTCTCTTCAATAATCCCATGGATGCTCCATAAATGTAACAGGACATGCTTTCTTGGAACAGAGACTTCCGCTAATTCCACTCGCTCACTCTTTCTGTTACTGATTGATGATGATGACTCTAACCAAGTAGAAGGAGTTGAGTGTAAACAAACCCGGCAGGTTTGTTCCCCTTGAATCCATAGAGCCATTGGCCCTTGAAAATTTGGAACATGTTTAATTGCATGGTGTTGCTTTCGGCATCAGTTCCTATGATTGCCAGATTTCCATTAAGTTTGGGATGCTGGCTTTAGAAAGTTAGGGGACACTACCATATCAGATGATAGGAAAGCTTATACCTCCTTTAACAAAACACAGCGAGCTCATCTTTAGATGTGGTGGTGCCAGGGGGCAAAACATTTTTGAATTCCACTTTTTATACCAATTAGAACCAACCTAGAGCCGTTGCACTGTTATGCATATGTCTAACTCAGTACTCACAGCGGCTGGTGGTAGTCAGAGCAGGTCAGGTACTCAGCAATATAAGTTGGGTAGTAGAATAAAATAAAGATTGGCATGAGAGACAAATGTGATTGTGTGCATCTCCTGTCCCTCGTTGTACCATCTCTGTGAGTTTTAATGCGAGAACAAACTAATTAAGCGATAGATCATTTTGTGGAAAGTACAAATTCAACGTCGCCTCTTGCCTCCATCAATGTCACCGTGTGATGAAGTTCAGCACTTTATGGACTCATGCAAAGGCATCTCTTTGTCATGAGCAGACAATGTTCTTCCCTATATTTCTGTGTTCTTACCCATAATTCCATGAAGGTGAAGCCGGTTCAGACCCTGGAGTATTTGCTTGTTTAAGTATAAGTACAAAGCTGTCAGCTCACTAGGGTTTTGATCAACATGTCCAGTTTAAAACTGTCAGATTTCAGACATCTGAAGCCCAGACAGGACATAATTTGGCCAATAACAGGCCACTGGGTTATAACCCTGCTCCCTGATGTCACTCACCTAACCCCTGACATCAACAGCCACCCCTAAACATCATGGATGAACCCACCATTGCTATCTCAACCCCCTGTCCAGAAGGTCTACCTAGCAATTGTGGCAACCCAACAGTTTAGCCAGATTTGTATACATTGCAAAGACAAAGATTTGTATACATCAACAAAGAGTTGATATCATGACTGGGTGTAGTCAGGATGTGACTGGGGCTTCTAGGGTGTTGTCAAAGTCCTCTTGGCTGTATTCAATGATTAGGCACTGGATGGACTATGAAGAGCCATTACTTTCTGGTTATGGCATTGATTTCATTCCCCCACTTTTTTTTAAAGAGAAGACCAAGGCAGGATTTCAAGATGCTGCACCCCTAGGCCCCCACCACCATTCATACCTGACCCCTCCACACCAGACCCTCTGTCTACACCCCCAATCTCCCCCCAGTCAAAATCTGGGCTGTCCAGGTCAAGATCAAACAGTGTTGACAACACTACCTACTTCTCCAACCAGCTCTGCTTCTTCTGATCCATTGCAATGTCTTCCACTGGGGACTGGGAAGGCAGGAGATTCAAACCGCTGTCAAAATCTCCTGTCCTGTCCCCAATGATGATACAGCCAGCATGCTGCCCCCCCCCCAATTTTTTCTGCCCTAGGCCTGGGCCTTTGTGGCCTTCCCACAAATCCGGGCCTGGATAAGACAAAGCTACAGCATTCATAAGGGTCTGTTTTGGGTGCTTCAGTGCCATGTTTTTGGGCTACTTACAGTATATAGGTGGCTCTCAGAGTGCCTCAAAAATGCCTTTACTCTAAGTCAGGGGTCCCCAACCTTTTTTACTCGTGAGCCACATACAAGTGTAAAATAATGTTGGAAAGCATTATAAACATGCAAAAAGTTCCTGGGGCTTCCAAATAAGGGTTGTGCTTGGGTATTGGTAGCTCCTATGTGGACTTAAAGCCAACAGGAGGGTCTGTTTGGCAGTACATTGGGTTTTTATGCAATTAAAGCTTGCCTTTAAGCCAGGAATTTAAAAATAAGCACCTGATTGGGAGCAACGTCTTGCTCACAAGCTACTGGTTGGGAGATCACTGCTCTAAGTCTATGGAGACAATCTGTTACTTATCTAGAAGGTAGTGAAAAGAATGCAGAGATGGCTGGTTTTTAGCCTTTCCTAAAATCAGCCTTCCCAGTAGTGGAGGCAGAGTAACAAAGCAATTTTTTATTACAAGTCCCTATTGTCACAGTACTTTACTGCACGTTAAAAGAAAAGGATATTAAATTCTTCAGGATTAACAGAAGTCTAACTTGAGCATGCTTTGGAAAAAATAGACAAAGGTAATAGGTTTATGAATATCCATTTAAAATACAACTTATAATATTAAAGAAATTTGAATACAGTCATTCTTTCTATAATAAAATCCCAACCCCAGATGCTTGCAAGTAATATTCACTTCACCATTTTCCCAGAATGGAATATATATTTACCCAAAACGACTTGTTAAGTGAGCAGCCCCGTTCTGCAGCCTTTATAGAGACAGCAAGGTGATCATTAGAGTAAGGTCAATGCATGTGTATTCCCCTTCCCTGCACTCTGTGTTTCTCCGCTTACTTTTACTTATACTGTAAGAATCTGACTCTTCACTGCTTCACTTAATGAGTCCACTGGGAATTTCAAATGCCTTAAAAGGGCAAAACAGTTCTGAGGAACCAAGCCTTGGAAGTCCATGCAGCACCTGATGTGAGTTCATTCTTACCAATTCTTCTCATCAATAAAATCAACTTTAAGAAAGAAATTACAGGGCAGCGAAAAGGAGAAAGAGTCAACTCAGTAGTAATGTGCTAGGTAATGTGGAAACGCACTAGGGTGTGTATTTATTGGTTATGGCATTAAAACACATTTTGCAGCACTCCATCTTGGAAAGAACTGAGGGCTTGACATCATGGATTTCTTTTGTACTGGCAATGATACTATAGACACCATCTCTCCCTACTATACCTGCTATCCCACAGTCACACTCCCTTCCCAGAGACTATTATCCACTGTTACTATAGACACCATCTCTCCCTACTATACCTGCTATCCCACAGTCACACTCCCTTCCCAGAGACTATTATCCACTGTTACTATAGGCACCATCTCTCCCTACTATACCTGCTATCCCACAGTCACACTCCCTTCCCAGAGACTATTATCCACTGTTACTATAGGCACCATCTCTCCCTACTATACCTGCTATCCCACAGTCACACTCCCTTCCCAGAGACTATTATCCACTGTTACTATAGGCACCATCTCTCCCTACTATACCTGCTATCCCACAGTCACACTCCCTTCCCAGAGACTATTATCCACCGTTACTATAGGCACCATCTCTCCCTACTATACCTGCTATCCCACAGTCACACTCCCTTCCCAGAGACTATTATCCACTGTTACTATAGGCACCATCTCTCCCTACTATACCTGCTATCCCACAGTCACACTCCCTTCCCAGAGACTATTATCCCACTGTAACTATAAGCACCATCTCTCCCTACTATACCTGCTATCCCACAGTCACACTCCCTTCCCAGAGACTATTATCAACTGTTACTATAGGCACCATCTCTCCTTACTATACCTGCTATCCCACAGTCACACTCCCTTCCCAGAGACTATTATCCACTGTTACTATAGGCACCATCTCTCCCTACTATACCTGCTATCGCACAGTCACACTCCCTTCCCAGAGACTATTATCCACTGTTACTATAGGCACCATCTCTCCCTACTATACCTGCTATCCCACAGTCACACTCCCTTCCCAGAGACTATTATCCCACTGTTACTATAGACACCATCTCTCCCTACTATACCTGCTATCCCACAGTCACACTCCCTTCCCAGAGACTATTATCAACTGTTACTATAGGCACCATCTCTCCTTACTATACCTGCTATCCCACAGTCACACTCCCTTCCCAGAGACTATTATCCACTGTTACTATAGACACCATCTCTCCCTACTATACCTGCTATCCCACAGTCACACTCCCTTCCCAGAGACTATTATCCCACTGTTACTATAGGCACCATTTCTCCCTACTATACCTGCTATCCCACAGTCACACTCCCCTCCCAGAGACTATTATCCACTGTTACTACAGACACCATCTCTCCCTACTATACCTGCTATCCCACAGTCACACTCCCTTCCCAGAGACTATTATCCACTGTTACTATAGGTACCATCTCTCCCTACTATACCTGCTATCCCACAGTCACACTCCCTTCCCAGAGACTATTATCCCACTGTTACTATAGGCACCATCTCTACCTACTATACCTGCTATCCCACAGTCACACTCCCTTCCCAGAGACTATTATCCACTGTTACTATAGGTACCATCTCTCCCTACTATACCTGCTATCCCACAGTCACACTCCCTTCCCAGAGACTATTATCCCACTGTTACTATAGGCACCATCTCTCCCTACTATACCTGCTATCCCACAGTCACACTCCCTTCCCAGAGACTATTATCCCACTGTTACTATAGGCACCATTTCTCCCTACTATACCTGCTATCCCACAGTCACACTCCCTTCCCAGAGACTATTATCCACTGTTACTATAGGTACCATCTCTCCCTACTATACCTGCTATCCCACAGTCACACTCCCTTCCCAGAGACTATTATCCCACTGTTACTATAGGCACCATTTCTACCTACTATACCTGCTATCCCACAGTCACACTCCCCTCCCAGAGACTATTATCCACTGTTACTATAGACACCATCTCTCCCTACTATACCTGCTATCCCACAGTCACACTCCCTTCCCAGAGACTATTATCCACTGTTACTATAGACACCATCTCTCCCTACTATACCTGCTATCCCACAGTCACACTCCCTTCCCAGAGACTATTATCCACTGTTACTATAGGCACCATCTCTCCCTACTATACCTGCTATCCCACAGTCACACTCCCTTCCCAGAGACTATTATCCCACTGCTACTATAGGCACATGATCCTTGTTAGTTTCTCTCAGATTTAAAGACCCCTTATATAGTCCAGCCCTATTGTTTAGTTATCAGTGCCTACCCCATTAAGATATTTACAGTTTCTGTCCAAGCGTTTAGCACCTCATTTACTCGCAAAGCTTCCTCATTTGTTTTATGACTGTCTAGAACCCCAACACAAAAGACAGCTTCCAATAAGTAAGACTTCATTATCTCTTAAACGAGTAAATCATTTCTCTCATCGTTTTGCCAGCTGCCAATATGTTCCTTAAAATGACTATATAGAAGTGTACTCAAGACGTACTACTGTGAAATGAATTACCCAAATAAATGACAGCTTTCCAAACTTTATATATATATATATATATATATATATATATATATATATATATATATATATATATATATATATATATATGCACAGGTGGTCAGAATGGGGTGGACCGTTGCATGGAAGACTAGATGTCCCTGGATAGCTGTAGTTAGAGGATTTTATATTTCATGAACTCTATATTGTATTCCATTACTCCAAGTAATATAACAGAATTCTATTTCTACATTCTCCATATAATTGCTGTGGTCTGGTATGCATCAGTGCCATCCATTTGAGGTTACTGTTATGTTTTTGGGTAGCCGAGGATGAGTAGAGTATAACAGTTATACTGTGCATACTTCCTGGTAGCTTAAAAGTGAAAGTGAAAGCTTACTGTCGTGTAATGGCTGCATGAGTCTCTGCTATTAAAGCACTGTCATTCTCTACTCATCCTCAGCTACCCAAAACATAACAGTTACAAGATCTCTATCCACTGCCTTTAATTCTTTTTATTTTTTGGTGTTTACAAGTGGGTACTTGTTGCTGCCAGAAGAAATCCTGCGCCATGTAATTGCTAATCATAGTCTCCAACTCCAGTGCCCTACAGACATTGCGCTAAAGCCGTCTGGAGCCAGGGAGTCCCATAAACACTGTCAAAGGAAGCGGCTTTCCATCTAACAAGATGATATTTTTATGGGGATATTATTATTTTGCATTATTTCACAGGGAGTAAGTCATAAATAATAACTTCATCACACAGAGATGGCCCAGATTTATTGCAGGCAACAGGGACTGTTGGGGGAAGTGGAATAGTCTTTTTTTTTTAGCATAGTAAAAGCTATACCCACATCCAAGGAGTTTCTGCATTGTAAATTATAGACGAGGGGTTGGTAAAGTAAAATAGGAGTAATATTAATTAAGGTGGTGAATATTAGGCTTTGTCGTATATTCTGTACCCAAGGGAGGCACCATATAGAAATACATTTCCCATCCCATGTTGACCACCAGACACGTCCTGCAAAATCTGTGGCGGAGCTGAGGGGGTGAGGGTGCAGGGGTTCCCTGTCCTACCTGGTTGGCACATAGAGAGCCTTGCCAGAGATGCCAACCTGGATCTAAAGTGATCCACCCCTGTTCCACCACCCTGCTATGCTCCTTGTTTTATTAATTAGGAAGACATCGGAGGACTCTGTGCACTTCAGTGGAGTAAATAATCAGTGGCATAACTAGCAGTCACTAGCCCCTCCCCCCCAAAAATCATATTCTTCAACCCCCCCCCCCCCCCAGAGATGCATATTGATGCATGTTTCAGATCACTTGAGGGGTCATTTATCAAAATCTGAAAATATCGAATTTTCTGAAAAAGTACTCCGACCAAATCCAAACAGTTTATTTACCCTTATTTATCAATGCATTTTCCTGAAAATTTCCTGTGCGGGAAAATTCTATACAATTGGGAAAAATGTTTCCTCCTGAAAACCATAAAATCTTCAGATTATTGCACAAAACCCAGCTCAGATCAGGATATCTTCAATACTCCTCCTAAAACTTCTGCAGGTCTGAGATGCCGGATTTTCGGATTTGGACTTTTTCCATCCTTGGGGTATAATAAATCCCGAAAAATTCAAGTTTTTCTTCCAGTAAAAAATCAGATTTTATATTAAAAAACCTCACATTTTTCGAGTTTTTGGCATTCGGACACAAGTATAGGGGCGGGGGGGACCAGTTTGTGGCATTGTGATGAGTGAAAGTTTTTGGCCAAGTTTCTCCATGAATATATGCCCATACAGTCGAATCGGTGAAAAACATTTGTCGCACATCAAAAATCTGTTGTTCATAGACTTCAATGCATTTTGGGGAATTTTCGGCGAAGTGAAACGGGTCAGATTTGCCCATCATTAAAGTTGGGCATATGGTAGGGTTCATATGATAACTATGTATAAATATATAAGGTGATCATATAATAATCCTTCTAATGATTTATTTACCAGTAGGTCTTTCCAGCTGACACAAGGTCACCCATTCTGATTAGAAGAAAAGAGGTTCCGCCTAAATATTGGGAAGGGGTTTGTTACAGTGAGAGCTGTGAAGATGTGGAATTGTCTCCCTGAATCAGTGGTACAGGCTGATACATTAGATAGGTATAAGGAAGGGTCGGATGCTTTATTCACCAGTAGCTCCTCCCAGCAGACAGGAGGGAGCCAATGAGATTAGAGGAGGGAAAGGGGTGTTACAGGGAGAGCTGGGAAGTGAATCAGTGGTACAGGCTGATACATTAGATAGGTATAAGAAGGGGTTGGATGGTGTTTAGCAAGTGAGGGAATACAGGGATATGGGAGATAGCTCATAGTACAAGTTGATCCAGGGACTGGTCCCATTGCCATTTTGGAATCAAGAAGAATTTTTTTACTCCTTCAAATGTTTTTTTTTTACTTCCTCTGAATCAACTGGCAGTTAGGCAGGTTAAAATAGAGTTAAAAAGTTGAACTTGATGGGCGTGTGTTTTAACTTAACTTACTATGTTACAATGGGAGTGGGGTCCTCTACAGTTGGGGTGATGGGTCCTTGAGTTGAGTCCAGTGCTGCACTAGTTGGTGAAACAGAACGTGAAAGCTTTTCTGGTTTTTGCAGCAGAACTGCCGACAATCCTTTTTTGTTATCCTTGGATTAGCCTGACATCCATAGGAGCGAGGGACTGACTGTTGAAGCTTTAGGGACCAAGTTATTCATACTTTACATGTTCCCTTTATTCCTCAAGTTCACCAGGATATGTGAGCCTGATAAAAGTTTAGTCACAGAACTGAAGAGTATGGGGAGGGATTGTGTTGCCTTGAAAACAGCCCTGGAATGACTTGGGTTAAAGGAGAACTAAACCCCCCGTGATGACCGCACATGCAGAGTGAGCGCAGCGGAGCTCACGGACGCCATCTTTGTTAATCTTGGTGTCTTCTTCCTCCCCTTCAGGATGAGCAGTTGTCACGAACCGGTAGATTGCTCCAACTGCGCATGCGCCATTACGCCGCTCACTTCATGAAGATTGTGCAGGGGTAGGCAGGGAGGGGAGGAGGACCAGTGGGACTTAACATCGCAGGGGGTTTAGTTCTCCTTTATGTTCATAACGGCCCCTGAGTTTAAATATTGTGCCACTGTATCGTTCAGCACATCTGTGATTTGTTAATATTCACCCACCAAGTACTGGCTGAGCACCTTGAATATTTACTGCGGCTGCCAACGTCTTGCCCATGTCTGAATTTCCTCTCACTATGAAACAAACAGGTCAGTTGGCAGCGGGTTGTTTGCCCTCTGGAGGTGGCTTTGTCTTCATTTACAGAGGGTACAGCATATAGATTCCTTCCAGTAAAAGTTTACACCTTGTCTCGTTTTACTGCTGCAATATAATTGTATCTCCTGCTAAGAATCATAAGAAATGAGCCAGCCAGTCTGCCATTGTGGCTAATTATAGTCTGGCACTGGGTTTTATAGGAGCCCCCTGCATAGATTCCTCCTTCAGCCACAGACTAATTATCTTATAAAGTGCCTTTGCTTCAGTTGCAAGGATAATTGGCACGGGCACCTCTGCCTATCACACCGACTCCGCTGAGTTGCTATTGCTTCTGGCTTTTTAAATATATACCCCTCTCTATTTCTTTCTTTCGACTCATATCTGTTCATCGAATCTACGCCCTTGATTTCTCTATCGACGTTTGTCTGCTTGTTTACAGTATCTTTTTGTCAATGTAAACTGTCTATTTGTCTCTGTCTATTTATCTTTTTATAGGGGTCATTGTGGTATCATAAGATGCAGACCCTGGACAGAAGTGATATCGACATGAGCACTATGGTTTACTTGACTTGCTAAAAAGTGGTTTGTTTTTTTTTTCCCTGAGAGATGCAAAAAACAGTCAAAATATACTAAATACATTGAAAGTAATAAATGGTTTTCCTATAATAAAAAGCCAACGTCTAAACATACTGCAAACAATGCCCATAGCATAATGTTGGAAAAATTGATATTCTAATAAATGGCCGCTTCTTCTTTAAAGGATAAGTAAACCTTTAAAATAAGTGAATGTAAAATTGATGAGAGTGCTATTGTAAGCACTTTTGTCATTTACATTCATTATTTATTTTCTTTTCATTCCAAGATATTAAGGGATACATGTGCTGTTAATATGAATGAATTTTGTTCCAACAGCTCCAAACGCTGGTCAGTTTATGACCAGTCTGACCACCAAGTAGTCAAGGAAGTTGTCAGGAGAAAGAAAGAGGCTGCTCTGATGTTCTTCTGCTTAGGAAAGATTTGAGAAAGGTTTCTAATTGTTTTCCTAAGCAGAAGAACATCAGAGCAGCCTCTTTCTTTCTCCTGACAACTTCCTTGACTACTTGGTGGTCAGACTGGTGGGAAACTGACCAGCAGGTGGCGCTGTTGGAACAAAATTCATTCATATTAACAGCACATGTATCCCTTAATATCTTAGAATAAAAAGAAAATAAATAATGAATGTGAATGACAAAATGGCTTAGAATTACACTCTCATCAATTTTACATTCACTTATTTTAAAGGTTTACTTATCCTTTAAAGCCTGAGCGCCAGAAACCTCGGCAAAGCTTCACCCCTCTGTATCCATTAATCACCAGCTCTCACCTACAAAATCATTTCTCAAGTCTCTTGATGGAAGAGCATCCGCAGATTAGCTGTGCTGAAAAAATTACCCGTTACTACTTGATCCACAATAGAACTGCATTAGGGATATTCTGCTTGTGAGCTGTGAGTGTGTGTGTATATATATATATATATATAAGGGATTGTCTATAGCATTGTCTATTGCATTTTTAGCCACATTCATTTATAGGGTTTAGTTCTCCTTTAAAGTGTTATTGGAACTGGATTATTTGAAGCGTTCTTGTCAGGGAGAGATTATATTATTACACATAAAGCTAATAGGCTAATAGGGGTAGTCAGAAGACCTAATACATAAGTATGTTCCCCCATTTCCTTTTGTACTCCAACATTTGTCCAGGGACCCCCTTAGCTCCTGACAAGATTACAAACATACTAGAGAAAAAATGACTGCAGCACCTCTTTGTTGCAAAAGTGAAAAAGTTGTGTTTATTGGTCAGAAACCAACAGGCAACGTTTCAGGCTTACTCTCGCCCTTTCTCAAGCCTTGAGAGAGTAAGCCCGAAACGTTGCCTGTTGTTGCAGTGGTTTCTGACTTTTTTCAATTTACTTTCGGCTTTCGGTCTGTGGCCCGTTTTAGCTCACAACAAGGTTGAAGAATAATGTTGATCAGTCATTCAACTATACTTACAAGAATATCCAGGAGAGCAAATTGATTTTTACCCCCAAATCACAACTTGGTTGACTTTCAAGTTAGGATCTCAGGTGTATCTAAAACAGCGAATAGGTATTCTACCCAAATCTCAGCCTAATTGACCTTCAGAATGAGCCGCTCCGCCAATGGCCATAGATTTTGGGAACCAATGCTCTATGTGATTTGGTGCTGCCTCCAACTAATTGCTCTACCTGTAGACCCTGAATGCCAAGTTCTCTGTTGGGCCCTAGTAGACCCAGTCTTACTGTATCCATGACACCCATTGTGTCTCCAACATGAATATTCTATGCTGAGCTTGGGGCATCCCTTCATAAAACAAATGGTTTCTATTATGTTTGAACCCACACATACCAAGCAGCATAGCCATGAGCCAATTGCAACTTCTGTGTTCTAAGAATCACTTGTCTTTGGTCAGACACTAGGGGCCCACCCAAAAACCTTTGACCAGGGGCCCACCAATTAATCTTAGACCAGGGGCCCACTCTTAGTACTATTTTTCTTCCTCTCCTCACTCAACCTCTATTCTCCTTTCTTTACATACTATAATCTATTATTCCATCTATTTAGCCCCTTTGTTCTCATAGAAATAGGGAATGGCCATGAAATAGGCCAAATGTTTAGCAGCATGAGGGGCCACTGACACCTGGGCCACCAGGACTTTTCCTGGTATCCCGGTGGGCCAGTCCGACACTTGGCATTCAATCAAAGGTTCATCAAGCTTTTACGTAAAACACCTGTTAATGTCTGATTTCATATCCAAACCCATTTGAATGTTGATGTTTGTCTTGGTTAATGTTCAGTCTTTCTCATTTTCAAAGAGGCAGTAGTGAAAATCATACTTGTTATTACTAGGGGCGTAAAATAGAGCTAATCGACCCAGTGCCAATAATTAAAACTGGCAGCCGGGAGGGAGGGGTGCGTTGATTGTTTGGATCGGGGAGACTCTTGTTTCCAGGCTTTCGGTGAAAATCTATTTTTGGAGATGACCAGATAATGACTAAGGGGAGAATGACAGCTGGCAGTGAGTCTCAGCCAAAACAAACACGGCAGCTTCTCCTGCGACCTCCTGATAATCCAACCGACAGATTCCCTGGAATGGGGACAAAACAAAAGCACCAGCGCCCCCATGATAATCAGGAATATTAATGTTTGTAAACAAACCATTACAGATGTGAACTCATACAGTTATCTGTTGTGTGCAGACATTTTACTACCTTGATAGAAATACACTGCAAATGTTTAGATGGAGTTATAAATTAATTTTCATTTCTACCCTTTAGCCTACTTGCAATTTGTGCTACTAAGGTCTGGCTGGCAGCAAAGGTATATTCCACTTTTTGTTTTTGTTTTTTGAACCTTTCCCTATTTTTTCAGAAAATATCTACTAATTGTGTAAAACTTACAATGGCCCTCTAAAATGAATGCAAAGTTTTGTGCACTGATGCCATTCATAAGAGGTATTTACATCCATATTTGTTCCTTGCACTTGAGACAATCAATTAACTTATTATGATGAATTTGATGCAAGTGGACCATAAGGGAACCTTATCCTGGTGGTCTAGTGGGCAGTGGGGTCCACCACTGGGTGTTAATTCTTTGTGAATTCTATCTGATCTACCGTGTTTGACCTTGCCTTCCTTCTTGACTATTCTGATCCTCTCCAATCCTGACCCTTGCCTGCCTGTTAACTCCGAACACTCCAATCCTGATCATTTGCCTGTCCACTGACTATTCTACGCTCTCCTGCCCTGAATCTGGTCTGTCTGAAGATTCCCTGCTTGTGCTGGCCCGTCCTGCCTGTTCCTGGTGGTTTTCTTCCTTCCAGTATCCTGGTGAGACAATCGTGCCCCTTTGCTGGTCCAGAACCATTAGCTTAGCTCCTCCCTCAATTAAGACCTGGCGGCATCCAATTAGCCGGGGGCTCCTCCCGAGGTGAAAGGTGGCGGTTAGAGGCAAAAGTGAGAGCCGAGAGCAGGGAGCTCTGGATATAGGGTGCCGACCGTGACATGGACGTGGTAACCCTGGAACTACCACCAGATGAACAAAGTGGTCTTTCCAGTTATGTCAATAGGTGCTACTGACTGGCCAAGCAAATTGCAGTAATGTTATCAATGCTGTATATACTGGCATTCCCCCAGCTTTACTTTGCAAATGCTAGCTGCAACTTTCAGAAATAGACAAGGTATTTAGCATGTGTTTGACTGCATTGCATGCAATTTAGTGCAATGACACTGGAGTTTCAGGGAACAAAACATGCCAATGTGTATCTGAAAAGTGCTCTGCATTCATAACAGAGTTGGACAGCCCAGACCGGGCCCTGATTGGCCGCCCCCCAAAACCAAACAATAACGGGCCGGCGTTCCTGGAGTTTGGAACCCAGTGGGCCCCCAGTAGTCCAGTTCAACCCTGAATGAAGTGCAAATTGATTTGGGGGAGGGAAAGGAGAACATTAGGGTGGCTCTTATTAAACCAGACAAGTGTGGGGCCCTGAGAATAAGTAAATGAACTGGTTTGTTACTCAATAGAGCTTTTTGCGGTCAAAGTGATGGGCCATGGGTTTGGCAATACTGATATAAAGTATTACTGTGGTCATTCTGTTGTATTGTTGTAATGCTCTTTCTATCTCTTATAGTGATGGGCGAATTTGCGCCGTTTCGCTTCGCTGAAAAATTCGCGAAATTCGCGAAACGGCGAAAAATTCACAAAACGGTGCCGGCGTCTCGTTTTTGACGCCGGCGCCCGTTTTTGATGCCGGCGCCCGTTTTTTCGACGCTGGCGCCCGTTTTGAATAAATTCGCCCATCACTAATCTCTTACACTTTTTCTTGTAAATTCTAATTAACTTTAAAAATTTAACTCTTCTCTGTATGCACAGACAAAGTATTCACACAGGCAGATATAGTCATTTTCTTATATGACGTTATCGTTAAAGGCAGGGCGGAAATTAGTTTCCTACCTAACAGAGCCTGCACCCTGGGTTGGGAAACAATAGTATTTGTTTAGAAATAGATCCCTGCTGATTGCTATGCCCTGGGCACCAAGATCTCAGTGCCAATGGCCATGCTGAGCCACAAGCATGCCAATAAGGAAGGAGACTTAACCATTAAAGACATTAGCTTAAACAAGCACAAAAATAACTTTTTCAAAAATTGTTGACTTTGTCCCAGGGCCGCCATCAGGTGGGTACTGAGGAGACAATACTCCCGGGCCAGGTGGCTTTTCTATGTTAAGGAGGTCCCAACTGTGCTGCAGGCCCCCCTTGAGTCACTCACCCCATCTATGGTTTTTTTTTTACTTGTAGGGGCCGCTGGCCACCAATGGGGTTGTCTTTAACTTGTAGGGATGGGCCCAGAAAAAGTAGTCGTACAGGGCCCCGCTAATTCTGATGGTCGCCCTACTTTCTCCATCAAACTGTTTTGTTTTAATAAATATGATATATAATTTTTAGGCACAAAATTCAGACTTTACATTTGGCTCCTTTTAAGGGAACCCTCCTTCTAATAGGAAAACACATGAGACATGACATGTACACCCCATCATGTCGGAATACAGCCGTCATTTTTCGTGAAAGTCACCGGCAAGCCTGTGCGTTTGGGTCATCAATTGTGCATAGAATTGACACTTGCCACATCATTAAATCATGAGATATTTACAAATTGATCAAAGAGATTTGGGAAGTATCGTCTTAAAAGGGAACAATTGCTATTTTTATAGTCCCACTTGTCTTTGAGTCTCACCTTGAATAATGCAGAGTAAGTTCTCATTTCGTAACTGCTCCATTTTTTATATAACTTGTTTCTGTCATTGTTGCTCCCTTGACTGATATGTTTACTGTGACTATTATCATCTGTTCCACTAATGTGGCACTTGCTGTTACAGGGTAGCACAGACAATTGAGTCATTAGCTGGGACCTGTGTTGGACTGAGCTGTCACCTTCTATCTTCATCCATTCTTTTATAATTAGTGATGGGCGAATTTGCGCCGTTTCGCTTCGCCGAAAAATTAGCGAATTTCGCGTGAAATTCGTGAAACGCGAAAAATTCGCGTTTTTCCGACGCCGGCGCCCGTTTTTGACGCCGGCGTCCATTTTTTCGAAAAAAAAAAATTTGACGCCGGTGAATTTTTTCCGCGAATTTTCGCGGGTGTTTCGCGAATTTATTCGCTGGCGGCGAATCGCGCAAATTCGCCGCGAATTCACGCCTGGCGAATAAATTCGCCCATCACTATTTATAATTATGTTTTCTGTTTTTATAGAGCACGCTGACATATGCTGCACCACATTACAGAAATTTTACATCATTCATCAGTTTCTGACCAGTCTGACCATCAAGTAGTCAAGGAAGTTGTCAGGAGAAAGAAAGAGGCTGCTCTGATGTTCTTCTGCTTAGGAAAGATGTGAGAAAGGTTTCTAATTGTTTTCCTAAGAATAAGAACATCGGAGCAGCCTCTTTCTTTCTCCTGACATCTTCCTTGACTACTTGGTGGTCAGACTGGTCAGAAACTGACCAGCAGGTGGCACTGTTGTTACAAAATTCATTCATATTAACAGCACATCCCTTGATATCATGGAATAAAAAGAAAATAAATAATAAATGTAAATTACAAAATTGCTTAGAATAGCACTCTCATCAATCTTACAGGTGTACTTGTTTTTTTTTTTTACAAAATGCATCAGTTAATAGTGCTGCTCCAGCAGAATTCTGCACTGAAATCAGTTTTTAAAAAGAGCAAACTGGGCTTTTTTTATATTTAATTTTGAAATCTGACATGGGACTAGACATATTGTCGGTTTCCCATGTGCCCCCAGTCATGTGACTTGTGCTCTGATAAGCTTCAGTCACTCTTTACTGCTGTACTGCAAGTTGGAGTGATATCACCCCCCCCCCCAGCAGCCTAACAACAGAACAATGGGAAGGTAACCAGATAGCAGCTCCCTAACACAAGATAACAGCTGCCTGATAGATCTAAGAACAGCACTCAAGAGTAAAATCCAGGTCCCACTGAGACACATTCAGTTACACTGAGTAGGAGAAACAACAGCCTGCCAGAAAGCAGTTCCATCCTAAAGTGCTGGCTCTTTCTGAAAGCACATGACCAGGCAAAATGACCTGAGATGCACCTACACACCAATATTATAAATAAAAAAATACACTTGGTTCAGGAATGACATTTTATATTGTAGAGTGAATTGTTTGCAGTGTAAACAGTGTAATTCAGAAATAAAAACTATACCATAAAAATCATGACAGAATCCCTTTAAGAATAAATATTTACACATCTTTATAGTCTACAATACAGGCCAAGGGCATGATACAGTGGGAAAACCATGAACATTTTCCCCATGATCTATTCTAGACTGTTTACAAAGGGTTTAACAAATTTCTCTTTTAGTACCAAGGGAAATGCTATTTGCCGTAAGTGAACTCACAGCTTGAAAGGGCAAGTCATATTAGTCTTGTTAAGCAGGGCCCCACAGTTCAGCAGATATAGTGCTCTGTACCTGTTTGAGGTCTACTGGGAAATCAAGTTGGTCAAGGCTCAGAAGGAACGTCAAGTTGGAGTGATGGGATATGTAAAGGATGTCACATTGATCTATGGTGAATCTTCTGAATCAGAGGCATGAGCTTGTCTTGGCAGACACCCCCTTTGTACGGTTAGTGTGCACAGAAGAGGGAAAATATATCCGGATCAATAAATATACACTGAAAGCTTATGTCCCAGCATGTGCTGTTTTTAATTCTGTGCTAATCATATTTTATTATGTATTTAGGTGCCCATTTAGTCAGGGAAATTTGCATTAGAAAAGCAGATGATCTCTCAAGCATTATAAAGGTGCCAAAGACATAATATTACAGATGTAACAGACAGTAGGAAAGCAGCTGCAGAGACAGTCACAGTCATCCTGCAGAGCAAGCCTTAGTTTCAGCATAACTGATGCTTTTAAAGGATAAGTAAACCTTTAAAATAAGCGAATGTAAAATTGATGAGAGTGCTATTCTAAGCGCTTCTGTCCTTTACATTCAGTATTTATTTTCTTTTTATTCCAAGATATTAAGGGATACATGTGCTGTTAATATGAATCAATTTTGTTACAACAGCGCCACCTGCTGATCAGTTTCTGACCAGTCTGACCACCAAGTAGTCAAGGAAGTTGTCAAGAGAAAGAAAGAGGCTGCTCTGATGTTCTTCTGCTTAGGAAAATGTAAGAGCTTACCCTGGTGGTCTAGTGGGGGGATGGCAGGGACGCCTGCCGCCCCATCGGCGGGGACACCCGCCGCATGTTCCTCCTTCCTAGGCGCCGGTAAAACTAAGGGCACGCGCGGAGCGCTTCTGCTGCTTTTATTGGCGCATGCACACTGGCGTAATGACGCCAGCGCGCAGCGGCACGAAAATTCAAATACTGGTTTTCATTGCCCGTTATAGGTTTGTTCCTGGTGCCTTAGCTTTTGGTATTCTGGACTCTGAGCTTGTTTTCTGATTATCTGTTGTGTCCCCCTGACTGTTCCTGACGATTCTGACCTCTGTATCCTGATCCATTGCCTAAATTTAGACTACCACTTCTGCTATATCCTTCTGATTGATCTCTTGGTTTTGAACGCTGCCTGCCCAGACCCAACCTGATTTGTTTACGCTCACTTTCTGCCTGCCTCAACCTGGCCAATTCCAACTACGGTTCTGTCTTACACCTTGTACCACGACCTTCTGCCCAAAGACTTTGCTAACAGTCGTGCCCCTCTGCTTATCCAGAACTTCTTGCCTTGCACCTCTCGTTTAAGTCCTGGTGGCATCCAAGTAGCTGAGGGCTCCTCCCAAGGCCAACGGCGGTCGCAGTACAGGTGAAGCACGAGCCGAGACCAGGGTGCTTGGCATTTGTTCTGGTGTTGGGTGCCGACCGCGACAGAAAATAATTAGAAATCTTTCTCAAATCTTTCCTAAGCAGAAGAACATCAGAGCAGCCTCTTTCTTTCTCCTGACAATTTCCTTGACTACTTGGTGGTCAGACTAGTCAGAAAATGACCAGAAGTTCGGACTGCTGTCTCTTCCTCTATCACTGCCAGAATGGCCACCGTATTTCCTGTTCCTGTGTGATTTATTCACTCTTTAGTACCAACAACTTTCTCAGTTCAACGTATGACTCACTGGCACCTAGTGGCCAAACTAATTATACATTAACCATTAATTAATTCACATCTCACCCCTTACAGGCTAATTGTACCTAATCCAGAACCCATTCACAAAACCTTGTGAATATAGACTATTTTATAAGATGAGGTATCTGCCTTTTGACTACATGTCCTAGAAAGGGACAATCTGGGTGATTTGAGCAAGGCAAACTATATATCCAATGTGCCCTCAGGCAATGTTCAGAGCAGGGCGACACAGGCGACGAGCCCGCAAGCACTGAATAAAAATTACTACTTTGAAATTTTAAAAAAAAAAAGATTAAGAATTATGAATATTTGACAGAGAAACCATTTAAGGGGGAGTTGCTGAGCTCCCAAAGCTCCGAGAATGAGAAGAGAAAGGAGCAGAAAGGGAAATGTTCTAATATCAAGAGATTACATGAAAGGGATTTTTGTGTTCACACTCCTTCATTTCAAATGAGAGGAATTTACGGATTAAGTGTTTTTTTCATAGTCCAGCACAAGGTTATTATTATTATTGATTAACATGTATTTATAGAGCGCCAACATAGGGTTGCCAGCTTGGCAGTTTAACAGCCAAATAGGGCCACTAATTTAAAGCCCCGGTGGGTTTTGAATGTAAAAACTAGCCAAGATACGGATTTGGACCTTTGGCTGGTTTGTACTTTGGAAACCAGCCAAAGTTTTTTCAAGCCTTAAAGGAGAACTAAGCCTCCCTCAATGATCAGTCCCCACTGCCCCCCCCCCTCCATTGGCGCCCCTTCCTGCCTCCCCTCCGCACAGTCTTATCCCAGAATTCTGTCTCCTCTTGAAATAGTGACCGCACATGCAGAGTGAGCGCAGCGGAGCTCACAGGCACTCTTCTCTTCGGAAATCTTCATGAAGCTTGTGGTGTAATGGTGTATGCACAGTTGGAGCAATCTTCCGGTTTGCGACAACTGCGCATGCGCTGAAAGAAACGGATATTGCCGAAGGGGAGGAAGAAGACACAAAGATTACCGAAGAGAAGAAGATGGTGCTCATGAGCTCTGCTGCGTTCACGTTGCATGTGCTGTCACTATTTCAAGGGGACAGAATTCTGGGGTAAGACTGTGCAGGGGGGGGACAATGGAGGGAGGCCAGTGGGCACTTCACATCGTGTGGGCTTTTCGTGTGCGTAGTTCTCCTTTAATATGACAAGCCTGCATCTCCCAGTGCATGTTGGGTAATCTCGTATTAACAAATTGCTGAATTTTGATCCAACAGCGCCACCTGCTGGTCAGTTTCTCAGTTTCTGACCAGTCTGACCACCAAGTAGTCATGGAAGTTGTCAAGAGAAAGAAAGAGGCTGCTCTGATGTTCTTCTGCTTAGGAAAGATTTGAGGAGGTTTATAATTATTTTCCTAAGCAGAAGAACATCAGAGCAGCCTCTTTCTTTCTCCTGACAACTTCCTTGACTACTTGGTGGTCAGACTGATCAGAAACTGACCAGCAGGTGGCGCTGTTGGAACAAAATTCATTCATATTAACAGCACATGTATCCCTTAATATCTTGGAATAAAAAGAAAATAAATAATGAATGTAAATGACAAAAGGGCTTAGAATATCACTCTCATCAATTTTACATTCACTTATTTTAAAGGTTTACTTATCCTTTAAGCATTCTTGCATACTTTCCTCAATTTCAGACCATTTGGGGGCAAAAATCTGCTGGCCACCAAAATGATTAGAGGTTGACCGGTTTTACCAATATTTATTTAAAGTGTATATGAATATAGGGCCTAATGGGGGACCTATACCTCCTGGGCCCTCCTCTGTAGTTACCCCCCTGGTGACGGATGAATCAGTCCCATTTTACTTCATGGAAACATTTGCAAATCAGTGAAAAATTTTAAAAGGATGCATTTTCACATATATTCATTAGTGACGGGCGAAATTATTTGCCAGGCGCAAATTCTCTTCGAATTCCCACGATTTGCCACCAGCGAATAAATTCGGAAACTGAAAAATGGACGTTGGCGTCAAAAAAATGGACACCGGCGTCAAAAACTAGATGCCAGCACCGTTTCGCAAAATTTTCACTGTTTCGCAAATTTTGCGGGAAATTCACAAATTTTTCGGCGAATCGCAACACCCCAAATTTGCCCATCACTAATATTCATTTATTTTTTCGATTTATTTTCACTCTACATATTGTGCTATTGTTGGGCTACTTTTGAAGTGTATCTTGGCTAATTTTGGGCTGGTTTTGTAGCGGACTTTGGCTGGTTTTGAAAATTAGACCTGGAAACCTTGGTCCAGCCTGTAACTAGTTGGTTGGTGTTTGGCTTTTTATCTGTGGGAAACTCTTTTGTTCCAACATTGAGTTCTGTGGGTGACAGTTTATTAGCCCCTGTGTTTATTATATCAGTAGGGTGGTCTTAGCGAGGGTTAGAAGTATCCCAGGAAATGTAGAAAGCAGCTTCTGGAAAATACATATTTCCAAGTAGATATATAGGGAGAAAATGAGAACATGGTCTGAGATCAGAAGGAATGAGTTAAGAGGTGGATAACAGAGTGACGTAGGTATACTGGGAAAGGTTGGATGCCATTTTTAGACAATGCTAATTGCAGTTCTATGCTGCTGCTAAATGGACTGGCCTCTAAAATGACTTCAGATCTTTTCTAATGAGTATAATGGGTCTGTTGTGCTTCAGCCACATTTGACAGAAGGAATGAATCTGTGATGCCATGTTGATATTGAAATGATTCATCCAGAAACATTCATGAGGCAGGGCCCCCCTTGATGCCTCTCACCTGTAGGACTTCATTGGAATCTTAGCGTTTAGACAGTTTTCCTGTTAATGATACTTAATTAGCTTAAAGAATAAGGATTGGGGCAGAAAAGGGCGATGTGACTAGTGCTTGCGAAAATTCGTCAGCGTGACATCATTCAGGCTCTTCGCCGATTTACTAACGGGCGCAGGCATAACTTCACTAGGGAAAGAGACAGACGCTAGTGATCATTCGCACTCTATCACCAGGAGAATTTTCGCTCAAGCGAATGGACGTAACTCTGCAAATTCACTAAGAATTCAAGCAGCCATTCAAGCACAGGATACACAGTAGATAACAGATACCTTCTGAAGAATCCCATTGTATACAACAGAGCATATCTGCTATCTACTGTGTATCCTGTGCTTGAATGGCTGCCCCCATGGCTACACAGCAGCTTGTTTATATAAACTATAGTAGTACTTATCTGTTATCTACTGTGTATCCTGTGCTTTGAATGGCTGCCCCCATGGCTACACAGCAGCTTGTTTATATAAACTATAGTAGTACTTATCTGTTATCTACTGTGTATCCTGTGCTTGAATGGCTGCCCCCATGGCTACACAGCAGCTTGTTTATATAAACTATAGTAGTACTTATCTGTTATCTACTGTGTATCCTGTGCTTGAATGGCTGCCCCCATGGCTACACAGCAGCTTGTTTATATAAACCATAGTAGTACTTATCTGTTATCTACTGTGTATCCTGTGCTTGAACGGCTGCCCCCATGGCTACACAGAAGCTTGTTTATATAAACTATAGTAGTACTTATCTGTTATCTATTGTGTATCCTGTGCTTGAACGGCTGCCCCCATGGCTACACAACAGCTTGTTTATATAAACTATAGTAGTACTTATCTGTTATCTACTGTGTATCCTGTGCTTGAATGGCTGCCCCCATGGCTACACAGCAGCTTGTTTATATAAACTATAATAGTACTTATCTGTTATCTACTGTGTATCCTGTGCTTGAACGGCTGCCCCCATGGCTACACAGCAGCTTGTTTATATAAACTATAGTAGCACTTATCTGTTATCTACTGTGTATCCTGTGCTTGAATGGCTGCCCCCATGGCTACACAGCAGCTGATTTATATAAACTATAGTAGTACTTATCTGTTATCTACTGTGTATCCTGTGCTTGAATGGCTGCCCCCATGTCTACACAGCAGCTTGTTTATATAAACTATAGTAGTACTTATCTGTTATCTACTGTGTATCCTGTGCTTGAATGGCTGCCCCCATGTCTACACAGCAGCTTGTTTATATAAACTATAGTAGTACTTATCTGTTATCTACTGTGTATCCTGTGCTTGAATGGCTGCCCCCATGGCTACACAGCAGCTTGTTTATATAAATTATAGTAGTGTTTCTGAAGCAAACACATTAGTTTTGTCAGTGCAGAGCAACACTGCATTCTATTGTCATTCCTTTAAAACACTTTAATTTTTATGTTACCGTTCCTTGAAAAGAAGTAATATTGAACCAATGTTTAGTTGCCCTTTAATATTGGATGCATTCTTCCTTACTAAAATGTCTCTCTATTATTGCGTTGGACAAAACACCCGAGATTGTCCCATGTGATATTGTCCCAATGGAAGCCTAGATCTAAATGGTTTATCCTGCTTGACCTCCAGAATGGTAAATGTTATTTTATCCTAATAAACTATTTCTGCCTTGCAAAGAAGGGATGGCTATTTGAGTTGCTTTTGGAATACAAAACCTTTGTGCAGCTGATAAATGCAGGTCATGGAACCTCTCCCCTTTAGTATCTAATGGACTTGCCCCACTTAATCGGCCGCTGCTGTTTGTCCCTGGTAAAGTATAAGGCAATAACCGAGTCTGGGATGGAGCAAATTCACCTTGAGCGGTCGCCGTTCTTTCTGTAGATTAACTTCATGTTATTTATGATGATGCTGCTGCTGTGTTTACACGATGCCCCCATTTCTCCTGACCATGTATAATCCTTATTGTGAGCTGCTTTATACCCTTTAGCTGGGCATGAAATCAGGCGACCATTAGATCTCAATTCAGAACAAAGAGCGATGTGCTGAAAGGTCTATAAGCAGAACGTGCTGCAGCACACAAAATTAATTTGGGGCATTTTGATTTGGGGTATATTAATGCACAGGCTACTCTAGGCTATAGGCTAACATAGGGACACAGTGTGAGCAGGGGCCAATATAGGTTTTTTTTCCAATTATTATTCCATTTATTTTTCTTTGCATTGCTGAGTCCAGATGGGAGCACCAGTTGGATGAAGAAGGCAGACAAGGTGGGTGCATGTGAGCCCTGAACCCAACTGGCAAAGAGAGCTTGGGTGCACGAAAGCCTATAAAAGGGGCCTGTGTAGATGTAGCCTAGGGGCCCCATATATAATTAATTGGCCACTGGCTGTTTAACTTTTTATATATTCTGTAGGGGCATCATCAAGAGGTCCTGATGTGCTTTGGCTGCTCGCTGTACTCTAATGTGCAACACTGTGTGATCCTGTGTTCTCCCACTTGACAAATCCCAGTTCATTGATATAAGCTCTCGCCCCATGGGTCTATCTATCAGAAAACTCTGGACCAGTTGCTGACATGCTCTTAGCCTGAAACATATGGGGGCCTTTTTTTTTTGGACACAGCACATCTGGAGCTTCAAATAACTGTTAGTGTTTTCTTTTGCTTCTATTGATCCTGACGCTTTATTGAATTTCCAGCAGTTAGAATGCAATTGCGCATATTGCATTATATTCTATTGTATTACTCTTACTCTTAAGCTGGCCATAGACGCAAAGATCCGATCGCCCGAATCCCTGATTCGTATGATTTTCGGATCGTGTGTGGAGTGTCCCGACATCTGTCGTACCATGCAGATCGGTCGTTTCTGTCGGGTTGACAGTAGGGTTGAGGTAAGAGATTGTGTGGTGGATCAGGCCTGGCTAGCTTTGGCATTCCAAAACATCTCAAAAGGGTTTAGTAGGGTTGAGGTAAGTGCTCATGTTGTGGATCAGGCCTGGCTAGCATTGGCATTCCAAAACATCTCAAAAGGGTTTAGTAGGGTTGAGGTAAGAGCTCATGTTGTGGATCAGGCCTGGCTAGCATTGGCATTCCAAAACATCTCACAGGGGTTCAGTAGGGTTGAGGTAAGAGCTCATGTTGTGGATCAGGCCTGGATAGCTTTGGCATTCCAAAACATCTCACAGGAGTTCAGTAAGGTTGAGATAAGAGTGTAGGCCAGTCAATTTCTTCTGCTCTGATCTCTGCAAACCCATTCTGTATCAACCTTACTTTGTAAATGAGCACATTATTATAGTGAGACAGAGAAATACCTTCCCCCAAACTGCTGCCACTAAGTAGGAACCATGGAATTGTCAAAAGCTTCATTTATTAATGTGATGGCTCCTATGTGGCTTAAATAGTCGATTCCAATAATTAAATAGAAGGGGGTTTCTTTTGGACATATAATGAGTCTTGTGTATTTTGCTAAACCAATATAAGTAATAACAAACAAGTAAATAGCCTGATCTTAACTACAGGTGCAGGATTCTCATTGAACGATCCACCTCTATTAAGTGGCCTACCGGCTGGGTGGCCTTCTACAAGTGCCAGAAAATATTCCTTACAGTTTGTGTCTCTCCTTTCTGCCTTTTTGGTCTCTTTGTTTGAATTTAAGATCCCTGAGAGGCAGAAAATAATCCAGACTATGTAAGACAGCAGCTGTTATTTATACTCGGAAGCAATTAGCTATAATTTCCTTCTGCGCTCCTGTTTATATTACTCTCCAAAAATCAAACTGGTGTAAATTCGCTATTGAAGGAGATAGTCTGTAGCGCTACTTGGCACTCTAACGCCTGGCGAATTTTCGCTCTGGCGAATAGACGTAACTACACAAATTCACTAAGATGCGGATTTTAATGAACGTTACCTCTTGCGTCAGACTTGCCTTCGCCACCTCAGACCAGAGTAGACAGGAGTTCCTCAAAAAAAAATGTAAAATTTTTCTAAGTCCAAAAAAATGATGACGATGACTTTTCAGTTTTTCAGGGTGATAGGCTGCAAAAGATCGTAAATTTTTTTTTAGGGTACCCGGCTTCCCCCCTACATTTCCTAACATATGGCACATAAACTATACACTGGGCTCATGTGTAGGGCAATATAACAACTTTATTTTATTTTATTAAGGTTCCCTGGACTTATGTAATGTAATGTATTTGCTGCAACATATACGTCCATTCAACTCTAACTTCCCACCGTATGCAAATTAGCCAACGCTAGCGCAACTTCGCTTTGCTTGCCGAATTAACGCTAGCAAAACTTCACCATCGTTCTGTGCCCTGGACGCAACTTCTCATTTTAGTGAATTAACGTTGTCCTGGCTAATTTTCGCCTTGCAAAGTGTGGTGATGGGAGCGAAGCCGTCGCTGGCGAATTTCCGCAGGTTAGTGAATTTGCCGCTATATGTGAATGAGATGTAAAGTGTGTTGGGAGTTTCAATCCTAAGATTCCCATTCCTTTTTGCCCACCAGGCAATAAAGCTGTTTGCTGCCCATGCCCAGTGTACATTCATGGTTTTTTGTAATGTTGGAGTGATTGGCACATGTGAGGAGAGAAGATATTGGTCTATGTACAATGAGGGTTGAAGAAAGGGGAGAAGTTGTACTTTACAGAAAGGTAGAAAGGATGAGGAAATGAAAGAAACTGACCCACGAGGAGGAGAGAGATTGGCAAATAATGAGAGGCATAAATGGGGAGAGATTGGCAAATAATGAGAGGTATAAATGGGAAGAGATTGGCAAATAATGAGAGGCATAAATGGGAAGAGATTGGCAAATAATGAGAGGCATAAATGGGAAGAGATTGGCAAATAATGAGAGGCATAAATGGGAAGAGATTGGCAAATAATGAGAGGCATAAATGGAAAGAGATTGGCAAATAATGAGAGGCATAAATGGGAAGAGATTGGCAAATAATGAGAGGTATAAATGGGGAGAGATTGGCAAATAATGAGAGGCATAATTGGGGAGAGATTGGCAAATAATGAGAGGCATAAATGGGAAGAGATTGGCAAATAATGAGAGGCATAAATGGGAAGAGATTGGCAAATAATGAGAGGCATAAATGGGAAGAGATTGGCAAATAATGAGAGGCATAAATGGGAAGAGATTGGCAAATAATGAGAGGCATAAATGGAAAGAGATTGGCAAATAATGAGAGGTATAAATGGGGAGAGATTGGCAAATAATGAGAGGCATAATTGGGAAGAGATTGGCAAATAATGAGAGGCATAAATGGGAAGAGATTGGCAAATAATGAGAGGCATAAATGGGAAGAGATTGGCAAATAATGAGAGGCATAAATGGGAAGAGATTGGCAAATAATGAGAGGCATAAATGGGAAGAGATTGGCAAATAATGAGAGGCATAATGGGAAGAGATTGGCAAATAATGAGAGGCATAAATGGGAAGAGATTGGCAAATAATGAGAGGTATAAATGGGAAGAGATTGGCAAATAATGAGATGCATAAATGGGAAGAGATTGGCAAATAATGAGAGGCATAAATGGGAAGAGATTGGCAAATAATGAGAGGTATAAATGGGAAGAGATTGGCAAATAATGAGATGCATAAATGGGAAGAGATTGGCAAATAATGAGAGGCATAAATGGGAAGAGATTGGCAAATAATGAGAGGTATAAATGGGGAGAGATTGGCAAATAATGAGAGGCATAATTGGGGAGAGATTGGCAAATAATGAGAGGCATAAATGGGGAGAGATTGGCAAATAATGAGAGGCATAAATGGGAAGAGATTGGCAAATAATGAGAGGCATAAATGGGAAGAGATTGGCAAATAATGAGAGGCATAAATGGGAAGAGATTGGCAAATAATGAGAGGCATAAATGGGAAGAGATTGGCCAATGTGAAAAGGAATTAAAGGATGAGAGACTGGACCATTGGTAGAGGAATAGAAGCAGACACTGTCGTCTTCATAACGAGTATATTTAAAATAACTTTAAAAACAGAACGATTTAAAATGAATGTATAATTGCAAGTTACTTATTGACAATTTCATTCATTAGGCCAAATGTGATTTTTGGGTTTAGGGTCGCCTTTAAAAGCACGAGTCATTGTGATGTAATAGGCTCATATGAAGAGTTTGGAAGAAAGTTGTGTTTTGTTCCTTGTATGAAGCACACGGTGATCTCATTCCCACCTTTATTGCAGCAGATTTATAGCCTGACAGCTCATTGTTCCGCCGGCTGACCTTGAGCTTTGTAAATTGCTCACAGTGTAATGCACTAACTGCACTGATCTGCTCAATGCACTCCCAGCAGGACTCAGAAAATACATTTATGAAATATCGCTCGTTAGTGACAGGATCTGAGGACAACTCCAAAGAACGAGACAGAGCAGTAAACAAATTCCCCAGTGACAGACATCGTCTATAGTTCCCTTCTCACATTAATGGCTCTGATTTGGGGCACTTATCTACCCCATGCTACAATCACCTTTATACGACTGTGTGTGTCTCATTCTGAGTCCTGCTCAATGATGGACTATTAGTTCAGGATCAGATCTAAACAAAGGAAACCTACTGCATGGGGTTGAGTGACAATGCCTTACTATTCTGAGCTTGGAGCAAACAGCAAGAAAATGCACATTTATCAGCTCTATAGATATCCATTATATATATATATCGGATATTTTAGTATTAAGATGACAATTGCAATAATGAAGGCCCTGCTAATATGCCTCTGGTCGTCTCTCCTAAATTTAAAGGTGAACTAAACCCTAAAAATGAATATGGCTAAAAATGCCATCTGTTATAAGGTGAACTTATTGCACAAGGGTAAAGTTTGAGCTTGTCAATAGCAGCAATGATCCAGGACTTCAAACACAGGGGGTCACCATCTTGGAAAGTGTCTGTGACACTCACATGCTCAGTGGGCTCTGATTGGCTGTTGAGAAGCTAAGCTTAGGGCTCGTCACTAATTATCCAGCAGAAAATGAGCTTCCCTGGCTGTAATATAAGCTGATGCTACAGGTTTGCTGATTATTTAATTCTGATGCTAATTGCGCTGGTTTCTGTGCTGCCATGTAGTAATTATCTGTATTAATTACTAATCAGCCTTATATTGTGACATTTCTATTCTATGTGTACTGTATATTGTGAGTGGGTCCCTAAGCTCAGAGCATGTGCAGTGAATCAGCAGAAAAGAAGATGGGGAGCTACTGGGGCATCTTTGGAGACACAGATCTTTACTGCTAAAGGGCTGTGGTTGCCTTGGGCTGGTACAGAAGCACAAAACATCATGTACAACATTTCTAACTACTTCTTTAGTTAAGCTTTAGTTCTCCTTTAAGACAGCCATACAATGTCCTGAGCAAGGGCCCTTCATTTTGCAGCCCCGGTGGACCCTCAAGGCTTTAGTCCGACCCTGGCAGTGTCCCACGTTTATTGTGCTAATTGTGATTAATAGAGTAGGACTGTTCCTGAGCCGACTCTCCAATCCTATCAGGATCCAATACATGTCATTTGTATAAAGCCTGTGGCTCCCTCTACTGAGCTTAAAGCTCTGCTCGAAAAAAACTCTGAAATTGCTCTGGTTATAATGCTCTTACTTTACATTACATCCCTATAAATCCGTAATCTGGCAGATTAGAGAGGGATCTGGTGCTTCTTTACACACTATCCTCTCTATATTGCACATGCCGGCAGCCCGATTTAACTGCCACTTTCCTTAAATCCCCGGCCTGATACCAAGGATTTAGCATAAAGTAAATTCCTCCATAAGGATCGACAGAAGGGACGCGATTACAAACATAGAAATCGTTTTAGCACTTTGATTTTATATTTTATCCCCGCTGGAAAGCAGACGAGCGCTGGAAGCGGATTTTCCATCGGAACAGTGTATTTACACGAATAAATGATGTGTAACAAGGCAGCAAATGACTATGTACAAGAGTGACCTTTGTAGAGTCGCCTTATCCTTACAGTATGGCAGATGGGGGTTACAAGCGTTACACTGAGAGCTGAAGAAGTTCTCTCAGGAGTATCAACGGCTGGAGTCAGGGCCATGGCATGGAAAATGCTTTCTATATGTAAATGTAATGCTTGTACTTGATATTATCCCTGAAGCACACAGTGTAGGGTGGGAGATCACTGTGGAATGTTTTGTTCCGTTAAAGGGATACTGTAATCGGAAAACATGTTTTCTTCAAAATGAAACAGTTAATAGTGCTGCTCCAGCTAAATTCTGCACTGAAATCGGATTTTCAAAAGAGCAAACAGATTTTTTTATATTTAATTTTGCAACCTGCCATGTGGCTAGACATGTTGTGAGTTTCCCAGGTGCTCCCAGTCACGTGACTTGTGCTCTGATAAACTTCAGTCACTCTTTACTGCTGTTGGAGTGATTTCTCCCCCCCCCAGCAGCCCATCATCAGAACAATGGGAAGGTAACCAGATAACAGCTCCCTGGTAGATCTAAGAACAGCACTCAATAGTTAAATCCATGTCCCACTGAGACACATTCAGTTACATTGAGTAGGAGAAACAACAGCCTGCCAGAAAGCAGTTCCATCCTAAAGTGCTGGCTCTTTCTGAAAGCACATGACCAGGCAAAATGACCTGAGATGCACCTACACACCAATATTACAACTAAAAAATACACTTGTTGGTTCAGATATTAAATGTTATATTGTAAAGTGAATTATTTGCAGTGTAAACAGTGTAATTTAGAAATAAAAATGACACCATAAAAATCATGACAGAATAATTTAGGATGCACTACTTATTCACTTATTAGGTTGCATACTGACATCTTGTGGTTGTTTTGTATTACTACATTGTTTATTTGCAGGGATTATCATAATCTCCAGTACAAGTATGGGACCTGTTATCCAGAATGTTCGGGACCTGGCATTTTCCGGATAATGGATCTTTCTGTAATTTGGATCTTTATGCCTTAAATCTACTAGAAAACATATAAACTTTAAACACAATAGGCTGGTTTTGCTTCCAATAAGGATTAATTATATCTTGGTTGGGATCAAGTACAAGCTACTGTTTTATTATTACAGGTATGGGACCTGTTATCCAGAATGCTTGGGACCTGGGGTTTTCCAGATAACGAATCTTTCTGTAATTTGGATCTTCATACCTTAAATCTACTGGAAAATCATATAAACATTAAATAAACCCAATAGGCTGGTTTGGCCTTCAATAAGGATTAATTATATCTTAGTTGGGATCAAGTACAAGATACTGTTTTATTATTACACAGAAAAAGGAAGTTTTTTTTAAAATGGAGTCTATGAGAGACAGCTTGTCTGTAATTTGGAGCTTTATGTATAACGTTTTCCATACCTTTACTAAAGACTTTATGAGACTAACAGTTCCCTCTCAACTGCCTGTATCAAAGTGTAATATGTATTATACAGTCCTGCAAAATAATAATAATAATAATAATAACACCAATGATGCTGCTAAAATAATAATAACCTAGGTTATTCCCATCTGAGTAAATTGCAACCTTTCTCCCAATAATATATGTTAAAGGGGTAGTTCACTTCTAAGTTAACTTTTAGTATGTTATAGAATGGCCATTTCTAAGAAACTTTAGAATTGACTTTCATTATCTTCTTTTTTTATATATTTCTTTTAATTATTTTCCTTATTTTTCTGGTTCTTTCCAGTTTTCAGATGGGGGTCACTGACCCCCATCTGAATGCCATGCTCTGTAAGGCTACAAATTATTTGTTAACAATTAAATACAGATGACTGAGTGCACAACTGTTTAATTCAAGCCTGGACAACCCCAATGTGGGCGGTACTAAGGCAAAAAAATAGATACAGAATTAGAAAGTTGGTTCCTAGCGACCAATCAAAACAGAGGCTTATTTACAACGCCAAGTAGTGAAGGAAGTTGTCAGGAGAAAGAAAGAGGCTGCTCTGATGTTCTTCTGCTTAGGAAAACAATTAGAAACCTTTCTCAAATCTTTCCTAAGCAGAAGAACATCAGAGCAGCCTCTTTCTTTCTCCTGACAACTTCCTTGACTACTTGGTGGTCAGACTGGTCAGAAACTGACCAGCAGGTGGCGATGTTGGAACAAAATTCATTCATATTAACAGCACATGTATCCCTTAATATCTATGAATTTAAAACAAATAAATAATGGTACATTGCAAAAGTGCTTAGAACATTCTCTTATTTTTAAGGTTTACTTATCCTTTAATGTTGTATATATTAAGTGGACATGGAAATTAGGAAATGTTTTTGTACGTTTGTAATGTAACATGACCCACATTGAATTGTTCATTATGACTCCTTGAGCCCATTGGATAGGGATGCACCGAATCCACTATTTTGGATTCGGCCGAACCCCCAAATCCTTCGCGAAAGATTTGACTAAATTCCAAATTTGCATATGCAAGTTAGGGGTGGGAAGGGGAAAAATTTTTTACTTCCTTGTTTTGTGACAAAAAGTCCCTCTCCACCCCTAATTTGCATATGCAAATTAAGATTCGGTTTGGCTGGGCAGAAGGATTCGGTCGAATCCCGATCCTGCTGAAAAAGGCCCGATACTGTTCGAATCCCGAACTGAATCCTGGATTCGGTGCATCCCTACCATTGGGCAATCTCTGGAGTTCGCAGCCAATGTTTAATGAGAAATCATGGCACTTATCACTCAGCTGATATGTATGATATCATTATGTGGTTACTTAAATGCCAAGGAAGACTTGCACTTTCTTTTACTTTTGTTTTTAAATTAAATATTTGAAGTGGAGTTTGCTGTTTCCTAACTTACATCTCATGTGTGCCCTTATGGTAACCATCCATGTTGCTATTGCTTTACATAGGATACTGCTTTAATTGCTGTTGTCGACTGCCTGAAATCTGCCCGGAGACAGACTATTGTTGAGCTACCTGCATTTACAAATATTCAAAATAAGGATGGTTTTCATAGGAAGTGGGAAGGTAGGTACTTTTGTATGATGAATGGCTTTGTAAAGAGTGACTGGCAGCCTGCAGACTACACTCCAGATCTAAATTATATCCCAATTACATATATTGATGCCTTAGTAAGTTGCTCTGAATGAGCAAAAGTGATCAGGCACTTTTCAATTAGTGCTCCTTTTTATCCTCTCCCATCCATAATTCAGGCTTTCATTTAAAGGAGAAGGAAAGATTAAAACTAAGTAAGCTTTATCAGAAAGGTCTATATAAATACACCAGTAAACCCTCAAAGTAATGCTGCTCTGAGTCCTCTGTCAAAAGAAACCACATTTCTTTCCTTCTATTGTGTACTCATGGGCTTCTGTATCAGACTTACTGATTTCAGCTTAAACCTCCAGGGCTAGGGCTTGAGCATGCTCAGTTTGCTCCTCTCTCCCTCTCCCTTTCCAACCTCCTCCTCCTCTCCTTGCTGTAATCTGAGCTCAGAGCTATGAGTGAGAGACTCAGGCAGGAAGTGATGTCACACCAAGCTAATATGGCAGCTATAAAGTCTTTAAGCTGGTGTAATGAAGCCCTTTAGCATATAAATTTCAGGTACATTACACCCTTGCTCCCATCCAGAGCATGAATCAAGAAAAATAATTTTGTAAGGGTAATAATACCAGGAAGCGCAGAGTTCTGCTGCTAAAGTGTCCTTTAATCACCTTCAACTAGAAAGCTGCTGAAGCCACCAACTGGAAAGCTACTGGTAAGCTATATCATTCAAAAACAGCAAGACCAATTGCAAACTGTCTCAGAATTTCACTGTGTTCAATATACTGTTTGTTTCAAAGGTGACTTACTCTTTTCCTTACCTTACCTTACCTTACGCCTGACCTTCTGTTTAAGGAAATTTAATGATTTATTATTTTTTCTTCCCTAATAAAACAGATATTTTCCTTGCACTTTGATTGAGGGGGAGCTTACAGGTCTTGGTAGCTTTGTGTTTGTTGAGATCTTGCAGAACGCACGCCTTGTTTACACTATTCTCGTACTCGCCAGTTACATCTTGGCCGTGCGTTTGAGTTGCCTATTTATAGCAAGACTTTATTAGGGTTTGTGTGTGTTATTATCATCTTTCCCATGGTTTATAGAGTCCAGGGAATCTGTATGCGTCAATTTGTTATTAATATGAGGAGTGATAAGTTATTGTAAAAGAATGTAACCGTAAGGCATGTAATCATACTAGTAACTATTATAACAGCGGTAATAACACAGAGCAATGCGTTAATGCTGCACAATTTACCTTGAAACCATTAAAGGATAAGTAAACCTTTAAAATAAGTGAATGTAAATCTAAAAATGACTACTTGGTGACCAGTCTGACCACCAAGTAGTCATTAGTCAAGGAAGTTGTCAGGAGAAAGAAAGAGGCTGCTCTGATGTTCTTCTGCTAAGGAAACATTTGAGAAAGGTTTCTAATTGTTTTCCTAAGCAGAAGAACATCAGAGCAGCCTCTTTCTTTCTCCTGACAACTTCCTTGACTACTTGGTGGTCAGACTGGTCAGAAACTGACCAGCAGGTGGCGCTGTTGGAACAAAATTCATTCATATTAACAGCACATGTATCCCTCAATATCTTGGAATAAAAAGAAATTAAATAATTAAATTAAATAATTACAAACATTACAAACGTTTTTAGAAGAGCACTCTTGTCAATTTTACATTCATTTCTAAAGATTTACTTATCCTTTAAAGTACATGGCATTTTAGTATGCTGATGATCATGGTCAAATAGTAATGCTTTTTTAATGTATTTATTTTAACCCCTATGAGATGAGCATTTGCCCCACACAACAGGGAATGGGGGTCTTAACATCAGATTCAGTGCTATAGTCCTCATTAGGACTAGGGCTTAATACTCCAGGTAATTGATACCCCAGGCATACTCTTTCCACCTTTCCGTCTGACGGCTGAAGAGCCTCACTGATTTCTTGGGATGAGATGATAGTTTTCTTATACAGGTATGGGACCTGTTATCCAAAATGCTTAGGAAATGGGGCTTTCCAGATAATGTATCTTTCCATAATTTGGATCTTCATACCTTAAGTCTACTAGAAAATCAAGTCAAAATTAAAGTGAACCCAATAGACTGGTTTTGCTTCCAATAAGGAATAATTATATCTTAGTTGGGATCAAGTACAAGTTACTGTTTTATAATTACAAAGAAAAAAGAAATCATTGCTAAAAATTTGGATTATTTGGATAAAATAGATTCTATCGGAGGAGGCCTTGTCGTAATTCAGAGATCCTATACCTGTTATTTTTTATATTTATTATTTTTCTTCACCGACTTGCATTTGATTGAGGGATGATCTTACAGGTCTGGTATCCTTGTGTTTCTGGAGATCACACTGAGCGCACGCCTTGTTTACGCTATCTACTCGCTCGCCAGTCACATCTTGGCAATGGGTTTGGAGCTGCCTATTTATAGCACAACTCTATTTGGGTTTATGCAAGTATCATCTCCGTCATGGTTTATAGAAGCCAGGGACTCTGTAGCACATCAGTTTGTTATTAATATGAGGAATAATGTGTTCTTGTAAAAGAATGTACTATGCAGAATTCAGCTGGTCACCAAAATAACCCCTAACAACAACGATAACACAGAGCATTAATGATGCGCCAGTTATCCTAAAACTGTAAGAGCACATGGGATTAGGCAGTTTCTGGTTGCAAAGTATTTCTACAAATCACGCGCTTTGTACTAGGTGAGATCCATACACAATGGGTTTGTTGAGATGGAAGTGGTGCAACTTGACTGACCTGATTTCATCCCAACTGGACACCCTTGTGGGATGAATTGGGATGCAAATGAGAGCCAGGGATGATTAGAAACATTTGTGCACAAACTCTTACATAGTAACATAGTAAGTTAGGTTGAAAAAAGACACACGTCCATCAACTTCAGCCTTAAGTCTGTATATAACCTGCCTAACTGCCAGTTGATCCAGAGGAAGGCAAAAAAACCCATCTGAAGCCTCTCCAATTTGCCTCAGAGGGGGAAAAATTCCTTCCTGACTCCAAGATGCAATGGGACCAGTCCCTGGATCAACTTGTACTATGAGCTATCTCCCATATCCCTGTATTCCCTCACTTGCTAAACACCATCCAACCCCTTCTTATACCTATCCAATGTATCAGCCTGTGCCCCTGATTCACTTCCCAGCTCTCCCTGTAACACCCCTTTCCCTCCTCTAATCTCATTGGCTCCCTCCTGTCTGCTGGGAGGAGCTACTGGTGAATAAAGCATCCGTCCCTTCCTTGTACCTATCTAATGTATCAGCCTGTACCACTGATTCAGGGAGACAATTCCACATCTTCACAGCTCTCACTGTAACAAACCCCTTCCCAATATTTAGCTGGAACCTCTTTTCTTCTAATCGGAATGGGTGACCTTGTGTCAGCTGGAAAGACCTACTGGTAAATAAAGTATTAGAGAGATTATTATATGATCCCCTTATATATTTATACATAATTATCATATCACCCCTTAAGCGCCTCTTCTCCAGAGTGAACATCCCCAATTTGGCCAGTCTTTCCTCATAGCTAAGATTTTCCATACCTTTTACCAGCTTAGTTGCCCTTCTCTGTACCCTCTCTAATACAATAATGTCCTGTTTGAGTGATGGAGACCAAAACTGTACGGCATATTCTAGATGGGGCCTTACCAGTGCTCTATACAGTGGAAGAATGACTCCCTCCTGCCATGAATTATTGCCCCTTTTAATACAGCTCAAGGCCATGATAATTTAATAGTTAATATGATAGTTAATAACTTGCCCCTAAACTAATACTTGGTATATGTACGTTTTCTCATGGAGATGTTGTGTTGTTGTTTTTTTTTTTTCTTTAGACTGTGTTTACAATAGAAGAAAAACTGCTTTCCTTGACTAAAATAACACAAAGAGATTGCAGATTCAAGATCACAGAAAAACCCACCCAGAACTGTTGGTGTTGGGTTTTGTGGACTGGGTGTGATGCAAATGAGGTCAATTTCAAAAATACAATCTATGCCCTTTAATTAATTTGTGCTCTATACTAAGACTCTAAGGGAGTACAGGGTGGGACCAGCGCTTCTTGATGAAAACAATTAGAAACATTTCTCAAATCTTTCCTAAGCAGAAGAACATCAGAGAAGCCTCTTTCTTTCTCCTGACAACTTCCTTGACTACTTGGTGGTCAGACTGGTCAGAAACTGACCAGCAGGTGGCGCTGTTGGAACAAAATCCATTTATATTAACAGCACATGTATCCCTTAATATCTTGGAATAAAAATAAAATAAATAACGAATGTAAATTACAAAAGAGCTTAGAATAGCACTCTCATCAATTTTACATTCACTTATTTAAAAGGTTTCCTTACCCTTTAAAGTGCAGGGAATATTAGCATGCTGGTGATCAAATAGCTTCTATTTCCAGAGCAAGCAAGAACAAAGCACCTTTGATATATTCAGTATTTAGTCCCTTGGAGCCCCTGCCCCACACAACCGTCAATGGGGTTCTTCATCTCTGATCCAGTAATTAAATCCCCCAGAAAAACAATACCCCAGGCAAGTACCAAATAGCAAGAGACAGGGATCTTAAAGAAGTTGTATGGGACCCTGACCCCGCAAGCTTCTTATTGACCTCTTTATGACATCAACATTTCTAATAATCTAAGACCCAAACACGTAGGGGATTATTTATTGAAGTACGAATGCCAAATACTCCAAAAATTCTAGTTTTTTTTTTACTATAAAATCCGAATTTTTAGTGAAAAAAACCCCACAAATTTTACATGATTTATCATACACGAGGCTTCTAAAAGTCTGATCCAGAAATCCGCTATCTCAGACCTGCCAAGGTCGTATATAATTCAATGGGAGAAGTCCCGAAGATCCAAAGATTACATGGTTTTCGGGCAAAAAACACAAAAGAATTTGAGTTTTTGGGAGGAAAATCCGAAAAAATTCCTAGAATTCAAATTTCGTACGAGTTTTTTCTCAAACTGGAAACGGGTCTCAAACGGGTAAATGTATTGATAAATATGGGGAAATAAGATTTGGTCTGAGTATATTTCATAAAATAATGAGATAAATTTGGATTTTGATAAATAACCCCCGTGGCGTAACCACCGGGGGAGCAGGGGGTGCGATTGGGCCAGGGCTCGCACCCCCTCAGGCCCCCCCGGCAGCTCGCACGCCACTCGTAAATGGGAAATGCGGCCGAACTGAGGGGGCGGAGCACGGCTGCACGTCCCGTGCCAGGGCCCGCCCCCCTCTAGTTATGTCTCTGATAACCCCCGTAGTATACAAATTCCCTGACTATATAAAAACTGTTGGACAGCACGGCCTCAGGCAGTTCCTGTTATCACCATGGAGGGATAGACAGGCCCAGATTTGTTCCTATGGTAGCAGGATTTTAAAGGAGAACTAAAGCTTAACTAAAGAAGTAATTAGAAATGTTGAACATTATGTTTTGTGCTTCTGTACCAGCCCAAGGCAACCACAGCCCTTTAGCAGTAAAGATCTGTGTCTCCAAAGATGCCCCAGTAGCTCCCCATCTTCTTTTCTGCTGATTCACTGCACATGCTCTGTGCTGCTGTCACTTACTGAGCTTAGGGAGCCACTCACAATATACAGTACACATAGAATAGAAATGTCACAATATAAGGCTGATTAGTAATTAATACAGATAATTACTACATGGCAGCACAGAAACCAGTGAAATTAGTATCAGAAATTAATAATCAGCAAACCTGTAGCATCAGCTTATATTACAGCCAGGGAAGCTCATTTTCTGCTGGATAATTAGTGACGAGCCCTAAGCTTAGCTTCTCAACAGCCAATCAGAGCCCACTGAGCATGTGAGTGTCACAGACACTTTCCAAGATGGTGACCCCCTGTGACAAGTTTGAAGTCCTGGATCATTGCTGCTATTGACAAGCTCAAACTTTAGCCTCGTGCAATAAGTTCACTATATAAAATATGCCATTTTTAGCCACATTCATTTTTAGGGTTTAGATCTCTTTTAAGGGGCCGCATGCTGCCCAACCACATCCACATTGGTTCAGAAACACTGGGGATGAGCAGGAGATACGATAGTTTTTTAAACTATCCCCATTGCTCCGTCCTGATAATGTAAATTTGCCCGCATACAGGGGGTTGGGACGGGGGCGATGAACATCAGCAGCCCTGGGGGGGGGCCCACTATGTAAATCCACTTGTATAACTCACTATTTACCCTCCTATAGGGAAGGCTGGGAATGAGTAAATTACAGTTCCAGTAGCTGACAACACAAATAATAGTCAATGTCAACTGGGCCCTTGTCCCGGGACCCCAACACCCCCTCCGCAAACTCCAGGGCCCCCTGTAACAGCCGCAACCCTCCTCCATCTGTCTCCCCCAACCAGCACATTCCTGCAATCCTTCTATTGGTCGAGGTGGGTGAAAAAAATGTCAAGCAGGGGGGGGGGGCGGGTCTGGACCACCGGGTGTTTTCCTGGTGTCCCGCCGGCCCAGTCTGACCCTGAATTAGGGATGCACCGCACTATTTTGGATTCGGTCGAACCCCTGAATTCTTCGTGAAAGATTCGTCCAAATACAGAACTGAATCTGAATCCTAATTTGCATATGGAAAGTGGGAAAAATTTTAATCCCTTGGTTTGTGACAAAAAGTAAAGCGATTTAGCTCCCTGCCCCTAATTTGCATATGCAAATTAGGCTTTGGTTCGGCCTTGCAGAAGGATTTGGCCAAATCCGAATCCTGCTGAAAAAGGCAGAATCCCAAACCGGATCCCGGATTCGGTGCATCCCTACCCTGAGTTCTATAAGCTCAGAGAGAGAATATAGATAATAACATTTTGGGATGAAGTGTTCCCAACCCATATCCAGTAAATATATTCATGTTATAATAGACATCTTCCCACAGCTCAGCAAATCTGAAAGAAAATAATTTCCATAGTTGTAAAGCCAAGTCTAATTTGGGACTTTTGCTTTTGAAGAGACAGCCAAGAAAACACAACTTTATAAGTTATAATTATATATATTATATTATTATTATTATTTATAATTACAGAATAAAACCGGGCTAGTTTGGGCAAATCTAAATTCCCTTGTAATGTCATCGTTTCTACAGTCGCCTTCCTCAATGTCACCTGTTTTTTATTATTTTTATAAATCAGGTTCATTTACCTAGAAATGTAAAGTAAAATAAATTGGGAGGGAGTCTTAGAAGGGAGCTTTAATTCTCTGCATATTGGTGGTGATTCTTATCATAGTGCAAATGTTTCTCATGATGGACCATAAACACAGAATACGTCTTCCTTTATAAAGGTCTCATACAATCTAAACTAGCCCTACCATTTGCACAGCCAGTTGTACAGCCTACACGCAAGGTATTATTATTATTATTAATAATAATAATAATAATAATATTGAAGTGGCTCTCTATATCCTTAAAGTTTTCTACCACTGACTCCTCATTTGCCCAGAATCCTTAGCTGCAGTTGGGTAGTCATCATACTTAAGTAATGAAAATTAGTCTGCACCAAATCCTTCACGAAAGATTCGACCAAATACCGAACTGAATCCGAATCCTAATTTGCATATGCAAATTACCGTCGGGAAATTAAAAAGTGGATTTTTTTTTTACTTCCTTGTATTATGACAAAAAGTCACGTGATTTTCCGTCCCGTGCCTAATTTCTATATGCAAATCGGGATTCGATATAGCCAAGCACAAGGATTCATACGAATGCAGCTGAAAAAGGCTGAATCCAAACCGAATCCTGGAATCGGTGCATCCCTAATAAAAATGCATTTATATGGGGTTTTTTTTGCTTTTTAAAGGCATTAAGAGTTCTTTGCTTTAAAGATTTTAATGGGACCACAATGTCTATAATTTAACTTGAACCTCCTGAGCTCTTCAGTTAGGACTGTGATCGTTCTCTTATGAATTTAGTTAGGGCACCAGCATTTTGTTCATGACTTAGCCAACCATTTAAAGGAGAAGGAAAGCTAGCAAGGCAGTTTATTGCCAATAGATTAGCCACAACAGTGCAAGATAGAACGCCATTCTTTAGAATGCTTTACCACAGCTGAGTAAACAGCTCTAGAAGCGCTCTCTGTTTGTTTAGGATAGCAGCTGCCATATTAGCTTGGTGTGACATCACTTCCTGCCTGAGTCTCTCCCTGCTCATTCATAGCTCTGGGCTCAGATTACAGCAGGGAGGGGAGGAAGGAAAAGGGAGGGAGAGAGGAGCAAACTGAGCATGCTCAAGCCCTAGCCCTGGAGGTTTAAGCTGAAACAGGAAGTCTGATACAGAAGCCCATGAGTACACAATAGAAGAAATAAATGTGATGTTACTTTTGACAGAGGACTCAGAGCAGCATTACTTTGAGAGTTTACTGGTGTATTTATATAGACCTTTTTTGATAAAGCTTACTTAGTTTTAACCTTTCCTTCTCTTTTAACAAGTTGGTAGATGGCCATCACATCTAATATGTACTAAGAGAACTGTAAAATTCGCATTGGGTCGTGTTTGTGGTCCTCTACCTAGAATCCTGCATGGTCCATTTTTTGGGACATGTACCCTCAACCCGCAATCCGGACCCACAACCCGCATTCTTACCCGCTTGGAACCGCTACCCGACCCTACCCGCAAGTACCTTGACGCAACCCGGACCCGAGACCCGCTGACCATCAAGAATCAGGAAGTGCTGTCATTGTGAACCGGAAAGTGACATCATCAGAAGTAGACATGATCAGAAAAAAAGAAGTAAAACAGGAAGTGCTGTCATTGTAAACTGGAAGTGACATAATTGGAAGTAGCTGTGACCAGAAAAAAGGAGTAAATATCGCAATTGAGAAGACCCGACCCGTGACACGCAAACCTGCAGAACCACTGACCCGCGTCTTTACCCGCACCCAGAACTTTTCCCCTCAACCCGCTAGGTACCGCAGGTTTTTGCGGGTACCCGACCCACTGCAGGACTCTACCTCTACTTATATGTCTGAGTGACACCCCTCCATGTAATCCAGTCAATGGAGCAGGGGCCTCCAGGGCTTGGGCATGCTCAGATTCAGTCTGGTCCACCACCTTGTAAGTTAAATCAATCTAAGATTCCAACATTGCCATGAAATGAGCACAACTGCCCATTTATGCCCTTCACAACTCCACTCCCTACATTGGCCAGACCTTCAGATTTAGGATATGTTCAGTGCACCTCTACTGTCTCCATTATTATTATTCTCCAGCTCTTTGCTCTTTTCTTACTCTATAAAGAACTGTCTTTTTGCCTTTCCTGATATTAGTTCTCTATATATTTAAAACTAAGGCACTTTCTATATTTCTATACACTTTGAATGTGTCAGTTCTCTTGGGCCGACTGTGATGATTAAGTATTTTGCAGCACCGGAGGATTCCATTGTAGTACTGTTCATCTTTCCACAGGTTTATGGTTTGTATAAGTTACATTTGATTTATCGAGACACAATTTCAAAGCACTGAGCTGGCGAAGAATAGGATCTAAATACAGAAAAAGAACAGAATGAAGCAACACAAATGTATAATCAAGCTGTAGGTCATATAAACACAGAAGGCCCCTGGCTACTAGCCTTATATTATGTTGCTTATGCTCTATGATTTGTAGATCATATGCTATTCAAAGGGAAATTGTTGTAAACTACTGGGGACTGGTCTATAATTATGGAAATGTTGGGGCTCCAAGTCCAGGTATCTCCCAGGGAATCCAGAGAAATACAGTAGAATTTCTTTGCCAACCAAATAAAAAAATTTGAGATGCCACCAGCTGCTATACATGGAGAGGGGTGACTTGAGAAGGACAATGGGGGAGGGGGGTCTTGTGCTTGTTTTAGAAATGCCGAACTATTAACTCCTCCATAAATAATAGGGGCCCTACACTGGATAGCTTGACCAAGTGCCTCAGCCTGTTAAAGGATAAGTAAACCTTTAAAATAAGTGAATGTAAAATTGATGAGAGTGCTATTCTTAGCACTTTTGTAATTTACATTCATTATTTATTTTCTGTTTATTCCAAGATATTAAGGGATACATGTGCTGTTAATATGAATGAATTTTGTTCCAACAGCGCCACCTGCTGGTCTGTTTCTGACCAGTCTGACCACCAAGTAGTCAAGGAAGTTGTCAGGAGAAAGAAAGAGGCTGATGTTCTTAGGAAAGATTTGAGAAAGGTTTATAATTGCTTGTCTAAGCAGAAGAACATTAGAGCAGCCTCTTTCTTTCGCCTGACAACTTCCTTGACTACTTGGTGGTCAGACTGATCAGAAACTGACCAGCAGGTGGCGCTGTTGGAACAAAATTCATTCATATTAACAGCACACGTATCCCATAATATCTTGGAATAAAAAGAAAATAATGAATGTAAATGGCAAAACTGTTTAGAATAGCCCCCCTCATCAATTTTACATTTACTTATTTTAAAGGTTTACTTATCCTTTTTAAGGCAGCCATGCAGACATGCCCAGGTTTTATTGGGCAGCATGGACGATTTAGGCCATCATTTGGATATGTATTTCAGGTTAGGGGCTGATCTTGACATTTTTTTATTTATTGACAATACTCAGAATGTGCTCACAGTGTATATAACTTTGTAGAGGAGCTGATCAAGTAGAGTGTGGAAGGAATATATAAATAGTATAAATGTGTTGCATTATAAATAACACAATCAGGGCCGGATTAACATAGTGGACACCCCTAGACCCGCTTGGATTGTCACCCTCGTCCTCTCCCTTTTATTTGCAATGGGGATTGGTGCACGGGAAATTTAAAAAACTATCATATCTCCTGCTCTTCCCCAGTGTTTCTGAAACAATGTGGTTGGACAGCATGTCGCCCCCTAAAATCCTTATGCCCTAGGCCTTGGCCATGGTGGACTCTCCACAAATCCGGGCCTGGATTCACCTTTCAGTGAACTAAATTTTAGTATGCTATAGGATGTCCTATTTCTAGAACTTTGCAATTAGTTTTTATTATTTATTACTTATAGTTTTGGAATTATTTGCCTTCCTCTTTTCATCTTTTAAATTGGGGTCACTGACCCCCAGCAGCTCTATTGCTATTCTTACTTTTTATTACTTATCTTTCTGTGCAGAACCTCCTCTCTTCATCTTGTTCAAACTACTGCCTGGTTGCTAGGCTAAATTGCACCCTACCAATCAGATAGCAACTGAAACACCAAATTGGAAAGCTGCTGAGCAAAAAGCTAAATAACCAAAAACAATATAAACTAAAAAAAAAAATGAAGGCCAATTGATTTTTTTCCTAGAATATCCATGTCTACATCTTCCTAAAAGTTAATTGAAAGGTGAACTTCCCCTTTAAACTGCATCCAGGATAAGCGTACGGCTAATTATTTTCAAAACACAAAGACACAATGAAACTATTTAATACATAAAACACATTTCCAGCAAAAAAAAAAGGATAAAAATGCTGTTAAATAAGTGCTTTAAAACAATGTCACAAGTATTAAGCTGATAATTAAAACAAACAAGAAGCGGAACATTCCGGGGAGTTTTCTCGGCACTGTTATTTGTATACATATGGCACACACATGGCTTGTGGAAAAGTGCTGTTGTGCACAGGACAGAACCCAATGTTTCCAACTAGTAGTGACTCCAAATGGGAGTCTGTCTATATTGAAGAACCCCAATGTGATTAAGTGAGGAAGACTATGAAAGCCTGTGTTATGCTGTATATGTATAGGAGTTGTGTTGTCAGTGGGCAGGCCTCTCCTATACACAGATTAAAACTGTAGCCTTTCTCTGTGGCACACCCTTGCATTTATAACATTTCTACACCAACTGGAAGAAAAATGTCTAATAATTCTAGTAAATCCTCAAAGTAATGCTGCTCTGAGTCCTCTGTCAAAAGAAACAGCACATTTCTTTCCTTCTATTGTGTACTCATGGGCTTCTGTATCAGACTTCCTGTTTTCAGCTTAAACCTCCAGGGCTAGGGCTTGAGCATGCTCAGTTTGCTCCTCTCTCCCTTCCTCCTCCCCTCCCTGCTGTAATCTGAGCCCAGAGCTATAAGTGAGCAGGGAGATACTCAGACAGGAAGTGATGTCACAGCAAGCTAATATGACAGCTGCTATCCTAAACAAACAGAGACAATGTCTAGAGCTGTTTAAAGCATTCTAAAGAATACAAATGGCATTCTAGCTTGCACTGTTGTGGCTAATCTATTGGCAATAAACTGCCTTGGTAGCTTTCCTTCTCCTTTTACTTTATAAATGCCTAAAACTTTTAGCAGTTTGTTTCAAGTTAGAGTTGCCTGCCGGCCTTGCGGGCCTAGGCTCTGACGGGTCTCAGCCCTTTCATATATTCACCACAGGACCATATAACATCTATAGAGGACCATTCCCCTCTACCTGTTGTGGAAGTGGGTCCTTGCTTGGGCCTTAAAGTAGAAGGAAAGCTACTGTACTGAGGCAGTTTAATGCCAATAGATTAGCCACAATAGTGCAAGCTAGAATGCTATATTTATTTTGTATAATGCTTTACCATACCCCAGTAAACAGCTCTAGAAGCTCTGTTTGTTTAGGATAGCAGCTGCCATATTAGCTTGTTGTGACATCACTTCCTGCCTGAGTCTCTCCCTGCTCCCTCATAGCTCTGATTACAGCAGGGAGGGGAGAGAAGCAAACTGAGCATGCTCAAGCCCTAGCCCTGGAGGTTTAAGCTGAAAACAGGAAGTCTGATACAGAAGCCCATGAGTACACAATAGAAGGAAAGAAATGTGGTGTTTCTTTTGACAGAGGACTCAGAGCAGCATTACTTTGAGGGTTTACTGGTGTATTTACATAGACCTTTCTGATAAAGCTTACTTAATTTTAACCTTTCCTTCTCCTTTAAGAGACACTGCTGGTAAAGAACCCCTGAACGGAAACTGCTCCCACACTCCCTCTTAATGTATACATACATAGATATCAGTCGGGCAAACTTATTTCTAACTATATCGACATTAAACATGGGTCGCCCAAAGTGGTGGTGCATGAGGTCCTGGGGAGTGAAGTCCAGAATGGAGGCCTAGGATAAAACATGGGAATACTGGCATCAATGAAACAATAAATACAGAATAAAGAATAAAATCTTCATAGTTTTATATATAAATGAGAGTCTCTCTATGTCTCTCAATTGTCAGTTGCACCAATGTTCAGTTTGCATCATATACACAATGATATTGTCCCCAATTATAGCACCATGACGGGCAGCTCCTGTGCGTTGCTTTGGAGAGAGAACTGCTGAGGGCCATCGCCGTTTACTGCCCGGTAAAGATTCTGTTCCTTCTCCCTTTGCAGCTGCTCACAGCGATGGATCTGCTTCTCCAGGGAGACTTGAGTGCTTAGCAGCTCCTCAGATAAACGCCTATAGGGAAGGGAAATAAAGAGGAGGAATAAGGTGGAATGCAGAAGACTCGATTGACTACTTTATACATGGCAGCTGCTGGACAGTTAGCTTTATATCATGACATACAGACGGGGCTTCTTGGGGTTCAGTGCTATAGATCGCCTCAGTTTTACAGAGCAGGAATGTTGTGGGCTCGCAACTGGCTATGGCCTGAAACCGGTAACGTATAGTGATGAGCTAATCTGTCCCGTTTCAATTAGCCGTAAAATACGAAACTGCGAAAAAATCCAACACCAAAATCAATGGGCATTTTTACGAGCTACAATTTTTACGTGTGCAACAATTTTTCTCGTTCAAAATGCATTTCAGTCATTGGGTGTTTTTTTCTTATGGCGACTTTTTTGTCCTAATGCATTAGTTAATGGCTGTTTTTTCTTAAGGCAACTTCTTTTGTCCTAATAAAAGTATTAAAGTCAATGGGCATTTTTTCTTATGGCGACTTTTTTGTCCTAATGTATTAAAGTCAATGGGGTTTTTTCCTATGATGACTTTTTTTCTCCAAATACAATGAAGTCAATGGGCATTTTTTCTTCTGGTGACTTTTTTCACCAAATGCACTAAAGTCAATAGGTGTTTTTTTGCAGAAAATTTTCCACTGCAAATTTTCACCGCAGTTTTGTGAAGAAATTTGCACATGGCGGAATTTTGACATTTTGACGCAAATTCATGGCCGGCGAATAAATTCACTCATCGCTAGTAACGTAACTATAAGCTACAGGGCCCAGTGCAGGCCAACAACCGGGTCCCCCAATTCCCTCCAGAGACAAATTTCGGGCCCTGGTGCAGTAGCAATCCCCGCACCCCCGGTAGTTCTGCCACTTCCTGAGACTGAGTTACTATACAAGAATTAAATTAAAGAACATATATCAAGGCCAGAACTTGCCAAAGACAGCAGAGGCACCTACCTAAGACACAATTCTGATATAGAGAGTGAACAAATACCCGGTTGGAGCAACATAAAGCAATATAAAGCATAAGGAAAGAGAGGAATATAGAGAGGAATATAGAGAGGAAGAGATAGTGAGAGGAGGGCCCAAGTACTACTTGGCTTAGTTTGGGCATTTAGATCATATACAGGTAAGGGACCAGTTATTAAAAATCCTCCAGGGTTTTCCAGATAAAGGATATTTCTGTAATTTTCGATCTTCATACCTTTCGACTAGAAAATAATTTAAACAATAACTAAACCCAATAGGATTGTTTTGCCTCCAATAAGAATTATCTTGGTAAAGGTATGGGATCTGTTATCTGGAAACCCGTTATCCAGAAAGCTCGGAATTATGGAAAGGCCTTCTGTCATAGACTCCTTTATATACAGAATGCTTTGAATTACGGAAAGGCTGTCTCCCATAGGCTCCATTTTATCCAATTAATCGATTTTTTTTTAAATGATTCCCTTTTCCTCTGTAATAATAAAACAGTAGCTCGTACTTGAACCCAACTAAGATATAATCAATCCTTATTGGAAGCAAAACCAAACTATTGGGTTTATTTAATGTTTACATCATTTTCTAGTAGACTTAAGGTATAAAAGATCCAAATTACTGAAAGATTCATTATCCAGAATGCCCCAGGTCCCGAGCATTCTGAATAACAGGTCCCATACCTGTACTGTTTTATATTACGAAGAAAAAGGAAATCATGTTTAAAACTGTAATGATTTGATTAAAATGGAGTCAATGGGAGAAGGCTTTCCCGTAATCTGGAGCTTTCTGGATAAGGAGTTTCCAGATGATGGATCCCTTTCCTGTAATACACAAGAGTCATGAATAACCTGTAAAACTTGCAGTATAAAGTGCAGTCATAGAACTCCTTGGCGACTTCTTATAATTTACAGTAAAGATACACCTTCCTCTACATATAACAACACGCTGTGTAAAGATGTTTTGAAATTAAAATTCAATTGTAAAAATCTGGAAAAAAAAATGTAAATATATATTTTTTTGTCTCCCTTGAAAAAGAATATTTTTTTAGAAACCCACACAGTGACTGCCCCTTGCTTCTGCGTTTGCACTTTCAAGGCTTCATTTTCCTGCTGCAGAGTCCGGCTTCTCTCCTCTAGAACCAGATTTCTTTCCATCTGCAAGTGCAAGCGAAGGGGAGATTATCCACAGAAACAATATCCGGATTCAAATTCAGAAATTCGTTGCCAATGAACTTTTTGGAATATCTTGTGTCAACACAGTGCTGCATTATTAAAGTGAATGTAAAACCGATGAGAGCGCTATTCGAAGCCCTTTTGTCATTTACATTCATTATTTATTTTCTTTTTATTCCGAGATATTAAGGGATACATGTGCTGTTAATATGAATGAATTTTGTTCCAACAGCGCCACCTGCTGGTCAGTTTCTGACCAGTCTGACCACCAAGTAGTCAAGGAAGTTGTCAGGAGAAAGAAAGAGGCTGCTCTGATGTTCTTCTGCTTAGGAAAGATTTGAGAAAGGTTTCCAATTATTTCCTAAGGAGAAGAACATCAGAGCAGCATCTTTCTGACAACTTCCTTGACTACTTGGTGGTCAGAAATTGACCAGCAGGTGGAGCTGTTGTAACAAAATCCATTCATATTAACAGCACATGTATCCCTTAATATCTTGAAATAGAAAGAAAATAAATAATGACTGTAAATGGCAAAAGTGCTTAGAATAGCACTCTCATCAATTTTACATTCACTTATTTTAAAGGTTTACGTATCTTTTAAGGGTAGGGGCACACGGCGCGATTTCGCCGCGATTCTGCGCTAAGCGAGTTGTCGCTGCGTTTTTTAAGCCGAAATAGCTTTGCTAACTTTGGCACTGGCGTCAATGCAAATCGCGGCGAAATCGCTGCGCTAATTCACACGCGGCGATTCGTTTTCTATTGTCGTCCGAAGTTGCCTCGCTGGGCGTTTCCGGGCGACAGTAGAAAAAGAATCGCCGCGTGTGAATTAGCGCAGCGATTTCGCCGCGATTTGCATTGACGCCAGCGCCAAAGTTAGCAAAGCTATTTCGGCTTAAAAAACGCAGCGACAACTCGCCCAGCGCAGAATCGCGGCGAAATCGCGCCGTGTGCCCCTAGCCTTAGGGTAGGGGCACACGGCGCGATTTCGCCGCGATTCTGCGCTAAGCGAGTTGTTGCTGCGTTTTTTAAGCCGAAATAGCTTTGCTAACTTTGGCGCTGGCGTCAATGCAAATCGCGGCGAAATCGCTGCGCTAATTCACACGCGGCGATTCGTTTTCTATTGTCGTCCGAAGTTGCCTCGCTGGGCGTTTCCGGGCGACAGTAGAAAAAGAATCGCCGCGTGTGAATTCGCCGCGATTTGCATTGACGCCAGCGCCAAAGTTAGCAAAGCTATTTCGGCTTAAAAAACGCAGCGACAACTCGCCCAGCGCAGAATCGCGGCGAAATCGCGCCGTGTGCCCCTAGCCTAAGGGTAACTACATTTTTAAGGATCTATGGGTGGAGTAAAGCCCTCCATTGCTGGTGAACAATGACAGTCCTTGGTTATAGCTGCTGCCTTGAATTTTAGGGCTATATCAATGTATCTGACCTTTATTCATATTTTTAAAGGGCAAGTATTCTTTCTCTCTCTGATTCCCAGTAACTTACTGTGGATTCGTGATTTCTAAGCCTCTTGTCCTGCTCCCGTATTAACTCGCTTTTCATTTCAATCACGAAGTGCAAGCTTTGGAGCTCTTGTTCCCAGAACTGGCCCGGGCTTCCATGATCCTGCGTGTAAAAGCAGATTGTTATAGGACAGTTCTGAGAGAGTTAGTGACAACTGATAACATATATGATAACACACCTGCTAAATTGACCAATTAGTGGGGGGCGGAGCTAGTGCCTAATTTGGGCTGTTACCCCCAGAATAAAATCTAAGGATATTAGAAGTCACAATAACAGCTCCATTGACATGAATATGATTCATGAAGTCTAGGGGTAGGTAATATTACAGTAAAACCTGAACAAGGTATAAACATGACAAAGTTTAAAAGAACAGTAACACAATCAAGATGAAATATTATCATTTAATGATTATATCAGTTTATCCATCAGCTTCAGATAAAGTAATCTATTTCTTGGCAACAAATGTCCTGCCCTATAAGATAAAGATGTTGTCATTCTAGTTTAGGGAGTCACCAATGTCATTCGATCTCTTTATTTTCCTGTGTAAGGACTAAACGCATTGTATTCTGCACAGCTTATCTGCTATGCATATATATATATATATGTACACTATTTCAATTCAAGGGCTGTCCCCATGGCTACCCAGCAGCTTAGTGATATAAACAGTACAATTGTTTCTGAAGCAAACACCAGTGCAGGGTGACAGTGCATTTAAATGTATATATAACCCTTTCAGTAATAAGTTTTACTGGTCCTGTTGGCTAAATCAGTTGGTCTGTGGCCACCCATACAGTTGTGTTCAGAATAATAGCAGTGTGTTTGAAAAAGTGGCTAAACCTCAAAATCCTTATAATAACTTTTATTGCCATACAGGCAAATGCGTTGGGAACACTGCACATTGTATTCCAAATCAAAACATGAAGAAACATTGATCAAATTTGTGTTATTCCTTTACAGAAAGAGGAATATTAGGCTGTTCCAACAAATATCAGTCCCTACATTCTTTCTTTCCAGACTCATTCACTGTATAAAGTGAAACGTGTTTCAAGCTGTTGTTTTCCTTTGAATGACTGAACTAATATTGAGTTGTATAACAGTTTCTGTGCTGCACATCTGTGTTGTATGGACTCCACCAACTTCCAACAACCTGTTCCACAATTCCAAATGCATTTCTTGCTTTTGCCTCGCAAACACCCCATGTCACCCATCAAATTTTTTATTGGATTAAGGTGCAGGGATTGGGCCCCTCCATAATGTCAATCTTGTTGGTGTGGAACCAAGATGTTGCTGGTTTACTGGTGAGTTTGGGGGTCATTGTCTTGTTGAAACCCCCATCTCAAGGGCAATTCCTCTTGGGCATAAGGCAACATGAGCTCTTCAAGTATTTGTATTGAAACTGATCCATGATCCCTGGTAGTGATAAACAGGCCCAACACCACAGTATGAGAAACATCCCCATATTATGATGCCAATGGCTTCACTCTGTACTGTGGCGTGAATTCCAGTGGTGGAACTACTGGGGATGAGGCTGCACCAGGGCCTGCACCTCCTTGGGGCCTACCGGCGGTTCTCACTCTTGCAGATCCACCTTGATCTCCACTTCTGGAGGAAGGTGGGGGGGCGTCTACATAGCCTGCACCCGGACCCTGCTCGGTTACTGTTGAATGCAGTATTTGGAGTCGTCTGAAAAAATGTCTGCGGCCCCTGGACCCAAAAAGAAAAATCTTGCTATCCATTCTAATCATAGTTTTCCCTTTTCTTCTAAGTCTTTCTGGGTTTTGTTTTAAAGTGGACCTGTCACCCAGACACAAAAATCTGTATAATAAAAGTCCTTTTCAAAGTAAACATGAAATCCAATTTCTATTTTTTATTAAAGCATTCATAGCTGTTGTAAGCTCATTTAAAAATCTCAGCTGTCAATCAAATATTGTCTGCCCCTCCTCTATGCCAGTGGCATAGAGGCGGGGCAGACAATTACTTTCACTTTCCATTCAGCACTTACTAGATGTCACTGCTCTCCCCACATTCCCCCATTCTCTTTACCATTTAATTGTGTAACCAGGGCATGGGGATGGAAATCGGGTCCCCCATTCTGGTGCACAAACAAGATTCTGAGATGATACAAGACTTGTCTTAATAACAGTGTCCACAAAATGGCTGCTGCCTGCTTGCTGTAATTTTGAAATCCCAGACTGAAGGAAGCAAGAATTAAATAATTTATATAGTGTAATTAAAGTTCATTTTGCTTGACTAATGTGATAAAATAGGATTTTGAATAATTTTTTTTGGTGACGGGTCCCCTTTAAAGCATTTGAGATCATTTTAGCTGAACACCTATCATTTCCTTCTATACATGTTTCCCCTCTCCAATCAACTCGACTCTCCAATCAAAGTTCGCTGTTCTTCTGAACAATGTCTGGAACGACCCATTTTAATCCATAAATAAGGGCAGTCGTTTTCACCTGAAATGACCTCACTGATTGAGCTCCACACTGCTATTATTTGGAACAAGCTATTATTATGTGGAACACTGCTATTATTTGGAACAAGCTATTATTATGAGGAACACTGCTATTATTCGGAACAAGCTATTATTATGTGGAACAAGCTATTATTATTTGGAACAAGCTATTATTATGTGGAACACTGCTATTATTTGGAACAAGCTATTATTATGAGGAACACTGCTATTATTTGGAACAAGCTATTATTATGTGGAACACTGCTATTATTTGGAACAAGCTATTATTATGTGGAACACTGCTATTATTTGGAACAAGCTATTATTATGTGGAACACTGCTATTATTTGGAACAAGCTATTATTATGTGGAACAGTGCTATTATTTGGAACAAGCTATTATTATGTGGAACACTGCTATTATTTGGAACAAGCTAATATTATATGGAACACTGCTATTTGGAACAAGCTATTATTATGAGGAACACTGCTATTATTTGGATCAAGATATTATTATGTGGAACACTGCTATTATTTGGAACAAGCTATTATTATGTGGAACAAGCTATTATTATGTGGAACACTGCTATTATTTGGAACAAGCTATTATTATGAGGAACACTGCTATTATTTGGAACAAGCTATTATTATGTGGAACACTGCTATTATTTGGAACAAGCTATTATTATTTGGAACAAGCTATTATTATGTGGAACACTGCTATTATTTGGAACAAGCTATTATTATGAGGAACACTGCTATTATTTGGAACAAGCTATTATTATGTGGAACACTGCTATTATTTGGAACAAGCTATTATTATGTGGAACACTGCTATTATTTGGAACAAGCTATTATTATGTGGAACACTGCTATTATTTGGAACAAGCTATTATTATATGGAACACTGCTATTATTTGGAACAAGCTATTATTATGTGGAACACTGCTATTTGGAACAAGCTATTATTATGAGGAACACTGCTATTATTTGGAACAAGCTATTATTATGGGGAACACTGCTATTATTTGGAACAAGCTATTATTATGAGGAACACTGCTATTATTTGGAACAAGCTATTATTATGGGGAACACTGCTATTATTTGGAACAAGCTATTATTATGTGGAACACTGCTATTATTTGGAACAAGCTATTATTATGTGGAACACTGCTATTATTTGGAACAAGCTATTATTATGAGGAACACTGCTATTATTTGGAACAAGCTATTATTATGTGGAACACTGCTATTATTTGGAACAAGCTATTATTATGGGGAACACTGCTATTATTTGGAACAAGCTATTATTATGTGGAACACTGCTATTATTTGGAACAAGCTATTATTATGGGGAACACTGCTATTATTTGGAACAAGCTATTATTATGTGGAACACTGCTATTATTTGGAACAAGCTATTATTATGAGGAACACTGCTATTATTTGGAACAAGCTATTATTATGAGGAACACTGCTATTATTTGGAACAAGCTATTATTATGTGGAACACTGCTATTATTTGGAAAAAGCTATTATTATGAGGAACACTGCTATTATTTGGAACAAGCTATTATTATGTGGAACACTGCTATTATTAGGAACAAGCTATTATTATGTGGAACCCTGCTATTATTTGGAAAAAGCTATCATTATGTGGAACACTGCTATTATTTGGAACAAGCTATTATTATGGGGAACACTGCTATTATTTGGAACAAGCTATTATTATGTGGAACACTGCTATTATTTGGAACAAGCTATTATTATGAGGAACACTGCTATTATTTGGAACAAGCTATTATTATGTGGAACCCTGCTATTATTTGGAAAAAGCTATCATTATGTGGAACACTGCTATTATTTGGAACAAGCTATTATTATGTGGAACACTGCTATTATTAGGAACAAGCTATTATTATGAGGAACACTGCTATTATTTGGATCAAGATATTATTATGTGGAACACTGCTATTATTAGGAACAAGCTATTATTATGAGGAACACTGTTATTATTTGCCACGTAAAAACAACGATTCATCAGGTTAGTGACGTGTGACTACATTATATCCCAAACTGTGTCAAAATACAATTGGATGCTATTTCACCTCTTCATAAAAAGTTGCCTTTATGTAAGTGAATCCGGTTGTGGCTGGATAATTACCTGAATGTGCCTCCGGTAGTCTTGGCTCAAGACGGATTCTTCCACCCTTTTCATTTTCTCTCGGAAAGAAGCCAGCTGGGAATTTAACTCATCCACTGTCTCCTACAGAGAGACGCACAAAATGGTTTTGTTAAATTAGAAAATATAATTGTATTCTAATAGACAAAATTTACATTTTACTGGACAACCAAGGCTTTAAAGGATAAGTAAACCTTTAAAATAAGTGAATGTACAACTGATGCGAGTGCTATTCTAAGTACTTTTGTCATTTACATTCATTATTTATTTTCTTTTTATTCCAAGATATTAAGGGATACATGTGCTGTTAATATGAATGAATTTTGTTCCAACAGCGCCACCTGCTGGTCAGTTTCTGACCAGTCTGACCACCAAGTAGTCAAGGAAGTTGTCAGGAGAAAGAAAGAGGCTGTTCTGATGTTCTTCTGCTTAGGAAAACAATTAGAAACCTTTCTCAAAGCATTCTCAAAACTTTAAGGTCAGTTAGGGCGCGGCCGGGCATGCGTCAAAATGCTTTGGCGTCAGATAGCGCCACCCACTTTCCCTTTTTCAGTGGTGGACTAGGGGTAGGCTGCTTATGAGGTACATGCCTGGCGCCCCCCCCCCAAAGCTTTGTACCCTAGGCACGTGTCTCTTCTAGTGATGGGTAACTTTGTCCCATTTTCCGAAAAATTTGCGAAACGGCAAAAAAAATTGCGAATTTCGGCAACAATTCCAACTCCAGCAACAATTTGATCTGCATTAAAGTCAACGGGCATGCATTTAATTGTATATGGCATCTGAATATTTGTCAAATTCGCAGATTTATTCACCGACAAAATGCATAGATTTGCGGCGTATTCACGCCTGTCTAATAAATTCACCCATCACTAGTCTCTTCTACCTACCCCTAGTTCCGGCCCTGGGAACACCACAGTGACTTCCACTATCCTAAGCTACATTACCCCTTATATCAGGGGTCCCCAACCGCCGGGCTGAGGCCCAGAACCGGGGCTCAGACAGTCCTGAACTGGGCCGCCGAACAATTAACGCGGCACGTCGAATTGGACGCTGACCCCTCCCGACCAACTCCGACCCCTCCTTGGAAAATAATTTGGCTCTTTTTTGGTCCCAGGCCAAAAAAGGTTGGGGACCCCTGCCTTATATAACTGCATAACTCAAAATGAAAAAATCTGAACATACAACACAGATCAGGAAAAGGAACAATAATATGCTGTTTGCTGGGCAGCCAGAGAGAAGACGTACTTATTTATAGCTAGAGAAGTGCTGATCTTGGAACAGGGAGTTAATGGCACAATATTGTTATTATATATAATGCCAACAGATTACACAAGCCTGCACAGAAGAACCATGAGAACAGACGGTGTAATAGAATATTGCAACGGACTAAAACAATCAAGTAATGTTCCACAGAATATTTCCTTTTCCCTTGTAACTGGATCCTGTTATACTGAAAGAGGAACAGGTCTTGCAATACAAAACACTCCCCCCATCTGATGCATGTTTAAAGGATAAGTAAAACTTTAAAATAAGTGAATTTAAAATTGATGAGAGTGATATTCTAAGCACTTTTGTCATTTACATTCATTATTATTTTTCTTCCAAGATATTAAGGGATAAATGTGCTGTTAATATGAATGAATTTTGTTCCAACAGCGACACCTGCTGGTCAGTTTCTGAACAGTCTGACCACCAAGCAGTTGTCAGGAGAAAGAAAGAGGCTGCTCTGATGTTCTTCTGCTAAGGAATAAAATTAGAAACCTTTCTCAAATCGTTCCTAAGCAGAAGAACATCAGAGCAGCCTCTTTTTTTCTCCTGACAACTTCCTTGACTACTTGGTGGTCAGACTGGTCAGAAACTGACCAGCAGGTGGCGCTGTTGGGACAAAATGTATTCATATTAACAGTATATGTATCCTTTAATATCTTGGAATAAAAATAAAATAAATTATAAATGTAAATGACAAAAGAGCGTAGCATAGCACTTTCTTCAATTTTACATTAACTTATTTTAAAGGTTTACTTATCCTTTAATATACTGTATGTCTGAAATAATAATATCTTATAATTACAACTTCTTTTATTCCGCATAAATTTTTGGGTTTATATCCTCTTTAACAAATATTTCATCTTCTGGCTTTCAACCTTATGAAGCAGTGACAAAATACCTGCAGGGCATCAGTGAATTGCTGGTGAGTTTGTGTGAGAGACACCTTCTCCTGCTCAAAAGACTTCTGCAGCTCTGCAAACCAACAAGCAAAAGTTATGAGAAACAGCACAACCAAAGATTCTGATCACATATAGAAAGTCAGAAGCTAAAGTACCTCTTTTCCTAATCAATGGGAGGATCAGTCTGATCTAATCATTGGCCCAGAGGTCATATTATGTGCCTATAGGATGGGAAACTGTCAGACAAGGACTGCATATAGATACAGTCCTTGTCTGACAGTTTCCCATAGCATAGGCACAGATATGATAGTTGCTCACATATACTTCACATTTACTAGTCTTTCTCCCTTCACCTGTACTGCCCTTGGGTGGCACGGTTCCCTTAAAGGAGAACTAAAGCCTAACTAACAAAGTAGGTAGCAATGTAATTTAGCAGTTAAGATCTGTATCTCCAAAGATGCCCCAGTAGCTCCCCATCTTCTTTTCTGCTGATTCACTGCACATGCTCTGTGCTGCTGTCACTTACTGAGCTTAGGGACCACTCACAATATACAGTACACATAGAAATGTCACAATATAAGGCTGATTAGTAATTAATACAGATAATTACTACATGGCAGCACAGAAACCAGTGCAATTAGCATCAGAATTTAATAATCAGCAAACCTGTAGCATCAGCTTATATTACAGAGGAAGCTCATTTTCTGCTGGATAATTAGTGACGAGCCCTAAGCTTAGCTTCTCAACAGCCAATCAGAGCCCACTGAGCATGTGAGTGTCACAGACACTTTCCAAGATGGTGACCCCCTGTGACAAGTTTGAAGTCCTGGATCATTGCTGGTATCGTGAAGCTGAAACTTTAGTTCAGTATATAAAATATGGCATTTGTAGCCACATTTATTTTATGGGTTTAGTTCTCCTTTAAATCTTTAGGCCCAGGTCGTTGTGCCCAGTGTCTACAAATATGCCTGAGTTTCCTGGGACATCCTGAAATATACCACTGGTCAGCTCCAGAAAGAAAGGCCCATCACCAGTTTTATTGTAAACACTGAGTGACTTCAAGGGACACTATAATGTCAAAATTTCCAGAATTATTGTATTTAGTATAGTAATAAATCTGTGTTGGCTTTGTTCCATGGTATCTCACTGTGCAGACTGGAAACGTAGGGATTTTTTCTTGGTATTATAAGTTCCTTTAACAACACAGTTTGCCTGGCGGCACACTCAACATCAGGTCACAACCCCTTATGTGTTTCTCACTATAGCATTACTGTATAACACAATAGGTTGACTATAGCAGGTAATAAGAAGGTTGTGTTCAGCCAGTGTGAGATCATGGAAAGAGTAAAAAAAACTGATCTGGGCCTGTAACACCTGCATCGTAAAATGAATTAGTTATACAATTTGGACTGATTATTTGCATTAGACAAATATAAGGGTATAATACAAAAAAGCCATCTTGTAAATTATATCCTTATAAACGTTGAGTTCTGATGTCATCAGTTATAAACGGTGAGTTCTGATGTCATCAGTTATAAACGGTGAGTTCTGATGTCATTTCCGTCACATGACTCACTGAAACTTGTGTATTATAATAAATAAAGTACCCCAGTTGCAAAATATGAGGATATTAGAAGTTACCTTGGAGTTCCATAACCTGTATAAAAACACTCAGCCTTCGGCCTCGGTAACTTATAATATCCTTATATTTTACAAGAGGGGGTACTTTATTCACTATATAAACTGCTTATAACAGGGGCCCCAGGCCGCCGAATTTGATGCAGCGTGTTCGAATTTGACGCTATGCGCCCAAATTGGACGCCAGCATGCCCCAATTGGACACCGGTGACCAGAATTTCGACTCTAACCCCCCCTCAAAATGTAGATTATAATGCATAATGTTCCCCCTACTAGAAATTTATAAAGATATCAGAAGTCACCTCGGAGTTTTGTGACCATATAAAAGTCACATAACTCCTCTGTGACTTATAATATCTTTATAAATTACAGTAGGGGGAACATTATCCGCTATATAAACGGTGACTAGTGATGTCATTTTGGTCAAATGACTCACTAAAACATGTGTATTATAATAAATAAAGTACCCTTTGTTGGAAAATATGAGGATATTAGAAGTAACCTTGACCTGTATAAAAGCTCCTCGATGACTTATAATATCCTTATATTTTACAAAAGGGGGTACTTTATTCACTATATAATAAAAAAATGAAATGTAGAACCCATTAACAGCCAGCCTGCATTCAGCTTTCACAGAAATTAATTTAGAGAGGCAATGGAAATAATTTATCACATTAAATAACCTGTTTATAGAGGCCCCTTGCATTTAAGGAGCCTATTGAAGCTGTGTGAAATGATTTCTGCTGTTTAATTCATGGCGTTTGTGTGTAACTTTACTGTACCTGCAAATTTCTCCTCCATCTCTGCTTTCATGGTGGCTGCCTGTTCTGAAAGGAGCTTTGCTGTTTCAGCATCTCTGTCTTTCTGGGCCTGAAACAAAGAATTGGTTGAACATTAAAGGATAAGTAAACCATTAAAATCAGTGAATGTAAAATTGATGAGTGTGATATTCTGAGCACTTTTGTCATTTACATGCATTATTTATTTTCTTTTTATTCCAAGATATTAATATGAATGAATTTTCTTCCAACAGCGCCACCTGCTGGTCAGTTTCTGACCAGTCTGACCACCAAGTAGTCAAGGAAGTTGTCAGGAGAAAGAAAGAGGCTGCTCGGATGTTCTTCTGCTTAGGAAAGATTTGAGAAACGTTTCTAATTGTTTTCCTAAGCAGAAGAACATCAGTTAAAGGGATTCTATCATGGGAAAAAACATTTTTTTCAAAATGAATTAGTTAATAGTGCTGCTACAGCAGAATATTGCACTGAAATCCATTTCTCAAAAGAGCAAACAGATTTTTTTATATTCAGTTTTGAATCTGACATGGGGCTAGACATATTGTCAATTTCCCAGCTGCCCCATGTCATGTGACTTGTGCCTGCACTTTAGGAGAGAAATGCTTTCTGGCAGGCTGCTGTTTTTCCTTCTCAATGTAACTGAAGGAGTCTCAGTGGGACATGGGTTTTTACTATTGAGTGTTGTTCTTATATCTACCAGGCAGCTGTTATCTTGTGTTAGGGAGCTGTTATCTGGTTACCTTCCCATTGTTCTTTTGTTTGGCTGCTGGGGGGGAAAGGGAGGGGGTGATATCACTCCAACTTGCAGTACAGCAGTACTGCAGTTAACAGTTTATCAGAGCACAAGTCACATGACTTGGGGCAGCTGGGAAATTGACAATATGTCTAGCCCCATGTCAGATTTCAAAAATTAAATATAAAAAAATCTGTTTGCTCTTTTGAGAAATAGATTTCAGTGCAGAATTCTGCTGGAGCAGCACTATTAACTGATTAATTTTGAAAAAAAAAAAATGTTTTCCCATGACAGTATCCCTTTAAAGTGTTTCTTTATAGTGAAAGAATAATCAGTAGGTTGATGAGAAAAATTAACCTCTATCCAGAATGCCAATTAACTAAATGACCTTATTGCCGGAGCTAGGAGATTGGATTACAGAGTACATGTCGATATATATATATATATAAAACAAAGGCAAGAGATGTGCATGTATGGTAACTGAAATAGAGCCTTAGAGTAGAGGTATGGCAGGCAGCTAAAACATGGAGTAAATTAATGAATGTATGTCACTAAAAGGGCAGAGGGAGGGGGAGTGAAGGGAAACCTTTACAGGAGAGGTGACAAAAGATTGGTTTTAAGTGAGGAAAGAAATAAATGTGTAACTATGTGGACATGATATACAGTATTTAGGAAAAGAACAAGGCTGGGCGGTCACACAAGAAGCAGGATCCCCGAGTATTAAATATGGTGTGTTTTCAGTTCTGTTTTTGTGCTTATTTTCTGCTAGGATGACTGTGGTTGTTTAATACTTCTGTGCAAACCTGGTACATTTATAGAACCAAAAAGTGCTTGTAGAAATGTAAGGGTAACTGAATACATTTGCAGGATTCCAGAGGGTGAAATGTGTTTGTGCTTGTCATTGGGAAGTCTCTTTCAGCAAATTACTTAATTATTTGACTTCTCCGTTTCTATTTCTACCCAGCTGTCTTTATGTTTTGTTTTTTTTTTATTTATATTTTATTTTTTACTTTTGCATAAAACAAACATTACAACTTGCCCACATAGGGCCATATCACAGTACAATTGGCAAGATAAGGCATAATCTGAGCTTTATGTTTTTTTTATGTAGTTAAAGGGATCCTGTCATCAGTTAATAGTGCTGCTCCAGCAGAATTCTGCACTGAAATCCATTTCTCAAAAGAGCAAACAGATTTTTTTATATTCAATTTTGAAATCTGACATGGGGCTAGACATTTTGTCAATTTCCCAGCTGCCCCCAGTCATGTGACTTGTGCCTGCACTTTAGGAGAGAAATGCTTTCTGGCAGGCTGCTGTTTTTCCTTCTCAATGTAACTGAATGTGTCTCAGTGGGACCTGGATTTTACTATTGAATGCTGTTCTTAGATCTACCAGGCAGCTGTTATCTTGTTTTAGGGAGCTGTTATCTGGTTACCTTCCCATTGTTCTTTTGTTTGGCTGCTGGGGGGAAAAAGGGAGGGGGTAATATCACTGTAACTTGCAGTACAGCAGTAACGAGTGATTGAAGTTTATCAGAGCACAAGTCACATGACTTGGGGCAGCTGGGAAACTGACAATATGTCTAGCCCCATGTCAGATTTCAAAATTGAATATAAAAAAAATCTGTTTGCTCTTTTGAGAAATGGATTTCAGTGCAGAATTCTGCTGGAGCAGCACTATTAACTGATTCATTTTGAAAAAAAAAATGTTTTCCCATGACAGTATCCCTTTAAGTTTAGGACTGGTGCAACCCTTCTGTAGCTGTATCAGTAATGTGCAGGAGAATATAATGTTTATGGACATTGTTCTAGAATTTTTATAGCCTCGGGAGGTATTATTCATATCCAGAATTCTGCACCCTTCCATCAGCTGATCAAGTCACTCTGTACCCACAACAATACACAAACAGACCATAGGCCTCCCAGAATCCTCTTCCTCGTGCAAGTCACCAAAATCTTGAAAATGATCATCATGGAGCCTAAGCTCAAGGAAATGCATACCATGAATCTTCAACGGCTGATAACATGCAAGTGTAGTGAATTTGTTCTTTATATACAGTGTGACCATGACAAATTTACCCTTTGCTTCAACCACATGAATGCAATTATACAACAAACTTCATTCTTATCATCATAAATTGTGTGGCTGGACATTGTATCTTTTACACTTTAAAGCAGAAGGAAATTCTTCTTCCACTTGGGGAACTTCCAAAAGTTAGGCACCCCCAAGTGACTGTATTGACTTACCTGAAACCCCGGGCTGGTGCTCCTATCAGCAGAAAACTGCACTGGCCCGGGGTTATACCAGTGAGCACCACAGATTGATCCTCTTCTGGTTTCTTCTTTCGCAGTAGAGCGAAAAGCCAAACTTTAACTAAAAAGTCAGCTATTTCATTCTACTGCGCATGCGTCTGCCCCTGGAAATTTGAATAATCCCGGGCCGGTGCAGTTTTCTGCTGATAGGAGCACTGGCCAGAGATTTCAGGTAAGTAAAAGTAATCATTGGTACCCCCAAGTGGAAGAAGACTTTCCTTCTCCTTTAAGTCATAGTCAACAGCTGCTCTGCCAAAGAAGTGTTTCGGAACTCAGAGGAAAAACATGTTATTTATAAGAAGCACATACAGAATTATAGGAAGTTTCTTATTTGGGTACTATTGGGACCGATTTTCTATGATCCAATACACCCTGTATTTACTCCTGTAGATAGAGACCACAGAACAATCTGATTAATGGACATATTAATTAATTAACTAACAATCATTAATGGACACACATTAGGGATGGGCGAATTTTTTCGCCTTATTTTGCCGCGGAATTGACGCCCATAGACTTGTATGGCGTTGTGCGTCAAAAAAAAAAAAGACAAAGCGTCAAAAAAAATTCGCAGCAAAAAAATGTTTTGACGCCCATAGACTTTAATAGGCGTCTGCGACATTTTGCTGGCGGCGAATTTTTGGTGAAACGAAACGGGTCAAATTCGCCCATCCCTACACACATACACACTAATAATAATAATAATAATAAAATAGACCAGCACTCAGGGAGTTTCCAGCGAGTTGTATTCAGTGCATGTACAGAAAAAAACCTTTTAGCCTCAGTCCCTTTATAAAGGTTTTTCTGTACATACACTCAATACAATTGAGAGACTCACTGGAAACTCCCTGAGTGCTGGTCTGTTTAATTTTTTACGTTTATGGGTACTGGGGCAATTGTTACTGAAGTCTCTCTCTCTCTCTCTCTCTCTCTCTCTACACACAGGTATGGGATCTGTTATCCAGAATACTCGGGACCTGGGGTTTTCCGGATAATGGATCTTTCCGTAATTTGGATCTTCATACCTTAAGTCTACTAGAAAATCATGTAAATATTAAATAAACCCAATAGGCTGGTATTTAGCAGGGTGGATGTATATACCTGCCGAAAAAGCCAGTATGTGCCAAATAAAAATACATTTATTTTTTAATAAGACCTGAGATGTGCGGCTTTTCAAACCATACACACACATATATATATATATATATATATATATATATATATATATATATATATTAAACACTTTGATATTTTTATGGCAGCCTTGAGATACCTGGGATGCTGCTTTTCCCATATGATGGTAATTAGTCAGGGCTTCTTCTTCCAGGGTGAAAAATATCTTAAAGCAGTGTGAAGATACTTCAAAGCAATCAACATGTCAGTGTTTATTATAGAGAAACTTAGGCTATAATAAATCATGTTGCCGGGAGATTATTAAACTAAAAATTGACATCAGACCTGTGCTTGTAACTCCAGTGTTCGGGCTTCCACATCTGCTTTGTGGGCATCTGCCAGAGCCGTCTTCTCCTCTTGGTGTTTCTGAAGGAGGTCTCTAATCTCCTGCTCATACTCCTTGATCTTCTGTAGCACCTCGTTGGGTCCTTGAGTCTTGGCTGCGACAGTAAAAAGAATCCAGAAGTTCAGTTTGTTTCATAGCTCTCTACGTCAGCTGCCTCCCAACTGTCATGTAGCTGTCTGACAACTATTATAATTAAAGGCTAAACTCATGCCAATAAAAGTAATAGTAAGTTACTTAGGTTTTCTATGAAAAGCACATCATTTCAGTTAGTGATTTCTTAGAGTAACCAATAGGCAAACTATTCTTTTAAGTAGAATATCCTCTAATACATCCTTTAAACTACAACATACAAGTGACTTCCAAAATTAAGGACACCATTATATATAGATATATATGGCTTCTACATGGCTAATGTCACACCAAGACATTAGTAACTGTAGTCAACTTGAAGTCAGTTCCTTGTTTTCTTTGGCGGGACATACAATATTACTTTCTCCATGACAAACAACTATACTTGTTTCTAGTCAGCTACCAATACAAACTACTGTGACTGTCTGTAGCTTAAATTTTCATTGATAACCTTGATCAGCCCCTAACCACCAACGGAAGCCTGCAACCCACAACTCCCAAAATGACTATGTATGACTATGGGAAACAAGAAACACAGCAGCGATTACAGTTTTATCAAAGCTGTTGTTATAAGGTGGTATTCAGGTGGTATGTCTGGCTGCTGAAACTAGAGATGGACCGAATCAAGGATTCGGTTCGGGATTAGGCCTTTTTCAGCAGGATTCGGTTGAATCCTTCTGGCCGGCCAAACCAAATCCTAAATTTGCATATACAAATCGTGTGACTTTTTATCACAAAAGTAAAAAATGGTTTCCCCTTCCCACCCCTAATTTGCATATGCAAATGGAGGATTCGGCTAAATTTTTCTCGAAGGATTTGGGGGTTTGACCAAATCCAAAATAGTGGATTAAGTGCATTCCTAGCTGCACCAAATCCAGGATTCAGTTCGAGATTCGGCCAGGATTCAGCTTTTTTTCAGCAGGATTCGGATTCAGCCAAATCCTTCTGCCCAGACATACTGAATCAGACTTGTAATTTGCATATGCAAATTAGGGTCGTGGAGGGAAATCGTGTGACTTTTTGTCACAAAACAAGGAAGTAAAAAATGTTTTCCCCCTTCCTATCCCTAATTTGCATATGAAAATTAAGGATTCGGTTCGGTATTAGGCCGAATCTTTCGCGAAGGATTCGGGGGTTTGGCCAAATCCATAATAGTGGATTCGGTGCATCCCTAGCTGAAACTCACTCCATGAATGTTGCAGTAGACTGCGATTACCCCCCAACATCAGAATACTAGTAGTTAATGGACATTGATGGGCTATTGTAGTAACCCTAAAGTTTGCAGCAGGTCTAGTAATACACAACAACCAATCAAATGCTTGCTATGGTTGCCACAGAATTGTTCTGTGGGTTCTCCTCATGATCATTCACATTTACTAGCACTCTTGTCCTCCAAGTGGAAGTATTAAAGCCCAGCAGAAAATGTTCAAGAAGAACTTAATCCCCTTAATAAACCAACTCTGGATGCTGCATTTTGGTTACTAGGTTCCCAAAAGGTCTGTACAAGAGATTGGGTGGAGGGAGCAAACTTGCATGCCCGTCTAAGTGGATAATGATGTCGCCCAAGTAAGTATGACTGAGGGTATATAAATGATATTATAATGGCGGCATTGCATCTTACCATTCAAGTCATTCAGCTCCTGAGATGTCAGTCCTCCTTGATGTGCTTTTTGCCGCTTCTGTAAGAAAATAGAAACATAAGATGTGCACTTAATGATGAACACAAACAATTTTGGCACTAGTTACATAGTTAAATTGGGTTGGAAAAAAAGAGAAAAAAGTCCATCAAGTCCAACCCTTCCAAATGAAACATACATACACATGTGCAGTAGTTCTCAGAAACACTGCTTATACAACCAGGGCCGGATTTCCTTTTTGATGCCCTTAGGCCACCAGGACCTAGCGCCCACGAACATGCGCACATTGCGGCTTCCCAGCGCTCGTCTAGATGTGGTTGGGCGGCATGCCGCCCCTTAAAATTTGTCGCCCTAGGCTTAGGGTTACCATCTTTTCTGAAAATGTTTTCTAGCCTGTGGGGGGGGAGCGGGAACAAAAGGGGGCGGTCCATGATGTAAAAGGGGTGGAGCCACATACAGTGATGCAAAAGGGGTGGAGCAATATCACGTGATGACCAGAAGGCTGAAAAAAGGTAAGTTCTGAGCGAATTTGGGGCGGGCCATGGGCTTCTTTTTTTAAGCGTATTACAAATTAATCGGCAACTACATTGCCGGTACTTTTGTAATACCGGCCCCAGACTTGGCAGGTGTTTTACCGGCTAGGATAGTAAAATACTTGCTGGCTGGCAACACTACCTAGGCTGGGCCTTTGCGGCCTCACCGCAAATCCGGGCCTGTATACAACTAAAGGATTAATAGAAGAGTTAGAACAGCACCAAACTCAATTCTGAATAAAAAAGCCTTTATTGGTGCATTGGGCATTCCAGCAACGTTTCAGGCTGTGCGGCCTTTTATCAAGCTTCATAACGTTGCTGCAATGCCCAATGCACCAATAAAGGCTTTTTTATTCAGAATTGAGTTTGGTGCTGTTCTAATTCTTCTACTAGTATCAACCAGTGGAAATTGGCCATTGGAAAATGTGCACCAACAAAAGGAAAAAGGCGATGGCCATGTTTACTGTACAACTAAGTATTAGTTCAGCGATGCAAAGAAAAGCAAAACCTTGAAACATTTTTCAGTTGATACAGTGAATGTTTGAGTTTGTAAAGAAGAATGCAGACACAGCTATTTCTGGAACAGCCTAATAACCCTCTTTCTTCACTTTCTGTAAAGGAATAACACACATTTGATAAATTTTTCTTCATGTTTTGATTTGGAATAGAATGTGCAGTGTTCCCAATGCATTTGTGTGTTATGGCAATAAATGCTATTAGTAGTGATGGGCAAATTTGTGCCGTTTCGCGAAACGGCGAAAAATTCGCGAAACGGCGGCCGTTTTTTTGACGCCGGAGCCCGTTTTTGACGCCGGCGCCCGTTTTTTCGAAAAAATTTATTCACTGGCGGCGAATCGCGCAAATTCGCCTCGAATTCGCGCCTGGTGAATAAATTCACCCATCACTAGCTATTAGAAGGATTTTGAGTTTTATTTGCATTTTTAACACACTGCTGTTATTCTGAACACAACTGTATATGAAACCTTCAGCGCCGAGTTTAGATAAAGTGGACTTTTCTCTAGATTCCTGCACCATCAGAGCAAATGAAAAATGAAAAGAAGAGATAAATCCTGTTTTTAATAAAATGTTGAGTAGGAGACGTGACTTTTTCAGCCCAAAGTAGCCCTGTTGATTGCACCCTCTTATTATCTCCCAACAGCAGCTCTTGCCTAGGGCTACAGACCTTTGTCTATTAAATTAACACTGAGTGCTAGCCAGACAGACAGAAGGCCTGTTTGTGATTCCGATTATCCCTCATCTCCAGGGACACAAATCCTGAGCTTGAAAGTAAATGAAGAACAAAGGAGAGAAAATTGTTGGCCAACTTCAGTTTCCAGCCTGTGAGTTGTTAATAGTTTCCTGCACTATTAAATTATTTCTTATCCTAAATGTACTCATGTAATGGCCATATTAAAGCTCAGATGTGTGTGTGTGGCTTAACAGGTTGATTCGGACTGCAGAGAGGGTTATGTTAATCGGAGCTCAATCCAAAAGTAAAGGAAAACATATGACATTGTATGTCATTTTAACAGGTATGGAAGCTTTTACATAACTATGGGTGAATATCATAAAAAAGCAGCAGAGTATATTTAAAGGGATACTGTCATGGGAAAAAAAATTTTTTTCAAAATAAATCAGTTAATAGTGCTGCTCCAGCAGAATTCTGCACTGAAATCCATTTCTCAAAAGAGCAAACAGATTTTTTTATATTTAATTTGGAAATCTGACATGGGGCTAGACATATTGTCAATTTCCCAGCTGCCCCAAGTCATGTGACTTGTGCTCTGATAAACTTCAATCACTCTTTACTGCTGTACTGCAAGTTGGAGTGATATGACCCCTCCCCCCAGCAGCCTAACAACAGAACAATGGGAAGGTAACCAGATAGCAGCTACCTAACACAAGATAACAGCTACCGGGTTGATCTAAGAACAACACTCAATAGTAAAAACCCATGTCCCACTGAGACACATTCAGTTACATTGAGAAGGAAAAACAGCAGCCTGCCAAAAAGCATTTCTCTCCTAAAGTGCAGGCACAAGTCACATGACCTGAGGCAGCTGGGAAATTGACAAAATGTCTAGCCCCATGTCAGATTTCAAAATTGAATAAAAAAAAAATCTGTTTGCTCTTTTGAGAAATGGATTCAGTGCAGAATTCTGCTGGAGTAGCACTATTAACTGATTCATTTTGAAAAAAACATGTTTTCCCATGACAGTATCCCTTTAAGGTTTGGCTTTTAACTAAACACAGATGTCACCGTCTCCTGTTACATCCCAATACTTATAAAAACCATTAGCACACTACTTGCTACCATAACAGAGTATGAAGCCTTTAACATGTTTAAACACAGTGTGGATTCATCTGGAATTAGTCTCCAAAGGGTAACTAATAAACTATGCCAGCAGGCATTTATAGAAGAGCAGAAAGTAAGGTATGAAGCAGCTGAAATATCATCATTTCTTTACTTTGGAGTGAAACCTTTAAAGGCCAGTGACCCAGTGGAACAAGAAAATTAAAATGCGGAGACATTCCATAAGTCACTTCCCATTATACTTTATGGGTAGTAACACTGCAATAATTTGAAAGTGGGATGTTGTGCATTCCTGTAGTAGAATTGGGTGCCCCAAAATTATATTCTAATGCAAGTAACTAACATTTCCTGCATTGTAGTCCACTACTATAAAACTTTGTAGGTGATGAATCCAGATAATGAGGTTCTGGGGGTCAGCACACTCTAGAGGAAACATAGATTTTGTAAGCTTAATTTGCTTCAGTAAGCCAATGATCATAGTCAGGAGCTTTACTCAAAGGCCATGGTCACACAGGCTGAACACTGCAGCTGCCGTCAGACTGAGTATTTTTGCAGATCTGCTCATCTACTTCCTACATCTACAGAATTAAGAGTGGATGAACCTCATCAACCACTTATTAGTACCTGCTTAATCATAGTAGTTGTCTTGTTTGCTTACATTTCTGCTGAATGTGCTTTTACCGGGTGATACACAAAGAGGTGGGAGCCTCCTCCAGTCTGTGTGTAACACAGTAGATATACATACAGAGTTTATTATCCACTAGTGGTCTGACAATATTGTAAGTTGAGATTTAAGGTGGCCATACACAGGGAGGTCTGCTTGTTTGACGATGTCGCCAAACAAGCTGATCTCTCCGTGATATGCCCACATTGAGGTGGGCGATATCGGGCTGATCCAATCATGGGCCCTAGGGCCCAATGATTGAATCAGAATGAAGGCAATACTGGTGGTCGGATCGCGGGACCGCATCACGAATAGATGCGGCCACGATCAACGTGATTTTTTTAAAGCTGGCCCGATTGACCAGAGGGCCCCACACATGGGCCAATAAGCTGCCGACTCTGTCTGTCGGCAGCTTTTATCAGTCTGTGTACGGGGGCCTTTAAGCTATGGTTATACCGGCTGCTTTCAGCCTGTGTATTTTTGCAGGCCAAGAGAAGCGAATCTTCTCCCTGTGCCTGTACACACACAGAGGAGCTTTACACGCACACTAGTAATGTGCGGGTCAAGGTTTTCCTGACCCGCACCCGACCCTAACCCGCCCCACCGATGACGTCACAAAAGGGGCAGACAGAGCAGACACGAGACTATAAAACCGTAAGTCGGCATTTGAAGGTGGCGGGCGGGGAGAGCAGAAGAAGAGCTCAACCCGCACCCGCCCACCACCCGCGAGGAGCAGTGCGAGGTCGACCCAAACCCACCCGACCCGCGGGTATCGGGTCGGCCCACACATCACTAACGCACACGATGGTTGATAAGATTTAAATCAGTTGTGATGGGGCAGGGAGAGGATCCAGTTCGTGTCACACAGGGACACTTAATCATAGGCCTATGATTAAGTGTCCCTGTGTGACACGAAACGCGTCAGGCGTTATTCTTTTTTAGATGTGATGTAAAATAAAGTATCATATTTTATAAATATTTCTGGCTCTTGGAATCTACTTTCGTTGGACGTTCCGGATTGGTGTCTGCCTAATGTGATTTGTTGTGACGTACTCCCCTATGCTGAAGGTCTGGGGCACGTGCACCCGGACCCAACTGGGAAAGCTGTAAGCTTATCCTAATGATACATTAAGATTTGTGCTTCTCGTGAAATTTTTGGATTACTGTTTGGCCATAGCCTAAATTTCAACTAACAATATGGTCAGACTACTAGTGGATAATAAAACTCTGTATGTATATCTACTCTGTAGTCTCTGTTATACACAGGCTGGAAAAGGCTCCCGCTTCTATGAACTTATTGCACCCGGTAAAAGCACATTCTGCAGAAATGTAAACAAGCAACACAACTACTATAATTAAGTAGGTACTAATAAGTGGTTGATAAGGTTCACCCACACTTAATTCTGAAGGTGTAGGAATTTTGGTAGACAACCAATACCAGGGTCAGACTAGTGAACTACCACCAAAGGGTTTCCAATAACCAAGAGCTGTAGAGGGATGGGTGACTCACAATTCACGAGAAACTTCATGAAGGAACAGACTTCTTGACTAAATGATGCAGATGATATCAATGTTGACTTTAGCCTTAAATTGTTGCAAAATCCCTGCCAAGGGGTGTGAGTATATAATGCCCCAAGCATTAAATGATGAGACAGATTTTAGACACATGGCAAGAGATGTTGTGGCCTATTCTATCAAAATAATCTCAAGGGATTTGTTGATAGGGACATGTATGTTGTATTATTAGTCCAGGTCAGTAGTTGTTGAACTATTTTTGTTGAACGTTGAACCAACAGAGAAGAGGGGCACAGGACCCAAAGTATGTTGATTACTCACCATATGGAACAGGTGGTCCCGGTGCACCAGCCCCAGCCCCTTGGCTTAGGGAGCGGATAAACCAACAGCATACATAAAGCATACATAAAGTGGGGTATCAGGCACTCGGAAAAATTCCACAAGGGCTGCAAAGTTAAAAGTGTAATATTTATAGTAGATTAAAAAAGAAGGAACAATATCTCCATTGGCCCTACCCGTTTTGTAGGGCACTTTTAGCGGCCCTTGTGGAATTTTTCTAAATGCCAGATCCCCCTCTTTATGTATGCTATTTTTTGTTAAAGAATCCCTTGGGGTGGAATCGTTTCTTGCTTCTAGCAAATTGTATGAACAACTTGTAAATACCTACTGTATGTATCAAAACATGGGCGTATCAGCCATTAAATGATAGTTCCACCAATATTTATATATAATACACAAAAGCCTTGAATATCCTGTAAATTATATCCTTATAAATGGTGAGTTCTGATGTCATCAGTTATAAACGGTGAGTTCTGATGTCATTTCTGTCACATGACTCACTGAAACTTGTGTATTATAAGAAATAAAGTACCCCCAGTTGCAAAATATGAGGATATTAGAAGTTACCTCGGAGTTCCATGACCTCGGTAACTTATAATATCCTTATATTTTACAATAGGGGGTACTTTATTCACTATATATTTTCCTACTGAAATTCGCCACCAATTTTCACCTTTTGGTGCTACAGGAGTCCTGTGTCACTGCTACAGTATATGGAAGATGGGGAACACTATATTTTGGCATGACAGGGTCAGGACAGACTAGGCTTTAATATCCCTCCCTGGAAACTTCTCTTATCCACGAATAACACACAGAGATTATATTGTTAGGTTTATTTGCAGGACAGTATGTCAGCCAGGACCAACTTCATATAATACTGCAGATTATTTGGTCTCTGACCCCAATTATGGGACAGTTTCTTGAGTGAGGAGAAGGATTCCCTTTAGATTTCAGTACCCTGAAAAGAGCATGTTTTGTTCTTCAGAGCCCTTACAAGGACCCCATTTCTTTCCGTTCCCTAAATAAAGCACGCTTTCCTGCACTGGGGTTCCCTACTGACTTTACACACATAGTTCTCTCTGGGATTGTACAGCAACTACTTCCTCTCTGTCTGCTTCTCTCTCGCAGCACTTCCTGTGCAGCACTTCCTTCCTGACAGCTCACAGAGTTGTGGACTTCTCCCCCTCCCTGTACAGAAAAGCACATATAACTAATTGCACATTACCATTTCTATTTGGCCTTTGTGGCAAGTGAAACTACCAGGACCAGCTAGAAGAGCTGCGAGGCTGTCACCTCAAATCTCCAACTTATTGGGCTTCAGGCTGAGCCCGTTATCATCTGCTCACAGTCCCAGTTTGGAACCACTGGTTTATATCAGGCCAGAGCAGTTTGGCACAGAGAAATAATATTTTCCCTTGGAACAACAAGGATATTTTGGGGCTTTGTAACCCCCTGAAGGCCCATAGCAAAAACCTTCTATGTCCTGCTTGGCTCACGTATTAATGGGGCAAAAAGTACCAATACAGGGCAATATTACTTACTGAAAAGCAGAAGCCTTTATTAAATCTCCTACAATTTCAACTGTGACAGATTAACTGCCAATTAATTTAAAACATTAGCTAAGATAACGAAGGCTTTAGAGAACAAGACACCTCGGCATCTATTCTATAAGGTAGTAAAAAAAAGAACTAGTGCCTGCACCCTGTCTATTCTTGGCAGCACCTTTATACAGAGGCCTAGAATGCCAGGAATGTCGTCCCAGTAAAATCAACCAACTGTCTTTCCACTAAACTGGTTCATTCTTTACAGCTCTGAAAATACATCTGCCCAGCACTAAGCAAGACAAAATCTTTAGGTTTACAATGTAGGGGTGTAACTATAGAAAAAGCAGAACCTGGAACCATCAGGGGGACCAAAGTCATTTCTGGATAATTTGACCTTGTGCTCCCATGGTGCAGCAAATTGCATACCTCCCAACATTTTGGAAGTAAAAAGAGGGACAAGAATTTTTTTTCCGCATGTAGCGCAGCAATTTTTGACCACACCCCTTTCTGTGGCCACACCCCCAAATTACCATGTTTGTTTTACAAAATTTGGCAGGTTATGAAAGTTTGAAAATATTTCTCCTTATCTAAACTGTGTTTTTGTGTCTCAAAATTGTTACAAAGTATCTTATTTGCACCTGTTAGCTGTTCTGTGCTCTCTGCTAAAAGCCAATTAAGTGAGAAACTTTGTTTCTTTTTCTGGCTGTTCAGTGCAGAGAAAAGAGGGACAAATCCAGTACAAATGAGGGACTGCGGGTTGAGCTGTCAAAAGAGGGACTGTCCCTCCGAAAAAGGGACAGTTGGGAGGTATGAAATTGCAATAGCGCTTTGTGCAATTCTGATGCTGCACCCCCTTCCTGATTCACTGTCTAGTGGAGGTAAGTAGCATTATGGTCCAAAACCCCCATCAAGACAAGTGATACAGTCCGACAGCCCTTAAAGAAAAGTGGTACAGTCCGACACCCCCCTCAAGAAAAGTGGTACATCTGACACCCCATAAAGAAAAGTGGTACAGTCCGATGCCCCCTTCAAGAAAAGTCATACACCTGACACCCCTTCAAGAAAAGTGGTAAGGTCTGACACCCCTCAAGAAAAGTGGTACAGTCCGCCACCCCCTCAAGAAAAGTGGTACGGTTCGACAACCCTTCAAGAAAAATGGTAAGGTCCGACACCCTCCTCAATAAAAGTGGTACATCCTACCACTTTTTACTGTGGTGTGGGGGAGTGTGGGGTCTAGGGCGGGGTCTGTAGTGGTGGTGGGCGTGGCCCCCATGTTTTCTGATGGTGGCCTTGCTTAGACATCACTAGGGATGGGCGAATTTTTTCGCCTCGTTTCGCCGAAAAAATGACGCCCATAGACTCGTATGGCAGCGTGCGTCAAAAAAAAGACGCGCGTCAAAACAGTTTCGCCGCGCGACAAAATTTTTTTGACGCCCATAGACTTTAATGGGCGTCTGCGACATTTCGCCGGCGGCGAATTTTTGGCGAAGCGAAACGGGTCAAATTCGCCCATCCCTAGACATCACACATTTTGTGATCTGCTAATCTAAAACTATTGCTATCTCCTACACTATATGGGCTCAGAGGGACCAGAGGTAATTTGGCTATTTTGCCAATCAAGGTACCAGACCCAATGCCGTTTCTCATTTTACCTCTAATTGACCAGATGAAGGGGGAGGGGGTACAGCATCAATGGTATACAAAGCAATATTGCAATCCAGACCCGTACTGGCAATCTATGATTATCTTAAATTGTTATAATTCTTTCTTTGCTTATCTTAAATTGTTACAAAAGTATCCAGGTGGTTCTTCTGGGCTCTCTGCCAAAAGCCAATTAAGTTTTAGTAACTTTGTATCAGTTTCTGGCTGTTCAGTGCAGGAGATCAAAGAGAAAGTCAGGACATTTCAGTAATAATCCGGGACTGCTGGTTGAGCTGTCAAAATCGAGACTGTCCCGCAAAAAACGGGACAGTTGGTAGGTATGGCTGTATACAGTATTATAGTGCTCTGCCACACTAGAGAAGCAGGGTAAAAAAAGGGGGCCAAAATTTCCCTGTGAACAAATGCTTTGCTTTTTGGACACTTACACAGAGGGGAGGATTAAGGAGGTTGGATGTTCATTCACACTTCATTTACTAAGAAGATCACGAAAAGTGCCGAACACAAATAGACTGGTATTTATATAAATACTTTTTGTTCCCATAAATATGATCTAATTATTAAATGCTTTCATAATAGACTGCGTTTGAATGTGGGTTCGGTGCCTTTTGTTGCCCTGGGTGCAGATTTGATTTCTTTTACTGTAACATTGAAATCTTCAGGCTTAGAGGCCTCCCAGAGTCACATACCACCGACAGTTCCCTGCAAGGAATGTACAGTCCCTAGAAAACAAAGTGGCTGCTCATGCCAAACCATCTGTAAAACTGTGCAGAGACTGGGCCGGCTGGTGATAAGATAAAGTATAAATACCTGCTGCTGCCATGAAGGCAGACAACACAAGAAACAATATTGAATTTTAGCATTTTGCACGGTTTTTGTTGCCCCATTGTATATTAGTTTTTTGCACCGGACATTTGAGAGCAGATTTATTAAGGGTCAAAGTGAAAATTCTAATTTCTTTAAAAATTCAGATTGCGAATTATCCAAACTCGATTCGAGTTTTACTTGAATTCAAATCTCGAGATTTATCATACTCTGGCCCTTTAAGAACTCAAATTCGACTACCTGCCGAATTGCTGCATAAGTATAAGTCAACGGGAGAGGTCCAGGGATCAGTTTGGTGATGTTTGCAGCCTTCCTGACATTCAAGTTTTGTTTGAGTTTTTTTAATTCGGTTCGAGTTTTTCTAATTCGAAACGCAATGATTTTAGCATTTTGTTGACTTTCTACTTTCACCAAATGTTATAAAAAAGTTAAAGTGATTTCCCTCTAACCTTTGATTAAATCTGACCATGTTAACCTTTGTACTTCTTCATAGGCTGAGGGTTTTTGTTTTGTTGGTGCTCGTGGAGCACAAGGAAGAATCTTTCATTGGAAACATGATATTGTTGCATGCCTTCCCAATGACTGGGTAAATAAATATTATAAACTTGGAAAGTACTGTACATGATGATGGATGGGACACAGAGCAACTTGTCCTTTATTGTTGGGTACTGTGCACATGCAGGAGAAAGAAAGAGACTGCTCTGATGTTCTTCTGCTTAGGAAAGATTTGAGAAAGGTTTCTAATTGTTTTCCTAAGCAGAAGAACATCAGAGCAGCCTCTTTCTTTCTCCTGACAACTTCCTTGACTACTTGGTGGTCAGACTGGTCAGAAACTGACCAGCAGGTGGCGCTGTTGGAACAAAATTCATTCATATTAACAGCACATGTATCCCTTAATACCTTGGAATAAAAATAAAATAAATGATGAATGTAAATGACAAAAGTGCTTAGAATAAAACTCAATTTTACATTCACTTATTTTAAAGGTTTACTTCAAATTAAGGCCATGATGGTGGGATTTGGTTTGGGATTTCAGATTTCTCCTCTGCTCAAAAAGATTACTTCTGTTGGAAGCAGAGGTGGGTGTAGAAGCAGAGTAAAGGAGAGGGAGAACAGGAGGTTCGAGTTGTGTGCGTGTCCTAAAATAGCATTGTATTCCAGGTTAGGGGTGGATACAGGTTTAATACTCAAACATTCCCCCTTAACCACCCCCACAAGATTATGAGTATATTTTTATAGACTGTATTGTGTAGGAGTGTGGGTACTCCACTCTGCTCCGCCACCAAATACTGAGGGCTTGAAAAAAAATTGAGAAATTATTTTTTCTCTTTATAGGCACTCATCGCCAAACTTAAAGGAAAAGGAAAGCTACCAAGACAGTTTATTGCCAATAGATTAGCCACAATAGTTGCAAGCTATAACACTATATTTATTCTGTAGAATGCTTTACCAAACCTGAGTAAACAGCTCAAGAAACGCTCTCTTTTTTTTTTGGATAGCAGCTGCCATATTAGCTTGGTGGGACATCACTTCCTGTCGGACTCTCTCCGTGATCAATAGCTCTGGGCTCAGATTACAGCAGGGAGGGGAGGAGGGAGGGGGAAAAGGGAGAGGGAGAGAGGAGCAAACTGAGCATGCTCAAGCCCAAGCCCTGGAGGTTTAAGATGAAAACAGGAAGCCACATGATATACTGTAACCATAAAAACTGTTCCCAGCTATAAGAAACAAGTCAGATACTAAATACGCTCTGTTATCTTTAGCTGCCTCTTAACAAATGTCCAGTGAATCAATATGCAATGCAGTTCCAAGGGTCGGGGCTATGTATGTATTTAAGTGCTGTATGTGACATCTCAGAATGCGCGGGCGAGCCAGCAAGTGACTAAACTTCCCTTTATGAGCCGGTGCACATTCCTAGCCATCAACACATCTACAAGAGAAGAGCTGAAGCTCTAAATAAAAAAAAAAAAGAGAGATGGAAACTTGAAATTAGCATACCTCCCAACATTTTGGAAATAAAAAGAGGGACAGAAAAGGGACAGAAAAGTTGCCACGCCCATTTTGTGGTCACCCCCCCTAATTACCATGCTCATTTTACAAAGTTCCGCAGGGTATAAAAGTTTGAACATATTTCTGTGGTTTTTTTTCAGTTACAGTTTTGCTAATGAAGATGAATTGCCCTTTAAGCTGTGAGTCTAACTTTTCCCAAGGGACCTGTTATCTTATATTGTTACAATTACTCATTTGCTTATCTAGAAATTGTTACAAATGTATCTTATCTTCTGTTGTGGCTGTTCTGGGCTCTCTGCCAAAAGCCATTGATTTTAACTTAATAAAGTTAGAGATTTTGTTTCTTTTTCTGACTGTTCAGTGCAGAGAAAAATGGGACTTTCCAGTACAAATGAGTAGGGATGGGTGAATTTGACCTGTCTCATTTCAACAAAAATTCGCCGCCAGCGAATTGTCGCAGACGTCCATTAAAGTCTATGGGCAACAAAAAACTTTTTTGACGCACATCTTTTATTTTGACGCACGCTACCATGCAAGTCTATGGGCGAATTTTTTCGGCGAAACGAGGAGAAAAAATTTGCCCATCCGTACAAATGAGGGACTGCAGGTTGAGCTGTCAAATAAGGCACTGTCCCTCTAAAAACAGGACAGTTAGGAGGTATGAATTAGGGATGCACCGAATCCTTCTGCCCGGCCGTACCCAATCCGAATCCTAGTTTGCATATGCAAAAAATGTTTCCCCTTCCCACCCCTAATTTGCATATGCAAATTAGATTTGGGGGTTCGGTATTCGCCAGAATCTTTCGTGAAGGATTCGGGGGTTCGGCCGAATCCAAAATAGTGGATTCAGTGCATCCCTACTTGAAATTACATTTTTGCCCAATAAAAGAAACTGAAATGCTAAGCATTGCCCCAAAATACATTTTACTATGACTTATCTGTAACTGTAATTCCTGGCTGTGCACTGGCAGTTCTGACATCTGAAACAATGTAGTAGAAGACTTGTCTGCCTTTATTTTTTGCTTTATTGAAGCTTTTAAGAGAGAATACGACCCACCTAGGGTGATATGAATTGATCTGGGGTCATACCCTGCCTCTATGTTTCACCCAGCGTCCCCCTCCCTGTTCTACTTCGGACAATATTGGAGGATTTGGGGTGACCATTCTATGCAGGTCAGTAGAGCAGGTAAGTGAGGTAACGCCCTCTTACTGCGGGACAACAGGACAGGGGGCTTAAAGGAGTTGTTCCCCTTTAAATTAACTTTAATATGATGTAGAGAGGGATATTCTAAGGCAATTTGCAATCCGTTTTCATTATTTGCAGTTTTTGAGTTATTTAGCTTTTTATTCAGCAGCTCTCCAGTTTGCAATTTTCGGTTGCTAGGATCTAAATAACCTTAGCAACCATTAATTTGACTAAGAGATTGGAATATGAATAGGAGAGGCCTGAAAAGAAAGATGTATTGTATTACAGTGTATTTGTTTTGAGGTGGGGTCAGTGACCCCCATTTTAAAACTGGAAAAAGTCAGAAGAAGAAGGCAAATACTTCAAAAACTATATAAAAAAAAAGAAAAAACGAAGACCAACTAAAAAGTTGCTTAGAATTGTTTATTCTATAACATATTAAATGCTAACTTAAAGGTGAACCACCCCTTTAAATTAGGGAGACTCCCAACAAATACAGGGAATTTGACGTATGTCTGTTCTAAATGAGGATCACTGACTCCGGCATTGTTGTTATTACTTTTATACTCCTGTTTGTATTCCAGTCGCCAGTCTTGATATCAGTAGCTAGTTGCTAGGGTAAACTGGACCCTGGAAACCAGATAACTGCAGACATTTCAAATTGGAGAGCTGGTAAACTAAAAGCTATTGAACTCTAAAACCATAAAAGATAAAGACCAGTTGTCAACCAAATCATAATATAACTGTGCAGTCTATATCATACTAGTAGTTAATTTAAAGGGCAACAGGGTTAGAAAGATTTTGTAACAAAGGTGGTGCCATACAGAAGCACAAAACTGCCCCTTTCTTTAGCATGAAACTCTAGTTTGGCTGCAAAAATCAGAGACATGATTCATATTGACATTCCCCTGTATAGGTATGGGACCTGTTATCCAGAATGCTTAGGACCTGGGGTTTTCCGGATAAGAGATATTTCTGTAATTTGGATCTCCATGCCTTAAGTCTGCTAGAAAATCATGTAAATATAGTTTATATAAACAAGCTGCTGTGTAGCCATGGGGGCAGCCATTCAAGCACAGGATACACAGTAGATAACAGATAAGTACTACTATAGTTTATATAAACAAGCGGCTGTGTAGCCATGGGGGCAGCCATTCAAGCACAGGATACACAGTAGATAACAGATAAGTACTACTATAGTTCATATAAACAAGCTGCTGTGTAGCCATGGGGCAGCCAGTCAAGCACAGGATACACAGTAGATAGCAGATAAGTACTACTATAGTTTATATAAACAAGCTGCTGTGTAGCCAAGGGGGCAGCCATTCAAGCACAGGATACACAGTAGATAACAGATAAGTACTACTATAGTTCATATAAACAAGCTGCTGTGTAGCCATGGGGCAGCCATTTAAGCACAGGATATACAGTAGATAACAGATAAGTACTACTATAGTCTATATAAAAAAGCTGCTGTGTAGCCATGGGGGCAGCCATTGAAACACAGGATACACAGTAGATAACAGATAAGTACTACTATAGTTTATATAAACAAGCTGCTGTGTAGCCATGGGGGCAGCCATTCAAGCACAGGATACACAGTAGATAACAAATATCTACAGGACAGGGGGCTTAAAGGAGTTGTTCCCCTTTAAATTAACTTTAATATGATGTAGAGAGGGATATTCTAAGGCAATTTGCAATCCGTTTTCATTATTTGCAGTTTTTGAGTTATTTAGCTTTTTATTCAGCAGCTCTCCAGTTTGCAATTTTCGGTTGCTAGGATCTAAATAACCTTAGCAACCATTAATTTGACTAAGAGATTGGAATATGAATAGGAGAGGCCTGAAAAGAAAGATGTATTGTATTACAGTGTATTTGTTTTGAGGTGGGGTCAGTGACCCCCATTTTAAAACTGGAAAAAGTCAGAAGAAGAAGGCAAATACTTCAAAAACTATATAAAAAAAAAGAAAAAACGAAGACCAACTAAAAAGTTGCTTAGAATTGTTTATTCTATAACATATTAAATGCTAACTTAAAGGTGAACCACCCCTTTAAATTAGGGAGACTCCCAACAAATACAGGGAATTTGACGTATGTCTGTTCTAAATGAGGATCACTGACTCCGGCATTGTTGTTATTACTTTTATACTCCTGTTTGTATTCCAGTCGCCAGTCTTGATATCAGTAGCTAGTTGCTAGGGTAAACTGGACCCTGGAAACCAGATAACTGCAGACATTTCAAATTGGAGAGCTGGTAAACTAAAAGCTATTGAACTCTAAAACCATAAAAGATAAAGACCAGTTGTCAACCAAATCATAATATAACTGTGCAGTCTATATCATACTAGTAGTTAATTTAAAGGGCAACAGGGTTAGAAAGATTTTGTAACAAAGGTGGTGCCATACAGAAGCACAAAACTGCCCCTTTCTTTAGCATGAAACTCTAGTTTGGCTGCAAAAATCAGAGACATGATTCATATTGACATTCCCCTGTATAGGTATGGGACCTGTTATCCAGAATGCTTAGGACCTGGGGTTTTCCGGATAAGAGATATTTCTGTAATTTGGATCTCCATGCCTTAAGTCTGCTAGAAAATCATGTAAATATAGTTTATATAAACAAGCTGCTGTGTAGCCATGGGGGCAGCCATTCAAGCACAGGATACACAGTAGATAACAGATAAGTACTACTATAGTTTATATAAACAAGCGGCTGTGTAGCCATGGGGGCAGCCATTCAAGCACAGGATACACAGTAGATAACAGATAAGTACTACTATAGTTCATATAAACAAGCTGCTGTGTAGCCATGGGGCAGCCAGTCAAGCACAGGATACACAGTAGATAGCAGATAAGTACTACTATAGTTTATATAAACAAGCTGCTGTGTAGCCAAGGGGGCAGCCATTCAAGCACAGGATACACAGTAGATAACAGATAAGTACTACTATAGTTCATATAAACAAGCTGCTGTGTAGCCATGGGGCAGCCATTTAAGCACAGGATATACAGTAGATAACAGATAAGTACTACTATAGTCTATATAAAAAAGCTGCTGTGTAGCCATGGGGGCAGCCATTGAAACACAGGATACACAGTAGATAACAGATAAGTACTACTATAGTTTATATAAACAAGCTGCTGTGTAGCCATGGGGGCAGCCATTCAAGCACAGGATACACAGTAGATAACAAATAAGTACTACTATAGTTTATATAAACAAGCTGCTGTGTAGCCATGGAGGCAGCCATTCAAGCACAGGATACACAGTAGATAACAGATAAGTACTACTATAGTTTATATAAACAAGCTGCTGTGTATCCATGGTGGAAATTGAAAAAAGTCTATATGGCACAGGTTAATAGTGGATAACAGATAACACCATAATGTTCTACAGAGCTTATCTGCTGTGTAACCTGAGCCTTTTCTCATTTGAATAGCTGCCCCCATGGCTACACAGCAGCTTGTTTATATAAACTATAGTAGTGCTTCTGAAGCAAACACAGCAGTTTTTCCATTGCAGGGCAACACTGCATTATATTTTATTACTTTAAAATGTTACTGTTCCTTTAAATCTCCCTGTGGCATTTGGTAAATACACCTGACGTGCCAACGACCACCCATGAAATCCAGGGTCAAAAAGAAAGTCTGACCTCTGTCACTGTCAGTGGGGTTCCTTCACCTCTATATCTTTACGCTAAAAATAATTAAAGGGAAAGTCAAACAGACTTCGTAATGAAAGTAACTCTGCAGATGGAGTTAATCTGCATTCATTTATTTAGTGCAGGCCTGTGTTTAAATGAGCTAATTTGAAATGTATTTAACGGAAGGAAAGCTGAAAAACATTAGTGGGCCTGGAGTTAAATAAGAGGGGGGTTGTTCGCAAAGAGGATACATTTATTTTTTGCTTTTCAGGGGCCTTAATGATACCTTCCTGCCCTTCCATACGAACTGGTCATGGAAATTAAAATAAAGGGGAAACTAAATATTCTTTTCAGTAAGAAATAGCAGGAAAATTACATTTAGTCGACTGTGTTATGATCTATACTGTAATAATTAACGGATATATATAAATAATAAATAATAAATCCCTAGATGTACAGGCTGTTAGCAATAAGTCATGTTATTTAGCCGCCAGTAATTAAGGAAAGGGCATTAATTAGGCAGAACTCTGTACAGACAAGTTCATAGACGGTTAACTCTTTCACTATTCCAGCCCCTTTTGCCTTGTAGTGAATGGGTTAAGCACAAGTTTGAGCCTCCAGTGCAGCTTCCTTGTATTGTGCTAGAGAGTTAAGAGTCGAAACTTAAAGGAAAAATAAACATTACCTTCTTCCTGAGTTGGGGGCAGCACATTTTGCTGGTTTTGCAGCCCATGAGTGCACCCCGCTTGTGAGTTTGCAGCCTCCAGTGTAGTACAGGTCACATCTCTAACCCCCCTGTCTCTTCCTTCTGCTCAAGACTCTGGCTGCCTTTACACTCACTCACTCACACACACCCTCTCACACACTAACTAAAACTGCAGTCTGCTCTGAACTTTAGGCAACAAAAACTATTGTAGCCGTAAATACTAGAATAGCAGCACCCAGCAGAGCAGGCAGGCAGCAGGGGCCCGGGAGACAGCTGCTTATAAATTTTCCAGAGCACACATTTTTTTTAAAGAGGGTAGGGAGGGGGATGCAGTCATACTTTGCACTCAGGTCTGGACTGAGAATTAAAATAGGCCCTGGCATTTCAGGTACACAGAGGGCCAAACGGCCCCTACCAGCCCACTAAATACTGACTGACCATATCTGTTATATGTATATCAGGGGTCCTCAAACTATGGCCCTCCAAGGTTATTTACCCAGGCTCCACCCCCCGCTGCGGCCGCGTCCAGCGTCAGCCGGGGGACGCAGTGATGTGATGCTCTGGAGCCGAGGAAAAGAGATGATCTTTGAGCAGCAACTTACTAGAAGTGTGCCACTCACCCGCTCCAAGTCCTCCTCGTGCACGCACCCTCCACACATGTCGCTTTTCTGATAAAAAATACCGGCCTTCCTATATATTTATCTTTTTTCCCTATTAATAACATGGGGATCAGCCATCATTTTTACCCGCCAGGCCAGCTGGCAACCCTAGTCGCGGGCATAGCTGGGGTTACAGGGGAACCGTCAACCAAATCCCAGCTCTCAGGGAGAGACAGATACGTAGTTAGGAGCCACCATCAGGGGGCCACTGAGGAGACAATTGTCCCGGGCCCGATGGCTTCTATATGTTAATAGGGGCCTGTCCGTGATGCCTTTCCTGGATTACCTGGGCCCCCCTTAAACTGCCCAAAGTAGGAGTCGAATTGCGCCGAAGAAGAAGCCTACAGGCTCGGATTTGTGGCGAGGCTACAAAGGCCCGGGCCTAGGGCGGCAAAATTTCCTGGACAGCATGCCGCCCAGCAGCATCCTTAAATGTATGGGGAACGATATGACGCATACTCGCACGGGGAGGGGGAATGGTGCGCGCCGATGCTAGGACCCAGAGGACTTAGAGCGCCGGGAGAGAAATCCGGTGCTGGAAGCCAAGTTGCGCCAAAGTAGGAGTTGAGTTGCGTCAAAGTAGGAGCTGAGTTGTGCCAAAGTAGGAGCTGATTTGCACTGAAGAAGGAGCTGCGTTGCGCCAAAGTAGGATCCGATTTGCACCAAAGTAGGAGCCGAGTTGCACCACAGTAGTAACCTATTTGCGACAAAGTAGGAGCCGACTTGCGTTGAAGAAGGAGCAGCATTACGCCAAAGTAGGATCTGAGTTGCACCAAAGTAGGAGTTGAGTTGCGCCAAAGTAGGAGGTGGGGTCACTGGTCTGTGCCTACCTTTTACTTTGGTCCATGTTGACCAGTGGCCAATATTATGTTTAAATGGCAATAAATATATCTAACTACCGGTATATAAAAAACATTTCATTTATGTGTCTTATAACCATGAATAGCATGTGCATATTTTATGTTGGGTTGTAAAGGGATCACGTGGCAGGACCAGAAACGGAACTAGAGGGGGGCAGGCCCTGGTGCAGGACGTGTAGCCGGGCCCCCCGCCCCCCTCCGTAAACCCGGTACTGGCCGGGATATGCGCGGCGCGCGGACTGCCGGGGGGCCCTGAGGGTGTGCGGGCCCTGGCCCGCTCGCACCCCCTGCTCCCCCGGTAGTTCCGCCCCTGGGCAGGACTAATCTTGCACATGTTAGGACCACCCAAGAACTTTAAGGCCTGTATGGCAGGCCCTCAACAATATCGTTTTATAATACCTGAATTCATATTCTTCACGTCATGTTTATTGCACACAGAGAGTTCTAGTTGAGACAATTTGCAATTGGTTTTCATTTCGTATTATTTATGCTTTTTGAGTTATTTAGCTTTTTATTCAGCAGCTCTCCAGTTTGCAATTTCAGCAATCTAGTTGCTAGGGTCCAAATTCCCCTAGCAACATGCACTGATTTAAATTAGAGACTGGAATATGAATAGGAGAGGCCTGAATGTTAAGATTGGTAATAAAAAGTAGCAGTTACAATACATTTGTAGCCATACAGAGCATTTTTTGGATGGGGTCTGTGACCCCCATTTGAAAACTGGAAAGAGTCAGAAGAAGAACACGAACAATTTAAAAATGATAAAAAATAAATAACGAAGACCAATTGAAAAGTTGCTTAGAATTGGTCTTTTTTATAACATACTAAAAGTTAACTTAAAGGGGAACCACCCCTTTAAGGCAACCATAAGGACCAAATATGGAGTCTAAACATATATATATATATTCTTTAGGTTCTTAAGGGTTAGCACTGCTTACACTCTTGTTAGTTTTTTTCCCTGAGGAAGATCACTATGATGTGATCGAAACATTGGAATCTCTTTTGTTTTTTTATTAAAATCAGTTACTGTAACTGAGCTTGTTGAGTGTGTTTTTTTTTTGCTATTATATATATATATATATATATATAAATGATGAAGGATCCGCACTCTCATTTTCAAAGTATAACAACTTTTATTTATCACATTACAATCCGACGTTTCGGTCCCTCCTGGGGACCTTTCTCAAGGATGTGTGCGGATCCTTCATCATTTATACTACAATTATTGATCAAGCACCTCCAATCAATTACTGTCAGAGGTGCGGGCACTCCAAGAAATTATTATATATATATATATATATATATATATATATATATATATATATATATATATATATATATATATATATATATATATATAGGATCTGTTATCCAGAAAAAACATTATCCAGAAAGCTCCCAATTACGGAAAGGCCGTTTCCCATTGGCTCCATTTTAACCAAATAATCAAGATTTATTTTTTTATCCAAGCTAAAATATAATTAATCCTTATTGGAAGCAAAATCTGTCTATTGGGTTTATTTAATATTTACATGATTTTCTAGTAGACGTAAGGTATAAGGATCCAAATTATGGTAAGATCCATTATTTGGAAAACCCCAGGTCCCAAGAATTCTGGATAACAGGTCCCATACCTGTATATATAGTGAATAAAGTCCCCCCTCTTGTAAAATATAAGGATATTATGAGTTACCGAGGAGTTTCATGACCATATAAAAACACGAGGCCGAAGGCCGAGTGTTTTTATACAGGTCATGGAACTCCGAGGTAACTTCTAATATCCTCATATTTTGCAACTGGGGGTACTTTATTTATTATAATACACACATTTCAGTGAGTCTTGTGACAGAAATGACATCAGAACTCACCGTTTATAAGGATATAATTTACAAGATATTCATGGCTTTTGTGTATTATATATATATATATATATATATATATATATATATATATATATATATATATATATATATATATATATATATATATATATATATATATAAAATATTTTTTATCTTTTGGATAAAGTTTGATTGTATTTGGCTTAATTAATCAAACCAGGGTTCGTCCTCACTAAGCATCAGATTCCGTCCATTCATTACATTTTCAACTAGGCTGAAAATAAAAATGGGTGAATTCCATATGCACCATTAAGTCTTGCATTCCGCAGCCCTGCTATTAGGAGGAATACGGCTTATATATACATATATATATATATATATTGCTGCTAGGAAGGGTTTCCTCCCCTGTGAGCGAGTGGGGCAGTAGAGAGTGTTGTGGTTACTGATTCCTATCACAACACACTGTATCTGTTTAAACACTCGACTTTTTATCATCTCTGCTCAAGGCTCAAGCTCTTAAAGCAGCAGTGATACTTTTCCCACGACTGCATAAACACAAAGGTATTTTGTTTTTCTTGCCTTGGAATAGCAATGTACATAATGCAACATAGTTCCATGTCCTGGAACTGCGACAGTTGGTCAAACAAAAGTGTCGTTACTTTCATTTGGTTCGGAATTTGTTGAAACTAAGCTTGAACTGGCAGTTGGGATATTCTGGCAAATGTGATAGGGGCTGCTGTAAGTTGCCATTGACCTTTATGTTACTTTATATGGGGCCCCTGTTTGATTCTTTGTGTACCTGTATTACAAGGGACTATTTTGAATCCTAGTTTGGCCATGGTTCAAATGGGGGCATGGATTGTTTTGGCTGTTCTTCTTGGTTGCCATCTATGTGCCATACTGAATATTAGAAATTGTGTGCTGTAACAGTAGCATTGTGAGACATTAATGGACCCCACAGAACAATCATTTTGGGGCCCCATTAACTTTGAGACATGAGGGCAGCATCCACTTTGCACCCAGCACAACACTGCGCCAGGTGAAAATTTGCTCAGACAACGCTGATACACTAAACTGTGGAGTTTCGTCATGGGCGCCAAATGCTGGCCATATGGGTCCACAATGCAACTTGGTTGTTGGGCCCAGGGCAAAAAAGTGGTTTAGGGACCCACATGTTTATACTTCAACAACTGAAGAGTTGGTGGTTGGGCACAGTGGTGTAACTGCTTCCTCTATATTTAATAGGGTTGCCACCCGGCCGGTATTTTACCAGCCTAGCCGGTAAAACACCTGCCAGGGCTGGGGCCGGTATTACAAATTTACCGGCAATGTAGCTGCCGGTAATTTGTAATACCATTTGCAAAATCCCCTGCCCGCTGATGAAAACTTATATTTTCGTCGGCTTCGGCCGGTGGCCCCACCCCTTTTGTGATGCTACTCCCCATGGCCTGCCCACTTTGCAGTGCCCCTCATCGGCTCCTCCCCCTTTTGTGTCACGCCCCGCCACTTTCTTTTCCGCCCCCCACCATCGCCGGTATTTTTTTTTTTTTTAAAAGGTGGCAACCCTAATAGTTAAAGGAAAACTATACCCCCCAAACAATGTAGGTCTCTATAAAAAGATATTGCATAAAACAGCTCATATGTAAAACCCTGCTTCATGTAAATAAACCATTTTCATAATAATATACTTTTCAAGTTGTAGGTGCCATTGGGTGATCATAAATAGAAAATTGCCATTTTAAAAAAAATAAGGGCCGCCCCCTGGGATCGTACGATTCACGGGTCACACAAACATACCAAACAAACTATACTTGTTAGGTCACATGAGCCAATTAACAGACAGAGTTCTGTCTTTTGCTTCCACACTTCTTCCTGTTACAGTTGGAGCTGCAGCATTTCTGGTCAGGTGATCTCTTCCTGTTACAGTTGGAGCTGCAGCATTTCTGGTCAGGTGATCTCTTCCTGTTACAGTTAGAGCTGCAGTATTTCTGGTCAGGTGATCTCTTCCTGTTAAAGCTAGAGCTGCAGTATTTCTGGTCAGGTGATCTCTGAGGCAGCACACAGACCATCACAAAATGGTGGTTCAAGACAAGAGATGTAAAAGGGCAAGATTTACTTAAATATATATTCTAGTTTGATAAGATTCTTTAATATGCCACTTAATTTGATATAAACTGTTGCTCAAGTATTAATTTTGGGGGAATAGTTTCCTTTCCTCTTACCGGTGCTGAGGAGAGGGGGCACAAGTCGGACGGGAGTGGGTGGAATTGGGGCGGGGAGCGGGGAGCGGGGAGCGGGTGGGATGGAGGCAGGTTAGAGGAGGGAAGTGGGTGGGAGGATGGGGATTGGAGTGCGTTGGCCCCCTCTGAAGATTTTTTTGCAGGGAGCCTGGCACACTCTAGTTATCAGTGGCTTAAATGCCCCCTCAGGATCACACCAGGATCACCACCGCCAGGTTTTAAACAGAGCTTCCTGATCTGGCCGGAATAAATCAAAGTTGGCCATGCGTTCCACCTGTGGAGGAAGAGGCAGAGGAAGAGACAATCACAGTCAGTGACAATCTCCCCAGTGCTCCGGTGCTGACGCTAATGCATGCTTGCGGGGAGGGGAGTATGCGGGCAGGCGACAGGACCTAGGCTTCGGGGCGCCTGCCCACTAAATCAGGCTCTGTGTGTCCCCCTTCAACCCAATAAAAGGGTAAGAATTATATGGGTTTATGGGCAGCACCTGGGCCACTATATGACAAGAATATCAGCCTTTTGACACGCACCAAAGTTTTCATTAGGTTTTGGGAGGCCAAAATGTGGATGCCCCCTAACTACCAAAACTCTTGCAGCAGGTGTCAATTTTACTGCCATCAACGTCAAAGTGTCCAAATAGCCCCCCCACTAAACATCCATCAAGCAACTGTCAGTAGTAAGAAGCTGAAAGTGTCAAGAGGTCTGTCAAGTCACTTTATGGTTGCAAATATGACCTTGCACGGGAGGTTGCATGTATATCATTAATGCGTTCATTGCTTATAATACAGATGTGCAACTAGAAGCATAAATCATGCACAAAATCAATCAAGCAAGAATCCTGCTATCCTTTTAGAAATCAAAGCAGTCTATTGATGACATTTAACTGGATACTTCTCTTAAAATCAATATGGCAGCTCTGACTCCTATGGATGAAGAGATCTGCAGATTTGCCAAACGTTGAGAAATCTGGGGCTGAACTATGCCCACTGCTCAGTGTACCTGGGCATCATCATCTAGATGGGAATAGATTTTTGCAGTGCTGAATCAATGATAAAACTGATATAGAGCAAGTGCCCCCTCTACTGGACGGAGATATTCACTATAACTGATCCAATCAATCAGCACGTTACCCCTCCCTTGGGAATAGAAAAATAAACCACTTTGGGTGTAAGAAGGTAAACTAAACTAGTTCTAGCTGCAAACTGAATATAATATACTCTTACCATTTATGTTAATGAATATTAACTTGAATATTAATATGAAGTGTTGATGATGACACCATCTTGCCTCATTACTTATTACAACCCACAACTGTGTCAACCTTTGTTACTTTTTTGCCTCTTTATCGGAGCTGTTTCTGGGGCTGATAATGGCTCCTCCCAAAGCACCAGCCCTGATGGCATCTCACCCCTGAACTTACCCTCAAAGAGGGCCAATGGTAGGGCCAAATAGCACTGCTATAGGGGAAGCAGACTTCATGGCGGCTAAAAGGCCAAAAATTCAACATTCCTCTCCCACAGGTCACTGCAACTTGTACAACTATAACAGGACAGTCCTGTCCGCAGGTGTAAAGGATACTCCATAGGGATGACCCACAGCAACGTATTACGTATTACGTATTATTAGTCTTGAGGTGGCCATCCACATAGAACAAGCGGATCTCTCCCCGATATGCCCACCTTGAGGTGGGTGTTATCGGCTGATGCGATCGTAGGCCCTAGGGCCCAACGATCGCAACAAAATTTAAGGAATACGGGACGGATCGCAGGACCACATTAAAGGGATACTGTCAAAATGAATCAGTTAATAGTGCTGCTCCAGCAGAATTCTGCACTGAAATCCATTTCTCAAAAGAGCAAACAGATTTTTTTATATTCAATTTTGAAATCTGACATGGGGCTAGACATTTTGTCAATTTCCCAGCTGCCCCAAGTCATGTGACTTGTGCTCTGATAAACTTCAATCACTCTTTACTGCTGTACTGCAAGTTGGAGTGATATCACCCCCCTCCCTTTTCCCCCCAGCAGCCAAACAAAAGAACAATGGGAAGGTAACCAGATAGCAGCACCCTAACACAAGATAACAGCTGCCTGGTAGATCTAAGAACAACACTCAATAGTAAAAACCCATGTCCCACTGAGACACATTCAGTTACATTGAGAAGGAAAAACAGCAGCCTGCCAGAAAGCATTTCTCTCCTAAAGTGCAGGCACAAGTCACATGACTTGGGGCAGCTGGGAAATTGACAAAATGTCTGGCCCCATGTCAGATTTCAAAATTGAATATAAAAAAATCTGTTTGCTCTTTTGAATTTCAGTGCAGAATTCTGCTGGAGTAGCACAATTAACTGATGTGTTTTGAAAAAAACATGTTTTCCGATGACAGGATCCCTTTAACGAACAGGGATTTTTACCCCTGGTAAAAAAAAGGGATTTTTACCTCTGCTCAATCAACATCTGGCCGACTCTCACCCAGATATTGATTGGGGGAGCCCGTCGGAGGGCCCCACACACGGTCAATAAGCTGCCGACTCGTTCTGTCCCCAGCTTTTATTGTCCCATGTATGGCCACCTTTTGGCCAGGACACAAAGAAAGTTGATCTTTGACTGATTTGGCCACCCAAGCGGCCACCCAAATGAACTTGACCTGATCTTGAAACCCTCGGGCCAAGAAATGATTCATAAGAGGATCCAGTGCAAAGACATCAGCCCACAGGGATTGTCTCTGGACTTAAGGTGGCCATAACGAGCAGATCTCTCCCCGATGTGCCCACCTTGAGGTGGGTGATATTGGGATGATCCAATCGTGGGCCCTAGGGCCCAATGATCGGATCATAACGACAGGTATACGGGAGGTCGGATCGTGGGACCGCATTAATGAACAGATGCGGTCCATGATCCGACTGGATTTCTAGCCCTGCCCAATCGACATCTGTCCGACTCTTGGCCACAAATTGATCGGTGAAGCCGACTCTATTGGCAGCTTTTATTGAATCGTATATGGCCATCTTTATTGGTATCTCAAAGCTGGCTTTTACCTTCTGCTTTATGGCAACGCTTTTCTTGTACTAACTGAAGTTTCCCAGACGGTCTGTAGCCAAAAACAGGGATCAACCCTAAATCGGATATGTTCCTTTGATCTCTCAAGAGCAAATTTGCTTAAAATGGCAGAAATCTTTAATATTATCAAGGTCATCTCAAAAGGAGTCAGTGTAAAATATCAACTAAATGCCAGAGTCAACACCCTCACCCCCTCCGTACATAAGATAACATTCTAATGACTCCATGGCAAAAAAAAAAAAGTCGACACTACTATTTTTTTCCACCGGAAACCCTTATTGACAGAAGTAAAAGGCCGCCCAGATTGGTGGAGACCCCCAGCTGCCAAGGGCACTGAAAGATCAGAGCTAGGGAAAGCTTTTCAGAGGGACGGTTATTTTTAGGCCTCCCTCTAATCCATAAGAGGCCCTGATAACATGGAGCAGTTGTCATACCCCGTAACGAGTGTGGGATGCTGCTTGATGAGAAATGTGACAAATTAATATATGGAGTTTCATATGGAATAAAACACAGAACTGTATTTAATTCCTATAAAGCCAACTCAGGGTTTGAACACATTTCAGATGTTAAAGGGAAGGTACTTCTTCCAAGGCAAATTTAGCCATCAAAATGCAACTTCCCTTCTCTATGGATTGTACTGCCTGAGATCATTTTAATATTCGGTAAACTGTGACCTGATACCGAATGGAAGCCAATCCCATGAAGAATCCTGTAATGGAAATACTGTATTGGCTATTCTATTCTTTAATAATTATTACAGAAGCAGACTACTCCAACTCTATGTCTCCAGCATTAAATGATTATTGGATTATACACACCTGTTTAACACATGGATTGATGCACTTAAGAGAACTTTTTAAAGGATTTGAGTGAATTCCGCTACAATGGCCTTGGATCTAAGGGGTTAATCAACTCAATTGGTGGGCGGTGTTTTTGTGTGGTAGTATAAAGCTGTGGTTTTAACACATTTTGTTACACTTGATAAAGGGCCTTGGTGCCCGAAACATGTTGTGTGTGGAAATATAATAAATATTTAATGCAGGTACTCTGCCTATAGCGTGTGATTCCCATACTTTGATAAAAATTTGACTTGACTTGACTTGACTTTGACGAGGAAGCCAGGGACGGAGCTTCCAGGGAAACACTACGTTTTTCTACAGTAAAAGAGCGACTAATGGATGCAAATTGATTATGGGGTGAAAATGTTGTTTTTGTGAGATAAGTGTCCTTTAATTTGACCAGTTTGAACATATTGCAAAATATGGATAAGCAATCCCTGTTTTGTTTAACTAAGGAGAGGCACCCTGCAGTTAATATAATCTCCTAAAGGATAAGTAAACCTTTAAAATATGTGAATGTAAAATTAACGAGAGTGTTATTCTAAGCACTTTTGTCATTAATATTCATTATTTATTTTCTTTTTATTCCAAGATATTAAGGGATACATGTGCTGTTAATATGAATGAATTTTGTTCCAACAGCGCCACCTGCTGGTCAGTTTCTGACCATCAAGTAGTCAAGGAAGTTGTCAAGAGAAAGAGGCTGCTCTGATGTTCTTCTGCTTAGGAAAGATTTGAGAAAGGTTTCTACTTTTTTTCCTTCCTAAGCAGAAGAACATCAGAGCAGCCTCTTTCTTTCTCCTGACAACTTCCTTGACTACTTGGTGGTCAGACTGGTCAGAAACTGACCAGCAGGTGGCGCTGTTGGAACACAATTCATTCATATTAACAGCACATGTATCCCTTAATATCTTGGAATAAAAAGAAAATAAATAATGAATGTAAATGACAAAAGTGCTTAGAATAAGCACTCTCATCAATTTTACACTCACTTATTTACCAGATTAATTTAAAAGCTAAAGTCATACTCATACATTTTTGGATAATTATCGAAAGTGTAACTCAACTTTCCAATTTACATTGATAAAAATGTTAAAAGGTTTTTTAGGTTTTTTGTAGATATCCCTGCAAATGAAAGCAGTGTCTGTTTATCCCTTTCTGTTTCTGATGCCTAAAGGTTCCTGAATGTGAGCACATGCCTCAGCGCTGATGTCTAGTTTAGAATCACATGCTCATTGGCCAATCCCAGCTAAATGGTTCTGCTCCTGATTCATCACAGCTAAGCAATGCCAAAAATGTTACTGGTGGACCCTTGAAAAGAAAAGGTTGGCTTTCCAAAAGCAGCCAGACAGCTGATAAGTTAAATATGCACATCACTGGGTTCCTGCAGAAAGGAAATGCCAAGCCCTTGCTATTAAAGGGATTTATCGAATCATTTATACAATATATTTGTCTCAATGGTGTATGAATGATTAGTTGCCACCTTTCACCCATTTAAGGCCACATTTTTTTAATAGGTTTCTAAGAGAACAGTTGAAAAATAAATAACTTCCCAATGAAAGAGTACAATGTTTATAATCTCACCAGTACAGGTACTGTATGGAACCTGTTATCTAGAATGCTTGGAAAATGGGGTTTTACGGATAACGGATCTTTCCGTAATTTGGATCTTTATACCTTAAAGGGATACTGTCATGGGAAAAAACATTTTTTTCAAAATGAATCAGTTAATAGTGCTGCTCCAGCAGAATTCTGCGCTGAAATCCTTTTCTCAAAAGAGCAAACAGATTTTTTTTATATACAATTTTGAAATCTGACATGGGGCTAGACATATTGTCAATTTCCCAGCTGCCCCAAGTCATGTGACTTGTGCTCTGATAAACTTCAATCACTCTTTACTGCTGTACTGCAAGTTGGAGTGATATCACCCCCCTCCCTTTCCCCCCAGCAGCCAAACAAAAGAACAATGGGAAGGTAACCAGATAGCAGCTCCCTAACACAAGATAACAGCTGCCTGGTAGATATAAGAACAACACTCAATAGTAAAAACCCATGTCCCACTGAGACACATTCAGTTACATTGAGAAGGAAAAACAGCAGCCTGCCAGAAAGCATTTCTCTCCTAAAGTGCAGGCACACGTCACATGACCTGGGGCAGCTGGGAAATTGACAAAATGTCTAGCCCCATGTCAGATTTCAAAATTGAATATAAAAAAATCTGTTTGCTCTTTTGAGAAATGGATTTCAGTGCAGAATTCTGCTGGAGTAGCACTATTAACTGATTCATTTTGAAAAAAACATGTTTTCCGATGACAGGATCCCTTTAAGTCTACTAGAAAATCATGTAAACATTAAGGGGCCCATTTACTTAGCTCGAGTGAAAGAATAGAATAAAAAAAAACTTTGAATGTTTTTTTGGCTACTTCTACCATCGAATTGGCTACTTCGACTACGACTTCGAATTGAACGATTCGAACTAAAAATCGTTTGAATATTCGACCATTCGATAGTCGAAGTACTGTCTCTTTAAAAAAAACTTCGACCCCCTACTTCGCCACCTAAAACCTACTGAAGTGCAATGTTAGGGAAAGTCCCCATAGGCTTTCTAATGTTTCTAAATCGTTCAATCGATGGATTAAAATCCTTTTCGTTCGATTGAACTATTTGCAGTAAATCCTTCGACTTCGATATTCGAAGTCAAAGGATTTACATTCAGCAGTCGAATATCGAGGGTTAATTAACCCTCGATATTCGACCCTATGTATATCTGACCCTTAATAAAGCCAATAGGCTGATTTTGCCTCCAATAAGGATTAATTATATCTTAGTTGGGATCAAGTACAAGTTACTGTTTTATTATTACACAGAAAAAGGAAATTATTTTTAAAAAGTTGGATTATTTATGGAGTTTATAGGAGATAACTGGAAAATGGGTTTCCGGATAACGGATCCCCACAGATACTAAATAACTTTTATTTCTTACATCCCTTGTGACATTCAGCCTCCTTGAAAAGCCGCCACATTTTGTTGTTTGTCGATTTTATCCTTAGGGAAACAGCGGGGTGCTTGGCTCGTTATTGCCACAATCAATATGAGTTATTTAGCTTGGCTGCCTCTCCATATTTAATGGTTTACTTAGCGCTAATAAAGATATTACATGTATTTATAGGAATTCCCAGGACTGGCAGCAGCTTTGACTTTTCCATTCCTTTAAGGCACTGTTGGTATATGGGGTGCAAAAGTCTTCTGCAGCAATAACCCTTTCCGTATATTAATATAACTGGAAATATATGGGGCAGATTACTAAAAAATTCGCCAGCGTCTGCTTCGCTCCCATCGCAAAACTTCGCCAGGCGAAAAGTCGCCCAGACTATGCTAATTCACTAACATGCAGAGTTTCATCCTGGGTGGCGAATGTGAGCGATTTAAAGCAAAGATGCGCTAGCTTTCATTTCTGCCTAGCGCAAATTCGCTAGCGGTCTTGCGCTCAGGTTAATTGACATACGGCGGGAAATTTCAAGTCTTTATGTTACATGTTGCAGCAAATACATTACATTTCCACTTTTAATTTCTAGTGATGGGGTGAATAAATTCGGCTGGCGCGAAATCGCAGCGAATCGCCGTGTTTTGCTGCCGCCAAATACATCTGCAAACTCCGGCTAAAAATTCACTGGTGTCAAAAAATTTTGGAAGCGCGTCCAAATCATCGATCGCGTCACTATCTGCCGCTCGTCAAAACTATTCGGACGCCCATGGGGGAAAATTCACTAAGCGCCGAAGCGCCTAACGCTAGCGTCAATTCGCTAGCGTTGGGCATTTACGTTACTTCGCAAATTCACTAACGAACGCTGGCGTAAATTCGCTAGTGTTACTTCGCACCCTTACGCCTGGCGAATTTGCGCAACGGACGTAACTACGCAAATTCACGAACGCGCGCATTGTACTGAACGCTACCTTTTACGCCAGACTTCCTTCGCCACCTCAGACCAGGCGAAGTGCAATAGAGTAGATAGGGATTTCTTCTTGCTGGCGTTTTTTATTATTATGGGCGATAGGCTGAAAAAGATCGAAAAAATTTTTGGGGCTCCCCTCCTTCCCCCCTATATTTCCTAACTCATAGCAACTTAACTATACAGTGGGCACATGTGTAGGGCAAAATAAAAATTTTATTTGATGTTTTGAAGGTTTCCCAGGCATTTGTAGTGATTCTACGTATTCCTCCATTGAAATTTGAATTTGGCGCCGTATGCAAATTAACCATCGCTAGCGTAACTTCGCTTCGCTTAGCGAATCAACGCTAGCGCAACTTCGCAACCTTACGCTACCCCTGAGCGCAACTTCAGATTTTAATGAATTTGCGGAGCGCTGGCGAAACTATGCCTGGCGAAGTGCGGCGAAGTTACGCCTGGTGCAACTACGAATCTTAGTGAATTTGCCCCATGGACTTTAACGCCGGCGTCAACATTGACGTGGGCGTCAATTTTCAAGTTTCACAAATTTTTCGTCGTTTTGGCAAATTTCGTGGGAAAATCGTGGATTTTTCAGTGAAGCAAAATGGGAGAAGTTCGCCCCTCAATATTACGTACACATTTCCAGGGAACCTAAACAGAAGATTGAGGAAGATCTCGCTGCTTTAATGCACTTCGCCTGGTCTGAGGTGGCGAAGGCAACTCTGGTGAAAGGTAAAAATCCGTATTTAAGTGAATTTGCGGAGTAACGTCCGTTTGCCAGAGTGAAAAGTCGCCTGGTGATACAGAGCGAATGACCGATAGCGCTAGTCTCTTTCGCCAACGAATTGTCACCTGCGCCCGTTAGTAAATCGGCGATGTCCCTGCTGGTAGCAACGTTGGCGAAAACTCTCTAGCGTTAGCCACTTCGCCATTTAGTAAATCTGCCCCATATATATCTCTGGCACTTTTGGACTCTGGACTTTTTATGTGGATGCAGTAGATTCTACATTCTATGGCATTTAGTCCACCAACCCCACTGAGCTAAGTTACTTTTTAGAACCAGGTCTAACAAATGGGGCAGTTTAAGTGGTCCCCGTTCATGTGGTTGAAAAGGTTAAAGGGAAACTAATGAAGAGGAACAAGGTTTTATAACATGCTTTTAATCTGCTGCACATGAAGGGGCAGATTTATCAAGGGTCGAAGTGAATTAGAGGGAATTTTCGAAGTAAAGAAATTCAAAGTAATTTTATGGATACTTCGACCATCGAATAGGATACTACGACTTTGAATTTACTTCGACTTCGATTCAAAGTAAAAATCGTTCGAATATGCGATAATCAAAGTACTGTTGAAACTTCAACTTCAATACTTCGCCAAATTAAACCTGCCGAAGTGCTATGTTAGCCTATGGGGACCTTCTACAACCATTTTCGAAGTCTTTAGAGGTCGAAGGAAAATCCTTCGATCGATCGCTACAATCGTTCCAAACGTTTGATTAGAATGATTTAATCGTTCGAAACGTTCGAACAATTTTTATTCGACCGCAGGATTGCCAAATCTTTTGGAAAAAACGTCGAATTCGATATTCGAATTCAAAGTTTTTTAATTCGATGGTCGAATTTCGAAGTTTTTTTTACTTCGAAATTCGACCCTTGATAAATCTGCCCCCAAAATATTGTTATGGGTATTTGCAGTGGATTTCTGGTCTTTGTCTCCAGCCACATGCCCCTTTTCCAATATGAAAATAGTTATGATTAGAATTGCTATACCCTTTATAAAATCCAGTTTTTCATTTAAAACATCCATACATTTTTGCATAAAATAAGAACACGTAATTTTAAGCAACTTTCTATTTATCAAATGGTTAAAAAGCTATTCGTAAATATAATTGCCAGCTATGGAAAACTGTATTTGCTTCTGGTTTTGACATTTCAATGTAGCAGAATCAGTTCTCCACCAGGTCTGTTATTCGGCTGATCTATGGTTTCAAGAGCCAGAACCAGCAGTGCATTGAACAAATATTATGTTACTTCGTTCATTTTCATTGAATCCAGCGCTCAAACATACAAATAATATCCAGGTTTGGGATCCATTATCTGGAAACCTGTTATCCAGAAAGCTCCAAATTGTGGAAAGGCCGTCTCCCATAGATGCCATCGCTAACCAAATAATCCAAATTTTTAAAAACGATTTCCTTTTTCTGTGTAATAATAAAACAGTCGCTTGTACTTGATCCCAACTAAGATATAATTAATCCTTATTGGAAGTAAAACCAGCCTATTGGGTTTATTTCATGTTTATATGATTTTCTAGTAGACTTAAGGTATGGAGATACAAATTACAGAAAGATCCCTTATCCGGAAAGCCCCAGGTCCAGGACTTTCTGGATAACAGGTCCTGAGTTTTCTGGATAACGGGTCCCATGCCTGTAATAAAACAGTAACTTGTACTTGATCCCAACTAAGATATAATTAATCCTTATTGGAAGCAAAACCAGCCTATTGGGTTTATTTCATGTTTATATGATTTTCTAGTAGACTTAAGGTATGGAGATACAAATTACAGAAAGATCCCTTATCCGGAAAGCCCCAGGTCCAGGACTTTCTGGATAACAGGTCCTGAGTTTTCTGGATAACGGGTCCCATGCCTGTAATAAAACAGTAACTTGTACTTGATCCCAACTAAGATATAATTAATCCTTATTGGAGGCAAAACCAGCCTATTGGGTTTATTTCATGTTTATATGATTTTCTAGTAGACTTAAAGGAGAATTCAACCTGTAATGAAAAAAAAAAACCTCCCCCCTAGGTAGACCCCCTCCCTCCTCTCCCAAGCCTACCTGCCCCCCGGGCAAATGCCCCTAATTTTTTTACTCTCCCCTCCCTGCAGATTTTAGCCTTTGAGTTTACGGCAGCTTCTTCTTCTTCTCCGGTAATCTTCGTGTCTTGGCGGAAGTTTCGGCGCATGCGCAGTTGGAGAAAATTTCCGGTCCCAAACAACTGCAAAATTTTTCGGAAATTTTCGTGACTTTCGGCACATGTGCAGTGGTTTGGGACCGGAAATTTACTCCAACTGCGCATGCGCTGAAACTTACGAAAAAGACTGAAGAAAGAAGATGGCGCCCGTGAACTCCGTGGCCAGAATCTGCACAGAGGGGTGAGTAAAAAAATAGGGGCATTTGCTGGGGGGAGCAGGGAGGAGGGTCTACACAGGGAGGGGTTTTTTTTAATTACAGGTTGAGTTCTCCTTTAAGTATGAAGATCCAAATTACTGAAAGATCCGTTATCCAGAAAATGCCAGGTCCCATACCCAGGACCGCCATCAGAAATCACAGGGCCCCATACGACAACATTTCCTGGGCTGCGCCCACTGCAAGCCCCGCCTACAGGTCCGCCCTCCCCACCCCACAGGTCCGCCCACCACCACACAGTAAAAAAAACAAAAAATATTGGTGGCTAGGGTTCCCACATGTTAATAAAAAATAAAAAGATATTGGTGGTTAGGGCCCCCCCATAAAAAAAAAACATTTGTGGCCAGGGCCTCACCATTAAAAAATATTGGTGGCTAGGACCGCACATGAGAAAAAAAAATTGGTGGCCAGCCCCCCCCCCACATTATAAGAAAACTGGTGGCCAGGGCCACTTAAACGTCCATGCCTTCCTGAAGTCAGCAGCTCTCAGAAAGATGGGGGGCCCGGCTAATCAAGTAAGTGTGGCATGGCCGGGGGCCCCCCTTACCCTTGGGGCCCCCTACAACTCTCCCCCTTGTCCCCCCCTGATGGCTGCTCTGCCCATACCTGTATAATCATCCCACTTCACTAATTATGTCTGATAATATTCCCTAAAGCCTTTGTGACATTCAGCCTCCTTGAGTAGTCGCCAGATTTTTGTTTGGTGATTTTGTCCTTAGCGAGACAACAGGGGGCTCGGCTCATATCACTACAATAAATACGAGTTATTTAGCTTGGCCGTCTCTCTAGAATTAATGGTTTATTTAGCGCTAACCAAGATTACTTATATTTACAGGACTGGCAGCAGCCTTGAGTTTTCCGTCGTTTTAAAGAAATGTTGGTATTGGGGGGGCAAAGAATTTCCATTACTTTTATGCGGCTGAGAATAGTCATCCTTATGGGGTTCCGTTTGATCCACGCTGCACATTTAGTTTTGGGGCAGATTTACTAAAGGGTGAAGCGGCCGTCGCTAGTGAAAATTCACCAGAAATCTCATCCGCACAGGGACATCACCTGTTTACTAACAGGAGTCGAGGGCAATTTGCTAGTGAAAGAGACCGTCGCTAGCGCAGTTTTGCCTCCTTTCACCAGTCGAATTTTCGCTCGAACGTGTGAATTTTCGCCAGAGTCTCCTCCACCACCTTAGACCTGACAAAGCGACATCCTCCTCAATCCTATGTCAGTGACATCATATCGTGTATGCCGGAAAGTCATAAAAGTTGTAAAAAAAAACGCTGGTGATTGTTAATTTTTTAAAGCGCGATTGTCTTCAAAAGTCCTAATTATTAGCGAATTTTTGTGTTAACATTTTTTTCCCAACCATTTGAGGGGCATGTCACATTTGCTTTAGGGTGGGCTCATGTCTAGGGCATTAGAGGATCTCTTTTGTCTTTATTTTGCTTCCTTGGACATTTGTAATAATAAGTGGCCACTTCAAGCATTTGCACCAATATCTCTAATAAAGACGTATAATACACAAGAGCCATGAATATCTTATACATTATATCCTTATAAACGGTGAGTTCTGATGTCATCAGTTATAAACGGTGAGTTCTGATGTCATTTCTGTCACATGACTCACTGAAATGTGTGTATTATAATAAATAAAGTACCCCCAGTTGCAAAATATGAGGATATTATAAGTTACCTTGGAGTTCCATGACCTGTATAAAAGCACTCGGCCTTCGGCCTCGTGTTTTTATATGGTCATGAAACTCCTCAGTAACTTATAATATCCTTATATTTTACAATAGGGGGTACTTTATTCACTTTATTATGGAGTTTATGGTAGACGGCCATTTCTGGATAACGGGTTTCTGGATAGTGGGTTTCTGGATAACGGATCCCATACTTGTACATTATTACACAGAAAAAGGAAATTATTTTGAAAATTTTGGATTATTTGATTATAATGGAGTTTATGGTGGACGGCCATTTCTGGATAACGGGTTTCCGGATAATGGGTTTCCAGATAACGGATCCCATAGCTGTACATTATTACACAGAAAAAGGAAATCATTTTGAAAAATTTGGATTATTTGATTATAATGGAGTTTATGGTAGACGGCCATTTCTGGATAACGGGTTTCTGGATAGTGGGTTTCTGGATAACGGATCCCATACCTGTACATTATTACACAGAAAAAGGAAATCATTTTGAAAATTTTGGATTATTTGATTATAATGGAGTTTATGGTAGATGGCCATTTCTGGATAAAGGGTTTCCGGATAATGGGTTTCTGGATAACGGATCCCATACCTGTACATTATTACACAGAAAAAGGAAATCATTCTGAAAAATTTGGATTATTTGATTATAATGGAGTTTATGGTAGATGGCCATTTCTGGATAACGGGTTTCTGGATAATGGGTTTCTGGATAACGGATCCCATACCTGTACATTATTACACAGAAAAAGGAAATCATTTTGAAAATTTTGGATTATTTGATTATAATGGAGTTTATGGTAGACGGCCATTTCTGGATAACGGGTTTCCGGATAATGGGTTTCCGGATAACGGATCCCATACCTGTACTGCAATATATTTATATTATGGCCAACATGTAAATTGACCCTTTTTCTACCAGCAGAGAGCAGCAACGGAGCACGGCCATCGCTCTACTGGTCACATGATGAGCCTGTCATATGATTGGCTGATTGTCACGATGTGGATAGGCTGATGACTGAAAACACTGGCTGCAGAATGTAGTTGTTTGTCTCCTTGTTGGCTGTCATTCCATCCTTATCGGCAGATAATCAGCCGCACTATTTGCTGTGGGTATACAGGAGCTTGTATATAAATAAGGAGCAACCCACAGCAAGAAAAGAGACAGCGACAGTCAGCTTCTGCGGTGCATTATTTCCTTCATTACTAGACTTGCGGCTGAAATAATGGCTCAGCTTTTCCTTTGCTTCCTCTTAACCTTTGCAGCACTGGAACCATTGGCATCAGAAGCAGCAGCATCAGCATCGTTTCTCTCGGTAAGTGCCGCATGGGATTAAATCAGAATAGGAGACATGCAGTTTCTATGGTGCTGGTATATTTGTGCCAGCTCCGTCGATTCTATATTTAATGGAGCGGAAAGGGTTAATGCCTCCAGCAGTGATCCTTTTCAATTTAGAGAGTCACACACAGCTAGGCAAGAGTTTAAGGGCAGAGACACGCTCAGATTCGGGGATATTAGTCGCCCGGAGACAAATCTCCTCTTCTTATCCCCAAACTGCCTTCCTGCCGGCTAGAATGTAAATAGCCGGCGGGATGGCACTCGGAGCGCTTCGTTTTCCGAAGTCGCCCGAAGTTTCCCCGTAAAGGACTTCGGAAAATGAAGTGCTCCGAGTGCCATCCCGCTGGCTAGAAGGTAGTTCGGCGAGATCAGTCGCCTGAAGAAGAGGAGATTTGTCGCCGGGCTACTAATCTCCCCGAATCTGAGCGTGTGTCTCTGCCCTAAGGGGGATATTTATTAAAGTCCGAATGCCAAAAACTCAAAAAAAAACGGAGGTTTTTTTTACTATAAAATTAGAATTTTTAGTGGAAGAAAAACCCTCCGATTTTTCAGAATTTATTAAACCCAGAGGGTGTTAAAAGTCGGAATAAAAAAGTACTCCAACTCAGACCTGCTGAGTTCATGTAGAAGTCAATAAGAGAAGTCCCGAAGATATTCTGATCTGCGCTGGGTTTTGTGCAATAATTCGAAGATTTCGTGGTTCCCATGCAGAAAATCCAAAAAATTTAGTTTTTTTCCCGCACAGGAAGTTTTCGGGAAAATCTTTTGATAAATGAGGGGAAAAAACCCATACGGATTTGGTCGGAGTAGTTTTCATAAAATAATGAGATCAATTTGGATTTTGATAAATGGCCTCTTTATGTCTGGTGCAGAAAATAAATATACACTGGGGTAACAAAAACCCTGAACTTCAGAAAAGCCAATTTTAGTTCCTTTAGACGTAAAATCTGCAAAATTCATATGAATTTTTCGAGTTTTTTCCAGCACAGGAAATTTTTGGAAAATGTATTAATAAATAAGGGGGGAAAACCCTGCGGATTTGAGTCGTTTTCAGAAAATATTCCGATATTTTACGGCTTTTGATAAATCGCTGGGTGGGTGGGAAATAGCTAGGCACCCCCTATTGATTCTAATACCTCATCTCCTACACCGGGATGGTCCTCTTCTTTAAAAAATACACCAGCCAGGAATACTTTATACTGAGCACCACACGGCCATCTTTTCCCGACCATTACCTGTGCCAATTCTAAAAGCATCCGCAGGGTGGCGAGAAAATGGAAGATCATTGCTCAGAATAAAAATGTACCAAACTGGTGCTTTTTTTCTTATTTTTTAAAAGAAGAGGAGCACAGGCAGAGCCATGAGAATCTGGTTGGAGCCGAACGACTGAGCATTCCCCAGTGATTTTTGAAGTTTACTTCTCCTTTGTTCTAAAAAGAAAGAAAGGATTATCACAGTGGGGTGCTAATTTATTGTTATAATGTCTAAAGGTGGCCATACACGGGCCGATAAAAGCTGCCGACAGACCAAGTCGGCAGCTTATTGGCCAGATCTCGGCCAGATCTCGATCGGAGGGGACTAAAAATCCCGTCGGATCGCGGCCGCATCTGTTCGTTGATGCGGCCCCACGATCCGACCACCCGTTTGCGTTCACTAGGATCTGATCATTGGGCCCTAGGGCCCACGATTGGATAAGCCCGATGTTGCCCACCTCAAGGTGGGCATATCGGAGGGAGATCTGCTCGTTTGGCGACATAGCCAAACGAGCGGATCTCTCCATGTATGGCCACCTTAACCTTAATCTCTGGGCCAGTGCTTCTCTTCACTGAATACTGCTTAGGAAAGATTTTTTGAAAGGTTTCTAATTGTTTTCCTAAGCAGAAGAACATCAGAGCAGCCTCTTTCTTTCTCCTGACAACTTCCTTGACTACTTGGTGGTCAGACTGATCAGAAACTGACCAGCAGGTGGCGCTGTTAGAACAAAATTCATTCATATTAACAGCACATGTATCCCTTAATATCTTGGAATAAAAAGAAAATAAATAATGAATGTAAATGACAAAAGGGCTTAGAATAGCCCTCTCATCAATTTTACATTCACTTATTTTAAAGGTTTACTTTCAAGATTTGCTTTTATATTCCAACTTGTAGATTGTGCAAAAGGAATTTTCATTGAGGTTTTTCTTTCTGATTGAGATCCTGGTTAGGAATGTGATCTAATAAAAGAGGCCATTTAAGGGGTGATAAGGCCAATAGTAAAACCATCCTGAGCCCGATGATCAAAAAGCACAAACAGAAGATGAAGAGTCTACTGGCCTTGAGTCTGTCATAATGGTTTTCTATACTTTTCTTTGCAGGTCAATGGTTTCTCCTGGTCCAACTGTGATGGAGAAAGCCTTCCTGGCAAAATAAAAAGCCTCTCTGTCAATCCAAATCCCATTAACATCCCAGGAGACCTGACTGTTTCTACAGTTCTTGAAACCAAAGTTCCATTGACTTCCCCAGTAAAGGTAATGTTGAAAAAGGCAGGAATAATACTCAGACTACTTTACATGCCAGCAGTGTTCAAGGATTAACTAGTTGACATGGCACTGCTTTATGGCAGAGATACACTGGCAGATTCAGGGAGATCAGTTGCCCCGGCGACAAATCTCCTCTTCTTTGGGGCGACTAATCTCCCCAAACTGCCTTCCCCTGGCTATAATGAAAATCACCAGCAGGAAGGCACTCAGAGTGCTACATTTTCCGAAGTCGCCTGAAGTTGCCTCACGAGGAAACTCTGTGCGACTTCAGAAAACGAAGTGCTCCGAGTGCCATTCCGCCGGCAATTTTCATTATAGCAGTTCAGGATGATTAGTTGCCCCGAAAGTAGAGGAGATTTGTCGCCGGGCAAATAATCTCCCCGAATCTGCCAGTGTGTCTCTGCCCTTAAAGCTGTGCCAATAACAGAAACTAAAGGTGGCCATACATGGGACGATAAAAGCTGCAGACTTATTGCCCCATGTATGGGGCCCTCTGACGGGCTTCACCGATCGATATCGGGCAGAGTAAAAAAAATCCTGGCCCATCTGTTCTTTGATGCGGTCCTATGATCCGACTGCCCGTATTCCTTTCATTATGATCCGATCTTATCCAGTTCTATTATTCGGAATGTGTAAAGTGATTCTGGTATTCCAAGTGCAAAAAAGTCTTTTTAGTAGTCCAAACATCACCAGACCTCCGCACTGCTCACCTGGGGCCTGCTAAAGGCTTTGTTAGCCAAAACCAATGTCAGAACTTTATAACAATATTTTTATATACTTGCTGCCCATATTATATCGAGCAATAATTCGTATGCATCTTACCAGAAGGTAGTTATCAAAAGGCAGCACTTTCTGCTAAAGAAATAAATAACAGATAGTGCTGCATTTTGAACCTATAAATGTGAACGGGATAACTACCTTCTGGTGTGGAGGTCAAGTGACGTTTGGACTAATAAAAATACTTTTTTGCACTTGGAATACCAGGATCACGTTACACATTCTGAACAATGGAACTGGACTCTGTTTTCTGACATAAATTGGTGATTTATAAAAGGACTTGTTTTATTAACTTCCCCTTGAAATAAATTGGGAGGCTAGGCGGTAAACCCTCCAAATATGAATGGCCGGCGGGATGGCATACGAAACTCTTAGTTTCCTCGTGAGACAACTTCGGGTGACTTCGGAAATGTATGCCATCCCGCATTTGGGGAGATTAGTCTCCTGAAGTAGGGAAGATTTGACTACTCTCCCCATCTGCCACCCACCCTAAGGGCTTGGAGAGCAACATGTTGCTCACGAGTCACTGGATGGGGACCACTGTACTAGCCCACAGAACGGAGGTGCTGATCACAGTCATGCCCCAGTTCTCAGATAAACAACGCTACTAAAATTAGAATAAGTTTGCACTTTATGGGGCAAATTCACTAACCTGCGGAGTTGCGCTAGCGCAGGCTTCACCACACTTCGCCACACTTCGCCAGGGCGCCGCTAATTCACTAAAATCCGAAGTTGTGCTCAGGGAGGCTAATGGTAGTGAATTTGCGCTAGCGTTAATTCGTCAAAGAAAGCAAAGTTACGCTAGCTAGCAACAAATACATTACACTACACAAGCCTGGGAAAGCTTCATAAGATAAAATAGAGGTGTTATATTGCCCTACACCTGTGCCCAGTGTATAGTTTATGTGCCATATGTTAGTAAATGTAGGGGGGAAGGAGGGTACCACCAAAAAAAATTACGATCTTTATCAGCCTATCACCCTTAAAAAAGGAAAAGACGCCAGCGTTTTTTGGGACTTAGAAAAAATTTCAACTTTTTTTGAAGCAAGTCCTATCTACTCTATTGCACTTCACCTGGTCTGAGGTGGCGAAGGCAAGTCTGGCGCAAGAGGTAACGTTCAGTTAGTGAATTAGCGTAGTTACGTTCCTTCGCCATAGCGCAACTTCGCCTGGTGTAAGGGTGCAATGTAGTGCTAGAGTAGGTCCACTTCTCTAGCGAATAATTCAGTGCCAAACAATTGACCTTAGAAAGCAAAAGTTACGGAGTCCCTGTTCTAATCTAGTTCACTCAAGTTAGTATCTACTCTGTGGTTTTAATCACTGAGTAGCAAATTTGCAGTCTAGCCTTAAGATGGCCATGACCTTTCCCAACATGTGGATCTGGAATGTAGGGCCAATGCTTGGATCATCCATTGGGACCCATGGAGATCTGGATGAGTACTGCATCAATGTTCCAATATACTCCTCTCCAGACAGGATTTTTCCGATGTTGACTGTTGATGACCATCTTCTTACTATACTCTCCATGCAACCTGACTTCTTCACAACCTATGGCAATATGGTTATTGCAGGCTGAATTATCAGAAGGCCAATGTCCTTGTGATGATTACACACTGATGGAAAAGGCCCCCAACTCAACAAGCTGGTGTTGTTACTTTGCTACAGCTACTACTTACTGTGACTGGAGGTGCACTGCCATAAAGCAACAGCAACAGCCAGTCAACAAGTTTGTACCATGTGGCTTATGAGTCCAAAGGTGTGGATGATACCTATACTTGAGTATCATAGAAAAAAGCCTCCATTGGTGTTGTGCGTTGATGCTTATTCCTTTTACATGTCCCACTGGAGGAGATGTTGGCAGGTTGACCATGTACATGGTACATGATAAATATATATATATAATAGGCTTAATATGCCTTTGTGGTATGTTGTGTTAGACAGGTCCTTTATTACATTATTGCATTCTCCAACAGTAGGTCTCTGTGGATTACTATAACAAAGACTGTAGGGTTCTTGGTTCCTAAGAATGTCACTTTAGCAGCTGAATTATGCACTGACTCTGGTACTTCAAGCACTCAGCCAGAAACAAAGTCATCTGATCACTTGACGTAGATCAACCTTTTTTGTTGTGCAATGCGGGTTTTTTAATTCTGTAAATACTCAGAAGTTAAAACAGCAACATTATGCAACAATTCCATGCATTTCACTAACCTATATCTACCTACTTGAATCACTGTTTCCCATCTGGTTGACTTTGTGTGTCTAATACTGAATTAGATGAAGTTTGAACCTGCTATTTACTTGAGCAAGACTAATAGCTTTGAAATATTTTACTTAGTTGTGGAAATAATTATTTCTTAAAGTGATATTGACATGCTCTTGTAGTACATACTGTATGAATCTTATTATATGTTGCAGAGCCCATTGCAGTCTTTGTCCTGATGCTTGTCTTCTTCTTACCAAAGTTCTCATTTACTTGCTAGTCTTGCCCTTGTGTCTTTCTCAGGCCCGTAGGCAACTTGATGGTGACCATATCCTAATAAATTTTAATTCCACTGGTCTCATGGTTAAATGGGGAATTACATTGTTGGCTTAGGACCTTTTTTAGTTTACTTAGCATGTGTTGCCTCTAAGTTTAACCCATGTTCCATTTCCTGACTCAAGGTCATTATAACTGCCGAAAAGGAGCTACTGGGGGAATGGATGAAGGTCCCCTGCCTTGACAACATTGGGAGCTGCACCTACGACAATGCCTGTGAACTGATTGATACTATATTTCCACCAGGGCAACAATGTCCAGAGCCTCTGCGTACCTATGGCCTTCCCTGCCATTGTCCCTTCAAAGAAGTAAGTTTTATGGAATCATAGGATGAAAGTAACACTGAATGTGATTAAGGGACTAATTTAAAGTAATTTATGAAAGAAAAGTCCTGAATAAGACGAATAGACCTTGCATCCCTGGCCTTAACTTGACCGTGCAGTGCAATTTTGAGCTCTGGTGGATATAAAGGAATTGAAGAGAGTACAGAGATGTGCAACTAAAGCTAGCAGATAGCTGGGATCTATTTTTCCAATAAGATGGTTGAAAAAGGTACCAGAGGGACATTTGTAGCAGCCAAGTTTTGGGCGAGTTAGCCAAGTTCTAGAAGTCTCAGTTTGTCAACAGTGAACAGGGTCAAATTCTAAAATTCAGTGCAGGCCCGGAAAGCCACAAAGGCCGGGCCTAGGGCGGCAAAAATTCAGGGGCGACATGCCGCCCAGTCGCATTAAAGTCAGTTGCGCAGGCGCATTTACGCATATTCAGGATATGCGCATATACGGTAATGCACAAGGTGACAGGGAGGGGAGAGAGACCTGGAGGGGGAATCAGAAGCTGAGGGGGAAGCAGAAGGGGAGGTGGACAGGAGAGACGTGGATGCAGAGGGTGAAGCAGAAGGGGAGGGAGACTGGGAGGGGAGAGAGATGCAGATGCGGAGGGGGAAGCAAAAACTGATGGGGAAGCAGAAGGGGAGGCGGACAGGAAGGGGAGAGAGACGCGGATGTGGAGGGGGAATCAGAAGCTGAGGGGGAAGGGGAGGGAGACACAGAGGGGAAGGGGAAAGAGACGAGGAATCAGATGGGGGAAGCAGAAAGGGAGGAGGACGCGGACAGGGAGTTGGAGATGAGCAGAGACGGCCTAGGGGTGCCCCGTTTGTAAATCCAGACCTGATTCTGTGGATGTGACCTGAAAATGGGTGGCAAAGATTTATCCTTCTCCAGGACAGACCAATTATTGTTGATCATCTGTATCGATCATTTTTTTATCTGGGGTGTATGTGTATCTAAAGGATGAAGTTAGTACTCATATCGGGCAACAAATTCTTCTGAGAATGGGATGGCACCTTAAAGATCATGTCGATGGTATCCCATTAATTTTTTTTAACATTTATTGCGTATGTAAATTGTTCCCCACCACTTTTAAATACTTTTAAATACTTTTTAATAAGTGCAGTGAATGACATTAAGGTTGATAAAGGCGACAGTGTGGGCCGAAACATTGGATACACAGTAGTGAATAAGTAAAAGTTCACGAGAATTCACGAGTGTGCTGGTCCATCTTGAAGGCTTGAAACAATCATTGAACAAGCAACCATAACTGTATTTGAGTAGCGTTTGGACAATTTGGACAATAAATATTCAGAGGCAGAGTTCCTTCTTCAAAATATACCCTTCTGCCGCCATGTTTGCAACACGAATGCAGACACGCTGGAGACTGGGCAGGAGGGAGATTTAAACAGCTGCTGAAATCTCTATAATTACATTTTATATAATGACATTTTTGATCAATGTCTATAGACATTGATCAGAAATGTCAGTATGACTATGGGGTGCAGTTGGACAGCTTTATATTGGGTTTAGATCTCCTTTAAAGGAGAAGGAAAGGCTAAAATTAAGTTTATCAGAATAGTCTATATAAATACACCAGTTAACCCTCAAAGTAATGCTGCTCTGAGTCTTCTCACACAGCATTTCTTTACATCTATTGAGTACACATGGACTTCTGTATCAGACTTCCTGTTTTCAGCTTAAACCTCCTGGGCTAGGGCTTGAGCATGCTCAGTTTACTCCTCTCTCCCTCCCTCCTCCCCTCCCTGCTGTCATCTGAGTCATCTGAGCAGGGAGAGACTCAAGCAGGAAGTGATGTCACAGCAAGCTAATATAGCAGCTGCTATCCTAAACAAACAGAGAGAGCTTCTAGAGCTGTTTACTCAGGTATGGTAAAGCATTCTGCAGAATAAATATAGTCTTATAGCTTGTACTATTGCGGCTAATCTATCGGCAATAAACTGCTTCGGTAGCTTTTTCTTCTCCTTTAAAAGTGTTCTTCTGACACAGAAAGAAGGTTAGTTATCTTATCTAGCCTCTAACCAGTCTTATTTTTTTTTTATTTTCAGGGTGTTTATTCTCTCCCTGACACCACTCTGACTTTGCCTAACGTGGATCTCCCATCTTGGCTTGCCAACGGCAATTACCGCATCACTGGAATCCTAATGGCAGACAACAAGGAGATTGGCTGTGGCAAATTCACATTCTCCCTGGAGTCCTCATCTTGGTGGTTTTGAAGAAAACTGGTCCTTCTGTGAAGAAGAGAAAAAAAAAATTAAAAAAAGATGTGTAACCCTTAAATGATTAACCCTGTCCCCCCTAATGTCAATGACCTCACTTCTACTACAGATTCACCATACGATGGAGGTATGGACATGGGCCATAACTAATTAACATTAAAATAATATTTTTTAGGGTAATTCTTCTCTGGCTAATTTGCTTTTAAATTATTCTTTTTTTTTTAAATTGAGAACATATTTCAGAGTATCTTTGCGGTTCTTAGAGGATCTAGGTGGACTTAAGACCATAAGAGAATAAAATTAGTGCCAAAAGTAATGTCCAGTAGCAACACCTTGTGGTCACAGGGGGTCATTTATAAATGCAAAGTACAGTGCAATGTGCCAAAATCAGGGCTAGTCAGTGTGCGACTGGGGTCCACCAGGCAGGTCTGGACTGAGAATTAAAATAGGCCCTGACATTTCAGGTACACAGAGACCCAAACAGCCCACAAAGAGGCCCAAACAGCCCCCCACCAGCCCACTAAGGTGTGCCTTTCTATGGCACCTCAGAGCAGCCCCTCTGGCATTTGCCAGAACACACAGATTGCCAGTCTGGGCCTTCCACCAGGGCTGCCAACTCAGGGGCCCTCCAATCAGACGTGACCCCCACACCAGTCACAGCCCTCTTAGCCCCAGTCTAGGGTTGCCACCTTTTTTTCTTGTGAAAACAGCCAGGGGGCGGTTAAGTGAAGTAGGGGGGCAGGCTGGTGACATGGGGAGGCAGGTGACATCAGGGGTGGGACTGATGTCTAGTGATGGGCGAATAAATTCACCAGGCACTTATTTGCGGTGAATTTCCACGTTTCGCTGCTGGCGAATACATTTGTGAATCTCCGGCGAAAATTCCCCAGCGTCAATTTCTGATTTTCACAATTTTTTCGTGAAAATTTTCAAATTGCTAGATTTTTTTGTGAAACCGAATTGCTAGATTTTTTAGTGAAAACATTTGAATTGCTCGATTTTAAGGAAGACGTTGGAATTGCTAAATTTTTAAGTGAAAGCATTTGAATTTCATGATTTTTTCGTGAACTTTCTGATTTCATGATTTTTCGTGCATTTTTCAGCGAAACGGGAGAAATTCGCCCATCACTACTGATGACGTGCCAATCATCGATTGGCTGATCACCATGTCATTCACTTCCATGTCCTGTCTGGATTTCCGAATTCAGAAAATCTCGACATAAACTATTGTGGTGCAGGTGATGTAAGGGGCAGGACTGATGATGTAGCAATCAGCGATTGGCTAATCACCATGCCATTCACTTCATTGTCCTGTCCGTATTTGCTAATTTGGAAATCAGGACAGGAACTTTTCACTTTTGGTCCTTGAATCAATACATCCTCCTCTAAAAAGTAGATGTAGTTGAACGGTGTACACTTGTCTCTCCTCTGTATTGTTTCTGTGCAAGGAGGGGGAGGAGCCTCCACCCTCTGTGAGCTGACAGGAAGGAATAGGGAGAAAGGAAGTGCTGCTAGGAGAGAGGAAGTGCTGCTGGGAGAGAGGAAGTGCTGCTGGGAGAGAGGAAGTGCTGCTGGGAGAGAGAAAGGGCTGCTGGGAGAGAGAATCAGCAGAGTACAAGCAAAGTGCTGCAAGCTCCCAGAGTTTTCTGTGTGGGAAAGTTAGTAGGGAACCCCCAGTGGCAGAAAAGTGAGCTCTCTTTAGGGTGCGGAAGGAAAGGGGGTCCTTGTCAGGGCTCTGAAGAGCAAAGTGTGCTCTTGTCAGGGCTAAAACACCTGCTAAGGCCGAGGCCCATATTACTTATTTACTATTTTTTTATAAATTTGTAATACCCTTAACAAAAGCCCTTGGCCCGCCCCCAATCACTGGAAACATAACTTTTCTCCGCCTTCTGGCCATTGCACAATGTGGCTCCACCCCCTTTTACATCACAGTCTGCCCCCACCACTGGTCAGTAGAAATTTTATGAAAAGGTGGCAACCCTACTCAGGGCACGGAAAACCAAACAAAGTCCTTCTCAGCAACTGCCACATAAGTGGAGATTCCCCTCAGCAGCTCAGAGATCACCAGCTGTGTTATTTGAGTGAAGTTGCTCCTGACTGGCAGGCTGCCTGTATCACTGTAATTTAAAGGAATAGTGTCCTGCCAAATAAATCCACCAACCTTTCCACTGTGTATGTAAATTGCAGATCAGAGAAGTTCCCAGGGAGGGGTATTACAGTTCAGCCTGTCCTGACCTTGGGTGGAGGCACGGCATTTTATAGTGTCTCCTTTATAGCGGAGGCGCAGGACTCCTGTAGCGCCACACGCAGGTAAATGGGTGCTAGATCTTATGCAGTATCTTTTGCTTTCTTGGAAAATGTGTAATTAACAGAGTCCCTGTGTTCCTTTCAGGAACGTCCTTTTCATGTTGCACCTGAACATGCAACTGGCTTGTATGCTTATGCCATTTCCAGCACCCAAAGCATTGCCTCATCCTAAATAGTGCAATTTATTTGTTAAGAAAAAACTGCATGCATCTGAAGCGTGCGCTACATTAGAATTGAATTTGAATGTTCAGTAGAATAACTGCGATCACATCCGGGACCTGCACCCTCTTAGGGCCCATTCAGAGCTGGTGATAATTGATATCTCTGGCGGCAGCACAGAGGGAATATTTTCAGCACTGGTACTGGGTGCACATCCTTCACTGGCCCACCCATGGCTACATACTCCACTGTGAACATTGGGAATTAATGACATTTTGGTAAAAACTGATTTTGATTACAGATTTTGGTACTTTTCACTGGCTACAACCATGAATAAAATCCCCTTTGTTTGTTGTAATTACAGCTGTTTAACTTAATAATAGGCTCGACAAACAAATTCCTACAATGGCTCTATCCTTTAAGAACCCTTTCAAAGGTAGAATTTCTTGCTCTGAATCAAAAGTGAAAGATAGCAATCAATCAAATAAATCTTATTAGTTTATATCTCTGCTTCTTACTATTCGGTGTGTTATATTTCTTGCCCCATAAGGAGTGATACATATATGATACGTATATTTGTGCATAAACTAATGAAGATCTGCAGTCAACAGGTATTTTATTTGGAACCTGTTATCCAGAATGCTCAAGACCTGGAGTCCTTTCATAATTTGTATCTCCATAGCGTCTAAAAAAAACATTTAAACAGAATTATATCTTAGTTGGGAACAAATACAAGGTACAGAGAAAAAGACCCCAAAATGTCGAGCGGCAACAAATCTCCTCTCCTTCCGGGCGAATATTCTCCCCGATCTGCCTCCCCTGCTAAAATGTATATCGCTGGCGGGATAGCACTCGGATCGATTCCACCAAATTCGGCACAAGTGTCCGGAGGACCCTGAGGGGAGTTCGGGGCTGAGTGCAATTGCACTCCCTGCACCCCTGATAGTTATGCCATTTATACAAATAGAATTATAGTGAGCTGCTTCTATATGCTGTTGTCATATTGATTGTTCAGTGTACAATTTGGGTTATTTTTGGGTTACTTTTAAGGGTGGTGGCACATGTGCGGATTCCAGGGAGATTAGTCGCCCAGCGACAAATCTCCTCTTCTTTGGGCGACTAATCTCACCGGAATGCCTTCCTGTCGGCAAGAATGTGAATCACTGGCGGGATCGGATAGGGATCAATTCGGTTTTCCGAATAGCCCGAAGTTTCCTCATGAGGCAAAAACTAAGCGATCGGAGTGCCATCCCACTGGCGATTCACATTCTTACCGGCGAGAAGGCATTTTGGGGAGATTATTCGCACGAAGAAGAGATTTTTCACATGGCGACTAATCTCCCCGGAATCTGCACGTGTGCCACTACCCTAAGGCATTTCGGGGAGATTATTCGCCCCTAAGGGCAGAGACACACGCTGGTATTTTGGGAGATTAGTCGTCCAGTGACAAATCGCTTCTCCTTCGGGTGACTAATCTCCCCGAACTGCCTTCCCACTGGCTTCATTTTCCTCACGAGGAAACTTCAGGCGACTTCGGAAAGCCAAAGAATTCTGAGTGCCATCCCGCCGGCCATTTAGATTTTAGTCGGCGGGAAGGCTATTCGGGGAGATTAGTTGCCTAAAGAAGAAACGATATGTCGCTGGGCGATTGATCTCCAGAAATATAAGCGTGTGTCTCTGCCCTAAGGATCAGGGTACACAGGCAGATTTGGGGAGATTAATTGCCCAGCGACAAATCTCCTCTTCTCTGGGGCAGTTATTCTCCCTGAACTGCTGCCCCTGCCTTCCGGCCAGCTAAAATGTAAGTCACTGGTGGGATGGCACTCGGATCGATTCGTTTTCCGAAGTAGCCTCACAAGCAAACTTTGGGTGACTTCGGAAAACGGATTGATCCGAGTGCCATCCCGCCGGCGATTTACATTTTAGCCAGTTGGTAGGCAGTTTGGGGATATTAGTCACCCCGAAGAAGAGGAGATTTGTTGTCGGGTGACTAATCTCCCCGAATCTGCCTGTGTGCCTGCCCTGACCCTGGCTTTTGGCTAGTGTTTTTTGTAAGTCTTTGGCTGGTTTTGAAATGTAAATCTGGCAAACCTGCCTGAAAGGTCAAAGATAAGAAATGTATCAACAAAATATATTAATTTAGAACATTTTAGAGAGTCGGTGACCCATTCCTCCCCACCCTGCAGAGCTGCTTCACAATATTTATGTCATTGAAGCTTATCTGCTTTTGAGACCCCAGGTCAGGGAGCATAACTACTGGGAGTGTTATCCTTAGGGTCAGGCCACACCGGGCGTTTTGGGGAGATTTAGTCGCCTGGCAACTAATCGCATAGTTTTTGCGGCGTCCCCAAACGCCTTCCTTCACTCTGCGCCGGCTAAAATGAAAAAAAAACGCCGGCGCTAATCACACTACTTTGGCCGACTTCGGAAAATGAATGTGTGAGTGTGATTAGCGACCGAATCTCCCCAAAACGCCCAGTGTGGCCTGACCCTTAAGCTGGCTGCAAAGATCTGATTTGGTTTTCGGACCGACATTTTTCGTACGGCGGAGATCGGTCGTTTGGTCAATCAGACAGGTTAAAAGATTTCTGTCGGCAGTAGGTAATATCTCTACGTGTATTGCCGATCGTACGATTTTCAGAGGGAGACTGTCACTAACTTTGGTCGAACATAACTGATCTGTTCTTTTACTACTTTATTTGATCAGAATGGTTAGTGACAGGTCCGGAGATGGGAAAGTCCGATCGTACGATGATTCAAACTATCAGATCTTTCGTCTATGGCCAGCTTTACACAGAAGACTTTTATGCAGATAAAAATGTAAAATTCAGGGACAAGCAGCAGCTCCACTGAACATCACAAGCAGGAACACACTGTGACACATTTTAGTCAGGCTGGGAAACACAGGGACCTAGGGGCGGGACTTAGACTGCTATTGCACAGTTCTACTTGTCACTCACAGTTATGACCACTTCCTGTGAAAGAATGAAAGGGCAAACACAGCTCTCGTTTCAGCCCAGAAACTGAGCAGACGTTCTCTTTCCATGATCAAAGGATGCTGTGTTAGCTGCAAAATAGTAAAAAAAACAAAGTGTGCTGGCCGGTGAGTTCCAGTTCCCATGGAGACTGTCAGCCGCAGAGGCTCACGTGTGTCATGTGATGTGGGTGGATCACGTGACCTGTGACTACTAGAGAATATGGAGAGAAGGAGCCGGGGCTGAGAAGGAAGGAGCCTGGTTCTGATGGTAAGTGGCTGCTAACAGTTTATTACTTTAATATAATGCTGCAGTCTGGGGCGTAAATATATCATGTTAGCCATTCATTTAGATGCATGCTGCAGACTGAACTGATTTATGTGCAGCCCTGCATCTGAATGAATGGCTAATGGAAGGCTGTGGATTCCATATGTGTTCGGTTTTTAAAGGAGAAACAAACCCTACAGTTAAAAAACCCCTACCCCTAAGGTTGCCACCTGTCCGGTTTCGAAACAGGACAGTCAGGTTTTAGTCAGGTTTTTATACCTGTTGTCCGGTCAGAAGTCTGAAAACCAGGCAAGCCAGTTATCTGCTTCCTGTGCCCTGTGGCTAATCAAAGGCTGCCATGTCATAGACCTGCCCCTTTGTGTCACAGACACGCCCCTCGCGTCCAGATACGTCCTTTCGCAGCACAGACATGTGCCTTTACGTCACTGGCCCCGCCTCTGATCCCTGGCCAATGCCCCTTAAGTCTTTACTTACCCCTCCATGCAGATTTTGATGTGTCATGTATAGTGCTTACAAATACGTGGTGTTTTTTAGGTGCACTTAAAGAGATACTGACACCAGAAATTAAAATCTTTTTTTACTTCTATCATAATATTGCCTTTGAAAGCTACTTATAACTTTGCCATAAAGTATTTGCCCAATGCTTTTACATTACACCTTCCCTCACTCTGCGCCGGCTAAAATGAAAAAAACTCCGGCGCTAATCACACCCGCCGATTCATTTTCCAAAGTCACCCGAAATTTCCTCGTGAGGCAACTTCGGAAAACGAACCCCTGCGTGTGATTAGCGCCGGCGTTTTTCCTTTTAAGGCGGCGCAGAGTCAGGGAAGGGCGTTTGGGGAGATTGGTCGCCGCAAAGACGAGGCGATTAGTTGCCAGACGACCAAATCTCCCCAAAACGCCCAGTGTGGACTTACCCAAAAACAGTGTGGGGACTTCATTATCTGTTTACTGCTAGGTTTAAAAAAGGAAACCCACTTAAAGGGGTTGTTCATATTTAATGAACTGTTAGTATGATGTAGAGAGTGATATTCTGAGACAATTTGCAGTTGTTTTTTTATTACTAAGCGATTTAGCTTAGCAGCTTTAGCAGCTCTCCAGTTTGTCGGTCATTTGGTTGCTAGAGTCCAAATTCCCCTAGCAACCATGCATTGTTTTGCATAAAGACTGGAATATGAATAGGAGAGGCCTGAATAGAAAAAGGAGGAATAAAACGTAGCAATAACAATACGTTTGTAGCCTTACAGAGCATTTGTTTCTTAGATGGGGTCAGTGACCCTCATTTGAAAGCTGGAAGGAAAAAAATGAAGAAATAATGAAGACCAATTGGAAAGTTGCTTAGAATTGGCCGTTTTATAACATAGCAATGGCAGAGACACACGCTCAGATTCGGGGAGATTAGTTTAGTACATTTAGTATACCCCCTTTGAGTCATAAAAACCCTTTGAAGGGCCACATCTGACCAGAAAGCCTTCAATAGAGCCCCCCAAGCCTTAGAGGATATAGAAGACAGTACTGGGGTACAGTTCCACCCTCAAAAACCTAAATCAGCAGATGCAGCAGCTCCTTATCTCCAGCTCTTAAACCCCACTCCAAGGTTTCTAGCTCTCTTGTCTGCTCTTGGGTCCTCTTCAGCATGTTATGGATTTATGCAGAAGGATTAATAACGCCGGTAGGGATATAATACTCGTGCAATACTGTTAATACTGTTACTGCTAAAACGAAGTAAGTTTTATCTGAAATGTCTATATAAATACACCAGTAAACCCTCAAAGTAATACTGCTCTGAGTCCTCTGTCAAAAGAAACACCATATTTATTTCCTTCTATTGTGTACTCATGGGCTTCTGTATCAGACTTCCTGTTTTCAGCTTAAACCTCCAGGGCTAGGGCTTGAGCATGCTCAGTTTGCTCCTCTCTCCCTCCCTGCTGTAATCTGAGCCCAGAGCTATGAGTGAGTAGGGAGAGACTCAGGTAGGAAGTGATATCACACAAACTAATATGGCAGCTGCTATCCTAAACAAACAGAGAGCTTCTAGAGCTGTTTACTCGGGTATGGTAAGTCATTCTGCAGAATAAATATAGTGTTATCGCTTGCACTATTGTGGCTAATCTATTGGCAACAAACTGCTTCAGTAGCTTTCCTTCTCCTTTAATACTGTTAAATATGATACATACCAGCACTTGCCAACCTATCATTGTATACCTTCTCATCAATAGGACTGAATCCCCCAGAAGCTATGGATACCTCCAGGCTGACATCTGAGCAGTACAATGACTACAGCTCCACAGAGGCCAGTCCCATTGAGGAAATCTCTCCAGGAGCCATTGGTAACTATGTGCCACGGCCACGGCAATATGAGAGGCTGGGAGAAGACAACAGCAGCACCACGTAAGTCACATACATTACTATTGGAATCTTATCGCTGAATGTTTACTGCTGATACCTATCATGGATGACTATATATATATATATATATATATATATATATATATATATATATATATATATATATATATATATATATATATATATATATATATATATATATATATATATATATATATAAAGTTTGCTTCATCATGGCTCTTGTCTCCCTACATTGCAGGTGGTATCAGACATTAATCCATTTGTTGAAAGGAAACATTGGAACAGGACTGCTGAGTCTTCCTCTGGCAGTGAAGAACGCTGGGATTGTGGTAGGAATGTTACTCTTCATGCACGTGCAGATATCTGGATAGACATACGATGAAGGGATGCTCAGCAGGGACTTTAGGAATATTGATTTTGGCTATATAGCTATGGGACCTGTTATCGAGAATGCTGGGGACCTGGGCTTTCTGTAATTTGGATCTTCATACCTTAAAGGAGAACTAAAGCCTAACTAAAGAAGTAGTTAGAAATGTTGTACATTATGTTTGTGCTTCTGTACCAGCCCAAGGCAACCACAGCCCTTTAGCAGTAAAGATCTGTGTCTCCAAAGATGCCCCAGTAGCTCCCCATCTTCTTTTCTGCTGATTCACTGCACATGCTCTGTGCTGCTGTCACTTACTGAGCTTAGGGAGCCACTCATAATATACAGTACACATAGAATAGAAATGTCACAGTATAAGGCTGATTAGTCATTAATACAGATAATTACTACATGGCAGCACAGAAACCAGTGCAATTTTTATCAGAATTTAATAATCAGCCCTTATATTAGACTTGATCTGACACATGGGGAAGAGTTATAATGAGCTTTAAAAAAATGAAATGCAAATTCAAGTGTCTGTAAATTGTCTTTCTTTCACTAAAAAGTGAATAGTGGCAGTGGAGTAGGAATCTTCAAGGCATAAGAATTATTGGATCTAACTGTCAATGATTATCTGACACCCAACTGCTGCATGAAGACAGAATGAAGAGAAACAGATGCTGAGAGAGGAATAGCGAAGATAAACTTGATTATTTCAGAAACGACCGAATTTTTAATTGATTGTATTTAGAAAGTTTTTTTTTTATTTCAGTGTGCTGAAACATATTACATTTTCATGTTGGTGATAGTTACCCTTTGAATAAGCCCTTTGCCATGGCACTCTACTGCTACTAGGTCCTTCATTAAATCCGTAGCAAGCAGCAATTTGCAGATCCAGGGCAAATCTGACTATTGTTTCTAAACTGAACGTATTCTTTTAAAGGATAAGTAAACCTTTAAAATAGGTGAATGTAAAATTGATTAGAGTGTTAATCTAAGCATTTTTGTCATTATTTATTTTCTCTTTATTCCAAAATATTAAGGGATACATGTGCTGTTAATATGAATGAATTTTGTTCCAACAGCGCCACCTGCTGATCAGTTTCTGACCAGTCTGACCACCAAGTAGTCAAGGAAGTTGTCAGGAGAAAGAAAGAGGCTGCTCTGATGTTCTTCTGCTTAGGAAAGATGTGAGAAAGGTTTCTTATTCTTTTCCTAAGCAGAAGAACATCAGAGCAGCCTCTTTCTTTTCCTTGACAACTTGGTGGTCAGACTGATCAGAAACTGACCAGCAGGTGGCGCTGTTGGAACAAAATTCATTCATATTAACAACACATGTATCCCTTAATATCTTGGAATAAAAATAAAATAAATAATGAATGTAAATGACAAAAGAGCTTAGAATAGCACTCTCATCAATTTTACTTCACTTATTTTAAAAGTTTACTTATCCTTTCAAGTCAACGTTTCAATATACACCGAATGAATATTACCTATAGTGACCTGAACTGAATTTGATAAATTACCTTTTATCGAACCCTAATAATATGAGTAGTATCTCCGACAACAACGCTCAATTGATCTTTTCTTGTCTTCTTTTTGTAGCTGGGCCCCTTGAGTCTGGTTTTTATGGGAATCATTGCTGTTCACTGCATGGACCTGCTGGTTAAATGTGCCCATCACCTTTGCCAAAGGTAAGGTCTGCCCTCATGATATACAGCCCACATAACTGCTCCTGTCACTAATAGTAACAGGGATGAACTGTTTGCATCACCGCAAGTAAAATACATAAATCTGCACATTTTGAAATAGAACCTTGCAAACCAGGCGAGAGGCACATCTAATAGCCTTGAGGAACCAGGTAACAGTGACTTGTCAGTTTAATTCACATAAATAGGTAATAGTGTAACCGCAGTTCCCGGGGTTCCCCTTTGGTTCTGACTCGGTACTTCCCGTTTCTCCTCAGGGGGAAATTCACAATATTAGGGTCTGGCCACACGGGCAGATTCGGGGCGACAAATCTCCTCTTCTTCATGTCAACTAATCTCCCTGATCTGCCTTCCGCCGGTTAAAATGAAAATCGCCTGGGGGCAGGCATTCGTTTCCGAAGTCGCCCGTAATTGCCTCACGAGGAAACTTTGGAAAACTAAGCACTCCTAGTGCCTGCCCCCAGGTGATTTTAGACTGGCAGATCGGGGAGATAAGTTGCCACGAAGAAGAGTAGATTTGTCGCCTGGCGACTATTTTCCCCGAATCTGCCTGTGTGGCCAGACCCTTAAGATCTGTATGAGTCAGCGCTAGAAAGCTCGGGGAGACAAGAATGCAGCAAATAGGGATTCTAAGTGTAGTGGATGTTGATTGTTGTAGTTCCACACCTTCCCAAAACTTACTAAAGGGTGTCAGATTACTTCTTAGAATCACCACGTGTTTGCTTAAAGGGATACTGTCATGGGAAAAAACATTTTTTTCAAAATGAATCAGTTAATAGTGCTGATCCAGCAGAATTTTGCACTGAAATCCATTTCTCAAAAGAGCAAACAGATTTTTTTATATTTAATTTTGAAATCTGACATGGGGCTAGACATATTGTCAATTTCCCAGCTGCCCCAAGTCATGTGACTTGTGCTCTGATAAACTTCAATCACTCTTTACTGCTGTACTGCAAGTTGGAGTGATATTACCCCGCTCCCTTTTCCCCCCCAGGAGCCAAACAGAAGAACAATGGGAAGGTAACCAGAAAACAGCTCCCTAACACAAGATAACAGCTGCCTGGTAGATCTAAGAACAACACTCAATAGTAAAAACCCATGTCCCACTGAGACACATTCAGTTACATTGAGAAGAAAAACAGCAGCCTGCCAGAAAGCATTTCTCTCCTAAAGTGCAGGCACAAGTCACATGACCAGGGGCAGCTGGGAAATTGACAATATGTCTAGCCCCATGACCGATTTCAAAATTGAATATAAAAAAATCTGTTTGCTCTTTTGAGAAATGGATTTCAGTGCAGAATTCTGCTGTAGTAGCACTATTAACTGATGTGTTTTGAAATGTTTTCCGATGACAGAATCCCTTTAATATTGTTTATTCACGTAAAGTTGTAATCGGCTATGAGTGAATTCAAGCATTGCAAAACAGACTGCCTTTTAGATACTTCCTAGTAATTTCTAGGTTTGGCACCCCACATCATAGAGGCATAAGCCAAATACTTGGCCAAACTATATCTAGCTAAAACTCAGGCAGATATCCATTGGACAGGCTTGAAAATCTAGTGGGAAAGGAGCACATCAGTGCATTGATTTGGTCCTCACCCAGCAGGTTTACACAATCCACAGTGCAGAAAACTCATGGGAATTATTGCAAAGTGCCACGGGCCAATTAAATTATAGGGGTATAAAGAGTAAAAATAAAACTCATTATTTTTTTTATTTCATTCTGTAGGGACCAACGACCCTTTGTGGACTATGGAGATGCTGTGATGTACGGTATGCAGGGCTGCCCCAGCCAGTGGCTGCAGAGACATTCTGTTTGGGGGAGGTAAAAAAAGCACAAAACACATTCTGAATTGTTGTTGCTTTGCCTCCTTACAGATGAACTTTCCTTCTCATTTCATTCATTTTCCGTTCTCGTTCGTTCCCTATAATAATCTGTTACAATTGCCGAGTGGTTGGATGTGTTTCCAATCCGCCATCAGTGAATGCTTTTTCTAAGTAATGTTTGCACCCATATATAAATCTTACATGTACAGAAAAGCACATCAAGCTTTGATTTTCAGAACTGTATATATTAGCAACATGCCCTGCTTTCTTGCAACTGAGCATGCTGTAGAGTCCTGCAGCGGGTCAGGTACCTGCTGGTTATCCGCAAAAACCTGCAGTACCATGCGGATTGCAGGTAGAAGTTTCGGGAGCAGGTATAGTCGCGGGTCGGCGGTTCTCCGGGGTCACAGGTCTTCTCAATAGTGTGTTTTACTCCTTTTTTTTCTGAACTCGACTACTTCTAATGATGTCACTTCAGGTTTACAATGACAGAACTTCCTGTTTCTTGATGGTCAGAGGGTCGCGGATCAGGTTGCGGATAAGGTGCTTGTGGGCACTGGGTTGGGTAGTGGGTCCAAGTATGTGGGTCACGGGTCAGGTTCGGGTTTAACAAATTGGTTCCGCGCAGGACTCTAGCATGCTGGTGAAATAATATACATCTACCATGTGCCGAGAGAAACAGGCTATGCCTATAATCGTGAGCACAGTGCAGGAGCAATTTCATTAGGCTATATATACATTCGCCGGTGATTTTGATTCTAGCCAGCAGGAGGCAGTTTGGGGAGATTAGTCGCCCCGAAGGAAAAAAAAAGACCCGAAGCCACGAAAACAGCCGAAATTCCGAAGTGGCGAAAAGACCCAAAGCCATGAAAACAGCTGAAGCCGAAGTCCTGAAGCAGCGAAAAGACCCGAAGCCACGAAAACAGCATAAGTCCCGATGCAGCGAAAACACCCGAAGTCACGAAAACAGCCGAAATTGAAGTCCTGAAGTTTCAAAAACACCAAGAGCCACAAAAGGAGGTGGAGTTGAAGTCCTGAAGCCACGAGTTCAATTCCTCTGAACACCAATGTGTTTTTTTTATTCTTTTCAATCCCCTGGCCACCAATGTAAAACTTTTACGGAGGGCTCTGGCGCCAAAGTTTTTTTTTTTTTTTTTTTTTTTTAGCTTATAGCCCTGGTCCCCAATAGCTTTTTATAACTTGTGTCTGTAGGGGGGTTACCTTTTTTAGCGTTGATGTCTGTATGGTCTTTTAACTGTGATGTGGAGTGGGCGGGATCTGGGGTGGGGCTTGGGGGCCAGGTGCAGGGCCGGAACTAGGGGTAGGCAGAGTAGGCACGTGCCTAGGGCGCAAAGCTGGGGGGGCGCCAGGCACGTACCCGCTCTGTCCCCTACCCCATGTCCGGTCCCATCTCTCCCTGGCCGCTGCTGTAATTTGTGTGCGTAAATGCGCCTCTGCGCATGTGTGCCCGAGCACAGTTTCAGTCTCTCCCCAGCCACTGCTGGAATTCCTGTGAGTAAATGCGCTTCTGCGCATGCGTGCCCGAGCGCAGTTTCGCGCATGTGCACTTGCGTGCAGTTTCACGCATGCACAATCGAACGCGCTATCAGCCGGCGCCGTGGCCGGCCAGGTTGCCTAGGGCGCCTGGCCGGGTGGGCTGAAAATGTTGTTATACGGGGCCCCGTGATTTCTAGTGGCGGCCCTGTGTGTGACTGCTATTATTCTGAACACAACTCTATCTATATGTCCAAAATCATTTGAAAAGATGAACTGTTTGATGGGGCTAAGAGCAGTGTATATTTGTTGTATAATTAAATGTGCCATTCAGTGGTGGTATAATGTATAACCCTACCTGCTACTACTGGTTTCTGAAAGGCCTTGCAGATACTGTTGTATGAACAGGTTAACTGTGCAAATACTTGATTTATCTGTGGTTCATATCAAAGAAACCAAAGTCATTTGCCATGAGAACTCACTCAATAATCCCTTGTTCAAAGCCCTTGCACTGGAAATAATAACAGGGCAGGTGTCCAGTCTGATCAAAGCTTGTCAATATCTTGCTGAGTACAGAGGAATTGGCTACAAACAAACGACTCTGATCTAATTGGCCTTTTTGCTAAGGGCAAGTGAATGAAGTCATTGTCTGTGAGACAAGACTGTATTTAATCAGGCGGTAGCAAATGACAGCCCACGGAGAAGTACAGTTCTGTAGCACCCGCTCTCCCAGCTCCATCCCAGAAGAAATTGCATCCGAATTCTATACATTATGGGGCAGATTTATCAAGGGTCGAATTTCGAGGGTTAATAAACCCTCGAATTCGACCCTCGAAGTAAAATCCGATTATCGAATTCGAAGGATATTAGCGCAAATACTTCGATCGAACAATCGAATAAAAGTCGAACGATAAAATCCTTCGATTCGAACGATTTTAATCCATCGATCGAAGGATTTTTATTCGATCATCAAAAACTTAGAAAAGTGCTGGGGAAGGTCCCCATAGGCTAACATTGAACCTCGGTAGGTTTAAACTGGCGAAGTAGGTAGTCGAAGTATTTTTTAAAGAGACAGAACTTCGACTCTCGAATAGTCGAACGATTTTTACTTCGACTTGAAGGTCGTAGTAGCCTATTCGATGGTCGAAGTACCCAAAAAAATTACTTCGAAATTTGAATTTTTTTTCATTCGAATCCTTCACTCGAGCTTAGTAAATGTGCCCCTTATAGTAAGGGAGATGAAAATATTGACTAAACTGTGGTCCCATTGTCACCTGTACAGATATGGAATGTCGCTATGACATCTACTACATGTAGGGGCAAATTTACTAAAGAAAAACCAGATAGAAGGTGGATTGCGAAACCAATATATTAAAAATACGATTTATTGTTTATATAATCTCTAAAACACTGGTCGGCCGGGAGACACCATGAATAATTTAAGAATAAATGTACATAAAACCAATAATATATGAAATCCAGGTGGGTAATCCCTTTTCCAGTAAGGAAATTCAAATTACTGTTCCTTGGTTGTGGTGTATGCTTGTAATTTAAAGGACAAGAAAAAGGTTGTGAGTTGTAGTAGTTGTAGTAAGTTATTCCAATTAAGATTCTCCCAATATGGTGAAGCAATGAAGTATGCAGAGTGCTTTACTTTAACAGGCTTATCAATGAGTAGCTAGATATAGGGAGCAGATATTTTCAAATAGATGTACTGGGGCGTCCCCCACTCCCTCCTCCTCCTTGCCAGCTGTAACAGCCCCCCAAAAAGAAGTTGGAATGGTCTCGCCAGATTCAAAGTTCTCAAGTGCAGAGCCGGGTTTGAACTCTCAGCAGCCTCAAGCCAGTTTCACAAATTCGCTTCTCTGCAGCTGTCCTTTTCACGAGGATCCAAGATGGCGCACCGTCTGTTTTAGTGCGTGCGCTCCAAACTCCGATTTCTTTTCACGATCTTCCGCTGCTTCACCGATTTCACAAACTAGCGGATCACGGAACACCAGCCGCTTACAAATTTTCACGATTTATTCGTTGTTTGAATTAAAAGCGTACAAAAATAGAAGTCCGGACCAAGGAGTGTTTTAGAGATCATAAAAGCAATAAATCGTATTTTTAATATATTGGTTTCGTAATCTATTTTTTTGTATATTGATTTTTATCCCCAAAAGGACCATGGGGATTGAAGGTGTGCAGTCCTGACCAGTAGAATAACTTTCCCCTTTCTGTCACAAGACTCTTATTTGGCAAATTTACTTAAGGGAGAATTTTTTCGCCAGTGAAGTCTCCGCCGCACTTCTTCAGGCGCAAATTCGCTTCCACTATGCTAATTCACTAAAATGCGAATCTCTGTAGCCTAACGCTGGCGAAGTTTCGCTAGCGTTAATTCGTCAGCACGAGCATATATTATAACGTTCAATTCTGCTTAGCGAAACTTCGTTAGTATTCTTACGTTTAGTTCAATTAGGATAGGGCGGGTACATATAGTTCGTATATACGTCTTTATTAGAGATGGTGCAAATACTTGAAGTGGCCACTTATTATTACACATGTCCAAGGAAGCAAAATAAAAACAAAAGAGATCCTCTAATGCCCTAGACATGAGCCCACCCTAAAACAAATGTGACATGCCCCTCAAATGGTTGGGAAATAAATATTAACACAAAAAGCTTTTAATAGTTAGAACTTTTCAAGTCAATCTCGCTTTAAAATATGAAAAAACGCCAGCGTTTTTTAGAACTTTGATGAGTTTCCGGCATACAGGATATGATGTCACTGACATAAGATTGCGGAGGATGTAGCTTCATCTTATCAGGTCGCCAGGTCTAAGGTGGTGAAGGAAACTCTGGTGAAAGAGGTAACGTTCTGTAATATTCGCACTTTGCGGAGTAACGATTGTTCGCCTGGGCGAAATTTTGGCTGGCGATAGGACGCGAAACTGCGATAGAGACTGTCTCTTTCACTTGCCCTCTAGGCCTGTTAGTAAATTGGCGATGTCCCAGCAGATTGGATTTCGGATTAATTTTCGCTAGCGACGGCCACTTCGCCCTTTAGTAAATCTGCCCGTAGTATGTATGCTTCACAGTCAAGATCAACCAGCCAACTGTACTCCAGCTAAAGCCTTTTGCTTGATAAGCACAACTTGCACTCAGATAACTACATGGCACACATCTCTGCACCTCTGTTATTGGGCACAATGCTGGAATTCTGGCAAAGAGTGCTAAACTGTGGGTAAAAACATTATTTTATTTTACTTATTTTGTAAATATGCTCTTCAACTTCCAAGTACATGGTAACCAGTCTTTTAGCTACCACTAGATGGCTCTAGTCCCCAACTATTTAGTAGAGCAACAGTAGAGAACTTAAAGGGATTTTTTATGATGCAGTTTTTATTTCTAAATTATACTGTTTACACTGCAAATAATTCACTCTACAATATAACCAGCAAGTGTATTTTTTTTTTATTTGTAATTGGTAGGGATGCACCGAATCCAGGATTCGGGCAGGATTCAGGCTTTTTCAGCAGGATTCGGATTCGGGCGAATTCTTCTACCCGGCAGAACGGAATCCAAATCCTAATTTGCATATGTAAATTAGGGGCAGGGAGGGAAATTGCGTTTTTGTCACAAAACAAGGAAGTAAAAACTGTTTTCCCCTTCCCACTCCTAATTTGCATATGCAAATGCATATGCAAATTAGGGTTCGGTATTGGGACGAATCTTTCGCGAAGAATTTGTGGGTTCGGCCGAATCCAAAATAGTGGATTCGGTGCATCCCTAAATATTGATGTGTAGGCGCCATCTCAGGTTATTTTGCCTGGTCATGTGCTTTCAGAAAGAGCCAGCACTTTAGGATGGAACTGCTTTCTGACAGGCTGTTGTTTCTCCTACTCAATGTAACTGAATGTGTCGCAGTGGGACCTGGATTTTTACTATTGAGTGCTGTTCTTAGATCTACCAGGCAGCCGTTATCTTGTGTTAGGGAGCTGCTATCTGGTTACCTTCCCATTGTTCTGCTGATGGGCTGCTGGGGGGAAAAGGTGATATCACTCCAATTTGCAGTGCAGCAGTAAGGGTCAGGACACACACTCAGATTCAGGGAGATTAGTCGACTAATCTCCCTGAACTGCCTCCCGCTGGCTAGAATGTAAATCGAGGAAACTTCGGGCGACTTCGGAAAACAAAGTGCTCTGAGTGCCATCCTGGCGATTTACATTCTAGCCGGCAGAAGGCAGTTCGGGGAGATTAGTGGACCCCAAGAAGAGGAGATTTGTCGCTGGGTTACTAATCTTCCCGAATCTGAGAGTTTGCCCTGACTTTAAAGAGTGACTGAAGTTTATCAGAGCACAAGTCACATGACTGGGGGCACCTGGGAAACTGACAATATGTCTAGCCCCATGCCAGATTCCAAAATTAGATATAAAAAAATTTGAACAGATTTCAGTGCACAATTCTGCTGGAGCAGCACTATTAACTGATGCGTTTTGAAAACCCTTATTTTTCTCTTATACTTTCAGAAGGATTGTTGGATTCTTCTTGATCCTCACGCAACTGGGATTTTGTTGCGTCTACTTTGTGTTCCTGGCTGACAATATCAAACAGGTATGCAAATTCATCTCAGCGGGCTCCAGTCTAGTCGCTACTAATTTTGCACTTCTGTATACTGATATATGTTTTCCTTTGTAGAAGTGAATCATGGGTAAGGAAAAGTCACATACTGGGAATCTCACAAATATGTATTAATTGACTGAAAATAAATACAATAAAATCTATGCATGCTAATGCAATATTCTGATTTTACCAACTATAGTCATTTTCTCCATTTGTTAAAGGAGAACTAAAGCTTAATTAAAGAAGTAGCTAAAAATGTTGTACATGATGTTTTGTGTTTCTGTACCAGCCCAAGGCAACCACAGCCCTTTAGCAGTAAAGATCTGTGTCTCCAAAGATGCCCCAGTAGCTCCCCATCTTCTTTTCTGCTGATTCACTGCACATGCTCTGTGCTGCTGTCACTTACTGAGCTTAGGGAGCCACTCACAATATACAGTACACATAGAATAGAAATGTCACAATATAAGGCTGATTAGTAATTAATATAAATAATTACTACATGGCAGCACAGAAACCAGTGCAATTAGCATCAGAATTTAATAATCAGCAAACCTGTAGCATCAGCTTATATTACAGGGGAAGCTCATTTTCTGCTGGATAATTAGTGACGAGCCCTAAGCTTAGCTTCTCAACAGCCAATCAGAGCCCACTGAGCATGTGAGTGTCACAGACACTTTCCAAGATGGTGACCCCCTGTGACAAGTTTGAAGTCCTGGATCATTGCTGCTATTGACAAGCTGACACTTTAGGCTGGTGCAGTAAGTTTGATATTTAAAATATGGCATATTCATATTAAGGGTTTAGTTCTCCTTTAAACTCTTTTATATTCACCAGTTTATGAAGGAAGTGCAAGCACATTTTAATTATAGCTTTTTCTGTAGGTTTACTAGAAATACAACTAATTTGGCTGCTCTTTTCAGCTTTATTTAATTGTGTGCACAGCTTGTGGGTTTGACTCATGCATGTGAATGCAATCTATCAAGTTCTTTTCCACACAATAAGGTTTCTAGTATTCCGTTATATGAACACAGATCATGCAATTACATTATATTTTTATAATACTCGGCCTTTATGTGGCCTCATGTTTCTGTTTGAATAATATGCAGCATTAACTGAATTGTTGCAGTGTATCTGGTATGAACCTCTTCAGATGTTTTATTCTCCAACCATGGCTCTTTCCTTGGTCCATAATTTCTCTTTGTGTCTTTAAAGGTGGTAGAAGCAGCTAATGGCACGACTAATGACTGCAGCTCCAATGAAACCGTGGTACTCGTAGAAAGTATGGATTCCAGGTTATACATTCTCTCGTTCCTGCCTTTCCTCATCTTGCTGGTCTTCATTACCAACCTGCGCTACTTGTCCATCTTCTCATTGCTGGCCAATATCTCCATGCTGGGCAGTGTTATCATGATCTACCAGTATATTGGCAGGGTAAGACAGTTTGGGAAGAGTCTTCCTTTTTCATTTTTGTTGACATGCCTGTTATAAATATCTTCAGGTACAACTGTTGTCTAAATTAGGTGAAGGGCAGAGACACACGGTCAGATTCGGGGAGATTAGTTGCCCCGAACTAGAGTCCTGTGCGGAACCAATTTCTAAGACCCGACCCAAACTGCAATCCGCATAATTACCCACTTTGATCCACTACCCGACCCGCAACTGCCTTATCCGCAACCCGACCCGTGACCAGCAGACCACCATCAAACAGGAAGTGATGGTGCTGCAAACCGGACGTGACATCATCAAAAGTGGACAGAAACAAGTTTTGTAAAATATAGACAATATTACTTAAGATAAGAAATTTAGATCAGACCCACAACTCGACCCGCCACTCGCAGACCCACGGGTATACCTGCACCTGAAAATCCACCCCTCATTCCACAGGGTACCCGCTTTTTTTGCGGGTACCCGACCCGCTGCAGGACTCTACCTTTTGCCTCTGCCTTCCCGCCAGCTAGAATGTAAATCACCGGCGGGATGGCACTCTGAGTGCTTTGTTTTCCGAAGTCGCCCGAACTTTGGGCGACTTCAGAAAACTAAGCGTTCCGAATGCCATCCTGCGATTTGCATTCTTGCCAGCAGGGAGGCAGTTCAGGGAGATTAGTCACCCCGAAGAAGAGGCGATTTGTCGCGGGGCGACTAATCTCCCTGAATCTGACCATGTGTCTCCGCCCTAAAGGATAAGTAAACCTTTAAAATAAGTGAATGTAAATTGATGAGAGTGCTATGCTAAGCACTTTTGTGATTTACATACATTATTAATTTTCTTTTTATTCCAAGATATTAAGGGATACTGTCATGGGAAAAAACATTTTTTTCAAAATGAATCAGTTAATAGTGCTGCTCCAGCAGAATTCTGCACTGAAATCTATTTCTCAAAAGAGCAAACAGGCACAAGTCACATGACCAGGGGCAGCTGGGAAATTGACAATATGTCTAGCCCCATGTCAGATTTCAAAATTCAATATAAAAAAAATCTGTTTGCTCTTTTGATAAATGGATTTCAGTGCAGAATTGTGCTGGAGTAGCACTATTAACTGATTAACTAACTGATGTTTTTTCCTTTAAGGGATACATGTGCTGTTAATATGAATGAATTTTGTTCCAACAGCGCCACCTGCTGATCAGTTTCTGACCAGTCTGACCACCAAGTAGTCAAGGAAGTTGTCAGGAGAAAGAAAGAGGCTGCTCTGATGTTCTTCTGCTTAGGAAAACAATTAGAAACCTTTCTCAAATCTTTCCTAAGCAGAAGAACATCAGAACGGCCTCTTTCTTTCTCCTGACAAGTTCCAGAGGTGCTTAGAATAGCACTCTCATCAATTTTACATTTATTTATTTTAACGGTTTGCTTATCCTGGCTCTTGTGGGCCTCGCTGGCCCAGATCCACACCCAGATTCACTGGATTCTTCCTGCCAGGACCTCACTTTTATGCGGAAAAATATAGTGCATATGCGCGTGCAGCGGGGGGGCAGAGTGGGCCCTGGACAGCAGGCCCCGGGCCCCCTAGTCCAACCCTGCACATAATAATGAATAACATGAAAAAACATAAATGAAAATCATGTATAAAGTTAGCCGTGCATATACAAATAACTTCATTCTAAACATATTAGCAGTATGTGTATTTTGAGCATATAACGGATATCAAGTCTGTTTATTGATTTTGAGCTAAATTAGTCTTCAGATTAAATCTTGCAGGTAGTCATGAGAGAATTATAGGACCTGCTCTCACTATTGCTTACTTCTTCTAGGATATCCCGGACCCCACACATCTATCTTATGTATCCAGTTGGAGGTCTTATGCTCTCTTCTTTGGCACTGCAATTTTTGCCTTTGAGGGCATTGGAGTGGTGAGTTGGCACACAGGATTTTTATGTTACGTAAAATCGATTGACAATTACATGATCTTTTATGCAGGATTCTTGGGTTCTATAATTTCTGGATAAGGAATCTTTCCGTAAAGGGATGCTGTCATTATTTTTTTATGGTGTAGCTTTTATTTCTAAATCACATTGTTCACACTGCAAATAATTCACTGTACCATAAAAATTTTTATTCCTGACAACAAGTATATATTTTTTAGTTATAATATTGGTATGTAGGCGCCATCTCGGGTCATTTTGCTTCATCATGTGCTTTCAGAAAGAGCCAGCACTTCACAACAGAACTGCTTTCTGATACGCTAATGTTTCTTCTACTCAATGTAACTGAAGAAGTCGCAGTGGGACTTAGATTTTTTTTATATTGAGTGTAGTAATGTGCGGGTCAGAATTTCCCCGACCCGCACATAACCCGCCTTCTCTTAGCCCGTACCCGCCCCCATCCGCACTTCCTGGTTGCTTTTATAGACCCGCGCTGACCTGCCCCGCTGATGACAAAAGGGGGCGGGGCGAGCAGGCGCATCATCTATAAAAGATGAACCCGGAAGTCTTAAGCCAGCTTTTGACGAGGGAGAGCACCGCGCCACCCGAGAAGAAGTGTGCGAGATCACCAGAACACACCTGACCCGCAGGTATCGGGTCGGCCCGCACATCACTAATTGAGTGCTGTTCTTAGAACTACCAGGAAGCTGTTATCTGGTTACCTTCCCATTATTCTGTTGATGGGCTGCTGGGGGAGGGGTGATTTCACCCCAACTTGCAGTGCATCAGCAAAGAGTGACTGAAGTTTATCAGAGCACAATTCACATGACTGGGGGCACCTGGGAAACTGAAAATATGTCTAGCCCCAACAGCGCTACCTGCTGGTCAGGTGGACCAGTCTGACCACCAAGTAGTCAAGGAAGTTGTCAGTAGATGTTCTCTGATGTTCTTCTGCTTAGGAAAGATTTGAGAAAAGTTTCTAATTGTTTTTCTAAGCAGAAGAACATCAGAGCAGCCTCTTTCTTTCTCCTGACAACTTCCTTGACTACTTGGTGGTCAGACGGATCAGAAACTGACCAGCAGGTGGCGCTGTTGGAACAAAATTCATTCATATTAACAGCACATGTATCCCTTAATATCTTGGAATAAAAAGAAAATAAATAATGAATGTAAATGACAAAAGTGCTTAGAATAGCATTCTCATCAATTTTACAGTCACTTATATTAATGGTTTATTCATCCTTTAAATGTCCAAGTCATGCTTAAGCATTGGGTGACCATTCTTTATCAAGATGGGCAGTGCTTGTGGAAACAATCCTGAAATACCATAAAATGTAGATATCAGAATAATGAATGAATGAAGGGTCTCCTTACATTCTGATTTTCTTATTTGTGGCTTGAATTCCAAACAAGTTACAGAATACGTAATCTGAAGGAAGAGCAATTGATAAATATGTTGTATCTGCTCTTGTCCATTCCATTAATGTTTCCTTAAAGGGATACTGTCATGGGAAAAAAAATGTTTCAAAAGGCATCAGTTAATAGTGCTGCTCCAGCAGAATTCTGCACTGAAATCCATTTCTCAAAAGAGCAAACAGATTTTTTTTATATTCAATTTTGAAATCTGACATATTGTCAATTTCCCAGCTGACCCAAGTCATGTGACTTGTGCTCTGATAAACTTCAATCACTCTTTACTGCTGTACTGCAAGTTGGAGTGATATCACCCCCCTCCCTTTTCCTCCCCAGCAGCCAAACAAAAGAACAATGGGAAGGTAACCAGATAGCAGCTCCCTAACAGAAGATAACAGCTGCCTGGTAGAGCTAAGAACAGCACTCAATAGTAAAAACCCATGTCCCACTGAGACACATTCAGTTACATTGAGAAGGAAAAACAGCAGCCTGCCAGAAAGCAGTTCCATCCTAAAGTGCAGGCACAAGTCACATGACCTGGGGCAGCTGGGAAATTGACAAAATGTCTAGCCCCATGTCAGATTTCATAATTGAATATAAAAAAATCTGTTTGCTCTTTTGAGAAATGAATTTCAGTGCAGAATTCTGCTGGAGCAGCACTATTAACTGATGTGTTTTGATAAAAACATGTTGTCCAATGACAGGATCCCTTTAAGGATAAGGCCATCAAGTGGTCAAGTGGTTGCACACGTGGAATGAAATTTCTACGACATATCACTTCAAAGCCTTCATTTCTTTGAGCCTTTAATTAAATTGTAGATTCTTGGTTGTGTTGAAGGCCATTTTATTCTTTGTAGAGCCTTCTGGCTATTGAATGCCGTCTCTGATGTACATTCAGCGTTTTATTAGGAACTAGCTGCTAATTAAGCTTCTCATTGTCACAGTGGCATCTTATAGACTTGCATTCCTTCATTGCAAACCTTTTCGAGTGGACTTAACCTTGCTGTGTTTATACAAACCTACAATTCATGTGAGTTGAATGTTGGCTGCTGCATGCAAGACACTCTAGCACGGGGTAATGTCAAGATCTTTGAATCATGCCTATACTGAATTCCATTATATCAAATAATGTGTGAACATCCCCCAGTTGGTTGGCTGGCTAATATCTACATTGACCTTGTGCTTAAAGGGATCCTGTCATTGGAAAACATGTTTTTTTCAAAACGCATCAGTTAATAGTGCTACTCCAGCAGAATTCTGCACTGAAATCCATTTCTCAAAAGAGCAAACAGATTTTTTTATATTCAATTTTGAAATCTGACATTTTGTCAATTTCCCAGCTGCCCCAAGTCATGTGACTTGTGCCTGCACTTTAGGAGAGAAATGCTTTCTGGCAGGCTGCTGTTTTTCCTTCTCAATGTAACTGAATGAGTCTCAGTGAGACATGGGTTTTTACTATTGAGTGTTGTTCTTAGATCTACCAGGCAGCTGTTATCTTGTGTTACGGAGCTGCTATCTGGTTACCTTCCCATTGTTCTTTTGTTTGGCTGCTGGGGGGGAAAAGGAAGGGGGTGATACGACTCCAACTTGCAGTACAGCAGTAAAGAGTGATTGAAGTTTATCAGAGCACAAGTCACATGACTTGGGGCAGCTGGGAAATTGACAAAATGTCTAGCCCCGTGTCAGATTTCAAAATTGAATATAAAAAAATCTGTTTGCTCTTTTGAGAAATGGATTTCAGTGCAGAATTCTGCTGGAGCAGCACTATTAACTGATTCATTTTGAAAAAAAATGTTTTTCCCATGACAGTATCCCTTTAAATACAGTAAGTGGAATTGTCATAGGTGTGCAAATGGCTTTATAGGTTTGTACACTAGGTATCTGTGTATAACCACCTTTATTATATATATACTATACATTATATACTACAATGCTTTCACTTTGGACAGTGATCCCCAACCAGGGATTCTTGAGCAACATGGTGCCCTCCACTCTCATTGATGTTCCCCTCAGTGGCCTCATAGTAAGTGACCATTTTGGCTTAAAATAGAGTCCTGCGCGGCACCAATTTGTTAAACCCGACCCGCAACCCGCAACGGTCCCACAACCCGCATACTTACCCATTTGGACCCACTACATGACCCGAAAGTACCTTCTCCGCAACCCGACCCGCTGACCATCAAGAAACAAGAAGTGCTGTCATTGTAAACCGGAAGTGACATCATTAGAAGTAGGCATGATGAGAAAAAAGGAGTAAAACGGGAAGTGATGTGATTGTAAACTGGAAGTGACATCATTCGAAGTAGGCGTGATCAGAAAAAAAAGGGAGTAAAACTCGCTATTGAGAAGACTTGTGACCCGATCCATGACCTGCAAACCCGGAGAACCGCCGACCCGCATCTATACCTGCTCCCAAAACTTCTACCTGCAACCCGAAGGGTACCGCAGGTTGTTACGGGTAACCCGTGGGTACCCGACCCACTGCAAGACTCTAGCTTAAGGCCCAATAATTCTTAAAATTTGTAAATTTCCAGTGAAATTCGCAAAACAGAGAAAAATTTGCTAATTTTAACGCCAGCAACAACGACAATTTGATATACACCTATTTTGTCCAATTGCATTAAAGTCAATGGGCGTGCGTTTAATTGTCGCCAGCGTTGGAATTGTCGCCCACGTCCAAAAACTTGGACGTCGCCGAAAATTTGCAGTAAATTCGCTAATTTATTTGCCGGCCGAATAAATTCGCCCATCACTAGTTATAAGTTCCTTCCATATGATATCTCCTCCTTTCATCTCATTCATCCACTTGGGAGAACCCAGATAATTGGCTTGATAAAAAAAGTTACTTATATAAATTACTGAATAAAAAATGACTAAAATACTAGGTGGGATTAGAAACAACCAGTGACGCACAGTTTGGGGAGTAGAGCTGGGAAACCATGCCCCAGGCGGGTCAGACTGCCTTGTTAGTAAAGCATTCACACAAACTCTTTCCCTGATGATGTCACAGTTTTAATCCACCCATTTGTGACATCAACAAAGTGGGCTTGGTCCAGGCTTAAAGGAGAACTAAACCCTAAAAATGAATATGGCCAAAAATGCCATATTTTATATCTTATTGCACAAGGCTAAAGTTCCAGCTTGTCAATAGCAGCAATGATCCAGGACTTCAAACTTGTCACAGGGGGTCACCATCTTGGAAAGTGTCTTGACACTCACATGCTCAGTGGGCTCTGATTGGCTGTTGAGAAGCTAAGCTTAGGGCTCGTCACTAATTATCCAGCACAAAATGAGCTTCCCTGGCTGTAATATAAGCTGATGCTACAGGTTTGCTGATTATTAAATTCTGATGCTAATTGCACTGGTTTCTGTGCTGCCATGTAGTAATTATCTGTATTATCTGTAAGGCTAATAATCAGCCTTATACTGTGACAATTCTATTCTATGGGAACTGTATATTGTACCTAAGCTCAGTAAGTGACAGCAGCACAGAGCATGTGCAGTGAATGAGCAGAAAAGAAGATGGGCAGCTACTGGGGCATCTTTGGAGACACAGATCTTTACTGCTAAAGGGCTGTGGTTGCCTTGGGCTGGTACAGAAGCACAAAACATCATGTACAACATTTCCATCTTCTTTAATTAAGCGTTAGTTCTCCTTTAAAGATCAGAGGAACCTATCTGTACAGAATTGTCCAGTTTGCATACATTTGCTGACACTGAGACAAGCTGAAGAATTGATTTAAAGGACATCACGGTAGGTAACATGTAAGGTTGTACTGAATCCAGGATTTGACCACACTCTAGCACTTTTTTGTGTATTTTGGTTTTGGCCGAATACTAAGCATTCAGCTGAATCAAATCTGAACTGTAATTGAATGCTCTGGATGACCGATCTTGCATTCTAAAAAAAAAATGTGTTAATATTAAAATTATGTTTTGGATTCGGATTTGGATTATTCCATATTATGGAACTGGTGCGCCCCTAGTAAGATGCAGCATAAAAATGGTTTCTTTTTCAGCCTATAATGTATGTTTGCCTGTATGTAAATTACAATGTGACATAGAAATGTGAGAGTACTTCCTCCTATAAATTACAGTCATGCCTGAGCCAGAAATGAATCAATGTTTAATTGGTATTCTGTGTCATTTCATGCCAATTTGAACCCTAAATTGGGGTCTAATGGAAATAGTATGTCATTTCAGTTTCAATCAGCTTCAGTGTAAAATACAGGGCACAGCAATGTTATCATTCAGTTTAGTCTCAACTGTATTCTGCAATACTTCATTTTGCTTCAGTACCGGATATACTCGAGTATAAGCCGAGTTTTTCAGCCCCCAAAATATGCTGAAAAACTCTCCCTCGGCTTATACTCGGGTCAAGCGCAAAAAATGGTCGCCGGCATCCAAAAACGAGACGCCGGCACCTACAATGGGAGCAGAAACCCTAAATTAATTTTTTAAATGAAACATACCAGAAGCTGCTGGATTTCTCACCCTCGGCTTATACTCTAGTCAATAAGCTTTCCCAGTTTTTGGAGGTAAAATTAGGTACCTCGGCTTACACTCGGGACGGCTTATACTCGTGTATATACGGTACATTCTACCAGTTCTAATTTTGCTCCCCAGGCATACCTGGCATGTAGAATGTGTGACTGGGAATTTGATTGGATAACTCTTCATTGGTTGGATTCCACATCTCCTCTCAGTTGTTGTCTTAGTCTGTATCTTGTATAACTGTAACCTGAATTCTTTAAACGTACAGGTATGGGACCTGTTTTCCAGAATGCTCCGGACCTGGGGTTTTCCGGATAATGGATCTTTCCGTAATTTGGGTCTTCATGCCTTAAGTCCACTAGAAATTCATGTAAACATTAAATAAACCCAATAGGCTGGTTTTGCTTCCAATAAGTATTAATTATATCTCAGTTGGGATCAAGTACAAGCGACTGTTTTATTATTACACAGAAAAAGGAATCATTTTTAAAAAATTTATATTATTTGGATAAAATGGAGTCTATGGGAGACATTCGGAGCTTTCTGGATGTCGGGTTTCCGGATAAGGGATCCTATACCTGTATATTTATGCACTAATGGAAGGGTAACCAGTCAACTAGTTTTTAGAGTAATACAGTGAAAATGCAACAATATGAGTAGTGATGGGCGAATCTGCGACGTTTTGCTTCGCCGAAAAATTTCCCGCATAATTCGCGAAACTGCAGAAAATTTGTGAAACTGAGCCAACATCTCGTTTTTGACGCCGGCGTCCGTTTTTGACAGAAATTCGCGATTGGCGAATAAATTCACCCATCGCTAAATATGAGCAATTAGGCAAAATGATCATAGAATATCAGGAAATTATTCAGTGTAACCTATTAACAAATACATTAAAGGGATTCTGACATGATTTTTATGATGTCGTTTTTATTTCTAAATTACGCTGTTTACACTTCAAATAATTCACTCTACCATGTAAAATTTGATTCCTGAACCAACAAGTGTATTTTTTTTAATTTATAATATTGGTGTGTAGGCTAGAGTCCTGCAGTGTGTAGGCTAGAGTCCTGCAGCGGGTTGGGTACCTGCGGGTTACCCACAAAAAAAGTGGGTACCCTGCGGAATGAGGGGAATATTTTTAGGTGCAGGTATAGATGCGGGTCTCATCTAAATTTCTTATCTTATGTAATATTGTCTATATTTTACTCCTTTTAAAGTTTTACATAACTTGTTTCTGTCCCCGCCCACTTTTTATGATGTCACTTCCGGTTTGCAGCACCATCACTTCCTGTTTGGTGGTCGGCGGGTTGCGGGTCAGGTTGTGGATAAGGCAGTTGCGGGTCTAGATCGGATAGTGGATTAAAGTGGGTTAATATGCGGGTTGTGGTTCGGGCTGCGGGGTCGGGTCATTTTGCCTGGTCATGTGCTTTTAGAAAGAGCCAGCACTTTAGGATGGAACTGCTTTCTGGCAGGCTGTTGTTTCTCCTACTCAATGTAACTGAATGTGCCCCTGTGGGACTTGGATTTTTAATATTGAGTGTTGTTCTTAGATCTACCAGGCAGCTGTTATCTTGTGTTAGGAAGCTGTTATCTGGTTACCTTCCCTGCTGATGGGCTGCTGGGGGGGGTGATATCACTCCAACTTGCAGTGCAGCAGTAAAGAGTGACTGACTGAAGTTTATCAGAGCACAAGTCACATGACCGGGGGCAGCTGGGAAACTGACAAAATGTCTAGCTCCATGTCAGATTTCAAAATTAAATATAAAAAAACGGTTTGCTCTTTTGAGAAACGGATTTCAGTGCAGGAGCAGCACTATTAACTGATGCGTTTTTCCATGACAGTATCTTTTTAAAGGAATTGTTCAGTATAAAAATAAAAACTGGGTAAATAGATATCGGTAGGCTGTGCAAAATAAAAAATGTTTCTAATATAGTTAGTTAGCCAAAAATGTAATGTATAAAGGCTGGAGTGACTGGATGTGTAACATAATAGCCTGAACACTACTTCCTGCTTTTCAGTTCTCTTGGTTTCCACTGATTGGTTATCAGGCAGTAACCAATCAGCGACTTGGGGGGGGGGCACATGGGTTAAACCTGTTGCTGCTGAATGCTGAGGATCAATTTCAAACTCACTGAACAGTTATGTCCCATGTGGCCCCCCTTTAAGTCGCTGACTAACTCAGAGTTAGAGAGCTGAAAAGCAGGAAGTAGTGTTCTGGCTATTATGTTACACATTCAGTCACTACAGCCTTTATACATTACATATTTGGCTAACTAACTATATTAGATACATTTTTTATTTTGCCAAGCCTATCTATTTACCCAGTTTTTATTTTTACACTGAACTGTTCCTTTAACAAAGAATATGAGCAATGCTATGGTCTCACCCAAGCATGTCTGTTGATGGACAACACTGTATTATCCTCCATATTTATATGGAGGATAATACAGTGTTGTCCATATTTATATGTTTTCTCATGCAAAGCTTTGCCAGGTTTGATTTCTTTTTGTTGCCGGGATTTCAGCAAATAATTAAATGTATGATTGGCAAGTAGAATTGCCCCATGAAGGACAACATATTGAATTGAATACATAGATACGCATGTTTGTTATTCATGTCCCCCATGGGGAGAGTAAGTGCATCCCTAAGTATAATTATGGGACCCTTCTAGAGGAGACATTGGGAATTGTTTATCAGCTCTCGGACGGACGGCTCCTGATTGGTTATTCAAAGAGAACAGGAGAAACTGGCAAATAATGATAGAGCTGGATTGGCTGAGCAATATGTAGCACATTTGAGAGATGATTTCGGGTATAACATGACGCAAGCTCCAGACAATGCTAGACAGACCTGAACATGGAAATGATGCTACACATATTGTGTTTCTCTTTCAGGCTGTTATCTATAATTTGTGTGCGTAGAACTATCATCCTGCTTATCTGCAGATATATATATTTATATGTCATATATTTATCTACTCCAAACGATGCACACTATATACAGCGACCAAAAATGTAAATGCAAAATGGTCTCACACAGAAACCTTCATCTGGAGTGAAAAACATACAGCCGCCCCTTGCCCCTCATCAAACAGCCGCAACACAATGAGGTTAATCTTGTACTGGTGGATGCAATGGCATATCTAGGTGTTACTGGGCCCCACAACAAATTCAATTTGGGGCCCCAAAACATTGGTAAGTTAACCTATTGTACCAAGATATATGAAAGTTGCTCATTTTGGCCTTTCTGGGCCCCTTATACCCCTGGCCCCCTCTGCAACCGCAGGGTCTGCTTCCTCTGTAGTTACACCCCAGGGTAGAGTCCTGCAGCGGGTCTGGGACCTGCAAAAACCTGAGGTACCCTGCGGGTTGCAGGTAGAAGTTTTGGGAGCTGGTATAGAAGCGGTTCTCTGGGTTTGCGGGTCCCGGTTTGGCACTTCCTGTTTTACGCCTTTTTTTCTTATCACGCCTACTTCTAATGACGTCACTTCCGGCTCACAAAGACAGCACTTCCTGTTTTACTCCTTTTTTTATGACCACGCCTACTTCTAATAATGTCACTTCCGGTTTACAATGACAGCACTTCCTGTTTCTTGATGGTCAGCGGATCAGGTTGCGGATAAAGTACTTGTGGGTCCATGCAGGTAAGTATGTGGGTCAGGGTGCAGGTCGCGGGTCGGGTTTAACAAATTGGTTCTGCGCAGGACTCTAGCCCGGGTTGGATGTGCAAGCTACGTCTTTGCTCCGGAATGCATGCATACGGATCGTTCAGATCACTACTGGGCAGTACTGCTAGCCATTTCCTCATCAAATGGACATAGAAGCAAGCCTTTCCCAATTCAGGCCCTGGTGCACTCTGTAGAAATGGAAATAGTAGCATGCAGAGTATTGTACTCTAATGCAACAGATACTACACAATAATGGGTATGTTAGTTTGGTTGGGGGGGCCCCAACCTGGACCACCTTCGTTGCAAGGAACATCTGGCTGCATTCAATAGGCCATGTTGCCAAGCTTCACTCGATACATTAACAATTATCCAATATCCCAATAGGCACTTAATGTTACCAAAACTTACTTTCAAGGGATCAAGTGTATTACATACAACTGAGAGACAGCCCACAGTAGCCAGAAACTCCAAAAGCAAATATATATAGAGAATAAAGTATCCCCTATTGTAAAATATAAGGATATTATAAGTCACAGAGGACTTCGAGTGCTTTTATACAGGTCATGGAACTCTGAGGTTACTTCTAATATTTTCCAACAAGGGGTACTTTATTTATAAATAGGGATGCACTGAATCCAGGATTTTTTCAGCGGGATTCCAAATCCTTCTGCCCGGCCGAACTGAATCCTAATTTCCATATGCAAATTTGGGACAGGGAGGGAAATCTCATGACTTTTTGTCACAAAGCAAGGAAGTAGAAAATATTTTCCCCTTCCCACCCCTAATTTGGATATGCAAGTTAGGATTCGGTTTGATATTCAGCCGGATCTTTAGCGAAGGATTCGGGGGTTCGGCTGAGTCCAAAATAGTGGATTTGGTGCATCCCTAATAATAAACAAGTTTTAATGAGTCGTGACAAAAATGACATCACTACTCACCGTTTATAACTGATGACCAATGCTGGTCAAGCCCCATCCCAAATATTTTTATATCATGATTTGCTGCAAGACGGTACCAATACTGGTAACTGGTAAAGAGCAGGCTTGCGGCATTCGCTTATTATGCGTATATGTGTGTCCCAACATGGCTGCTCGAACCGGGAGCTCCTCCTAGCAGTGTCGGGGGCATTTAAATAAAAAGTTGACTCTTAAGGTGGCCATAGACGCAAAGATCCGCTCGTTTGGCGATATCGCCAAACGAGCGGATCTTTCCACGATATGCCATTAACAAGTATGGCTATATCGGGGGCAATCTGAACGTTTGGCCGTATGGCAGAACGATCCAATTACGATGCGCAATTGGCTAGTTTTCCATTTCCACCTACTGATCAAAGGTTTGTAGACCTACATTGGCTCTGTTTGCTTATGACATTAGGAGACATTTTGCTGTATATCACCCGTTTATGTATAGTTCTGTAGGGAAAAATATTGCTCCATTCCATCTGCTAAACAGCATCTGCTTGCAGAACTAAAGCTAGCCCCACGCTAAGATATAATCAGGTATAATTTAGTTTCTTGCAATTATTTGTGTTGAGCAAATTCTAGAAATGACTCTGCTGCGATGTTGGTTGTTCCTGCAATAGGGCAATCATATAGGACTTATTCATACCGTTCATACAGCAATGCATTGACTTTGATGATGTAATTGTGTTGGCTGGCCTCAAACTCACGGGTCGATTGGTTCAGGCTTACTTCCACACAATCTTTACGGGCCTGCTGCCCCCCGACTTTACAATGCCTTGCTTCTCTTAGGAGCGTCCTATGTTACTCACGCCTCTGGCGCAGCTGCATCCAAGATGGTGGCATCCAAGACCCACATGGGTAAAGTCACGTGCCCGGCGCGAACGTTGAAAATAAAAGGGCTTCCAGGTCACTGGTTCGATGCCCAAATATAGGAATTCCTGACTTGTGTTCCTGGGTTCCCTAAATTCCTATTCTGTTGGATACCGCTGTACTTGGACTTTTACCCAAAGCTTCCTCATTGGTCCTGACTTCTCCCGCAGTTTCTGACCAGTCTGACCCCCAAGTAGTCAAGGAAGTTGTCAGGAGAAAGAAAGAGGCTGCTCTATTTTTCTGCCTAGAAAAGATTTGAGAAAGGTTTCTAATTGTTTTCCTAAGCAGAAGAACATCAGAGCAGCCTCTTTCCTTCTCCTGACAACTTCCTTGACTACTTGGTGATCAGCCTGGTCAGAAACTGACCAGCAGGTGGCGCTGTTGTAACAAAATTCATTCATATTAACAGCACATGTATCCCTTAATATCTTGGAACAAAAAGAAAATAAATAATGAATGTACATTGCAAAAGTGCTCAGAATAGCACTCTCATCAATTTTATATTCGCTTATTTTAAAGTTTTACTTATCCTTCAACAGCACATGTATCTCTTAGAATAGCACCTTCATTCATTTTACATTCACTTATTTCAATGGTTTAGTTATCCTTTACTCCTGGTTTACAGTCTGACATCTCTGAATTTTACTATAAATAACCCGGTTTTGTCTGCTGTTCTGCTGCCTTTCTTCTATCAATTATTTATCTAGATTTTTATACTGTATGTTCTATTTTTGCTTCTGCAGTGCGCAATCTATAAATATCTTACTATGGTTGACATTTGCTTTTACTTCAGGTCCTTCCACTGGAGAATAAAATGAAGATCCCTCATCAGTTCCCTGTAGTGCTTTATGTTGGAATGGGCATTGTGACAATCCTATACATCAGCATGGGTACCCTGGGATTCTTACGGTTTGGATCCAGCATACAGGCCAGCATCACGCTCAATTTACCCAACTGTTGGTAAGTTTATAGAATCCTACAGCCTTTAAGGGACCATCTGCACACAAAGAATATATTAATGTGTTGGTTAGTAACAGTTATGTCTAGCAGTATATGTTAAATGTACCTTCTATTAAAGTGTGTATATATATCTATAATACACAAAAGCCATGAATATCTTGTAAATTATATCCTTATAAACGGTGAGTTCTGATGTCATCAGTTATAAATGGTGAGTTCTGATGTCATTTCAGTCACATGACTCATTGAAATTTGTGTATTATAATAAACAAAGTACCCGCAGTTGCAAAATATGAGGATATTAGAAGTTACCTCGGCATTCCATGACCTGTATAAAAGGATATATATAGTGAATAAAGTACCCCCTCTTGTAAGATATAAGGATATTCTAAGTTACCGAGGAGTTTCATGACCATATATGTTTTTATACAGGTCATGGAACTCCAAGGTAACTTCTAATATCCTCATATTTTGCAACTGGGGGTACTTTATTTATTATAATACACAAATTTTAGTGAGTCATGTGACTGAAACCGTTTATAACTGATGACATCAGAATTCACCATTTATAAGGATATAATTTACAAGATATTCATGGCTTTTGTGTATTATATATTTATTATATGGTCGTGCAACTCCTCGGTAACTTATAATATCCTTATATTTTACAAGAGGGGGTACTATATTCATATATTTATTAGGGATGCACCAAATCCTTTGCGAGAGATTTGGGTGAAAACTGATTCTGAATCCTAATCTGCATATGCAAATTAGGATTTGGTTTGGCCTGGCAGAAGGATTGAGCCAAATCCTGCTGAATTCCGAACCTAATCCTGGAATAGGTGCATCCCTAATATTTATAAAAAATTTTGGGGGGCGGTTCCCTTGACAAAGTGAACATGCCCAGAAACAGATGAATTGTCTGACACAGATTTGGAGTACAATTTAGGGCAGGGGTGCCCAAAAGGTTGTCTAAATCACCCTCCTGGTTCATGCTTTTTATTCAGATATTTATTAGGTTACAGTAACATTAGAAATAGATAGATATAGATTGTTTATTAAATATAGCAATATATATTTCCCATTAATCAGCATTTAAAGTAGAAGGAAAGGCCAAAACTAAGTAAGCTTTATCAGAAAAGTCTAAATACACCAATAACCCCTCAAAGTAATGCTGCTCTGAGTCCTCTGTCAAAAGAAACACAACATTTCTTTCCTTCTATTGTGTACTCATGGGCTTCTGTATCAGACTTCCTGTTTTCAGCTTAAACCTCCAGGGCAGGGCTTGAGCATGCTCAGTTTGCTCCTCTCTCCCTCCCTTTGCTCCCTGATGTAATCTGAGCCCAGAGCTATGAGTGAGCAGGAGAGACTCAGGCAGGAAGTGATGTCACACCAAGCTAATATGGCAGCTGATATCCTAAACACAACGAGAGAGTTTCTAGAGCTGTCTACTCAGGTATGGTAAAGCATTCTGCAGAATAAATTCAGTGTTATAGCTTTCAGTATTGTGGCTAATCTATTGACAATGAACTGCTTTGGGAGCTTTCCTTCTCCTTTAAGTAATATTTACATGGACAACACAACAATGGGACAACATCACTAAAAGTAGACCTCGCATAAGTAAAGTATTGGCCCTCCTGATCTAGGGCAAGAGAGAAGACTTTGCGACTGGCCCCCGCAGTCCTATGGTGATGCCATTGCCCTGAGGCTGAGAGTTCAACTTGACAGGCGTATGTTAAATCATTTCAGTAAATATTTGGACCAGGCATTCACTCTGTATCTATATTTCTGACAAAAAAATCAAACATTACTTGGCTTTACATAAAAAAGTGTCAGAGTAAGGAGTTATTGTACTATCTAACATGCCACCCTGTGTTTCTAATTATTACTCAGGTTTTACCAGTCAGTGAAACTACTCTACACGTTTGGCATTTTCATCACCTTCGCCCTACAATTCTACGTTGCCGCAGAGATTATAGTCCCGGCCGCCACTTTACACGTGCACGATCGCTGGGTGCGCTGCGTGGATCTGACAGTGAGAGCGGCTTTGGTTTGTCTTACATGTAAGTCTTTTATTTGGAAGATCCACATAAAGGGCACCTGTTGGGCAAAAATACTATCCCCAACCGAAGGTGCGGGCTAAAAGCCCACACTCTCATTGGGGGTAACAGTAGTATTTTTATTTTTTTTTTATAAATAGAGCCCACTGTCTGGTTGAAGTTTTCTACTGTTGGGGGAGCTCCGAAGAGCAGCCATGTTGGGTCACAAGCATGCTCATAATGTGTGAGTGCCGTGACTTGCTCATTATGTGCATTCTCTTTGGCTGACATGGCCACTCACTCCAGGATCTCCCCCAAAAATAGAAAACTACTGTTACCCCCAACCGGAGTTCGGGCTCTATAGCCCACATCTTTGGTTACGGTTACTATTTTTGCCCAAAAGGTGCCCTTTAAATAAACAATATATTAGCTCTTTGTATTTGGCCAATGCAAACATTGAGGGGGATATACACTTAACAATAATGTTTTTACCTAAGGAAAGTAAATGTAAATTTAAGCAACATTTCAATATACGTTCGTTGCAAATTTACACTGAATGTAATTGTTGTTGAAAACCAAAAGCCATTTTATGGCTCTCCCTTCCAATCTTCCCTCCGTGCAACAACTGCCTACCTACATTGGGAAGAGTGGCAGCTACTCACACTACTTACACAGCTTCGTCAGGGGCATCCCAACGTAGATAGGCAGTTGTTGCACGGTGGGAAGGTTGGAAGGAAAGGGAATGGGAAAGATCGGCTTACTTATTTTATGTAATTATTATGTGTTTGAAGAAACCAATACTGAAAACACCAAATATTAGAACCACCACTGTTCCACTCTGTTCCTGTTTAACCCTTCGGCTTGATTTCCTGGTTTGACCCTTGCCTGCCTGACTTCATTGTATTCTGCCTGCCTCGACTCGGCCTGTCCTGATTACGATTCTGCCTTGTACCATGACCTTCTGCCCAAAGACTTTGCTATCTGGTCGTGCCCCTTTGCTTGTCCAGAACCCCTCGCCTTGCACCTCTCGTTTAAGACCTGGCGGCATCTGAGTAGCTGAGGGCTCCTCCCGAGGCCAAAGGCGGCTGCTACAGGCAGAAGCACGAGCCGAGACCAGGGTGCTTGGAATCGGTTCTGGATTTAGGGTGCCGACCGTGACATCAGGTCATTTTGCCTGGTCATGTGCTTTCAGAAAGAGCCAGCACTTTAGGATGGAACTGCTTTCTGACAGGCTGTTGTTTCTCCTACTCAATGTAACTGAAGGAGTCGCAGTGGGACCTGGATTTTACTATTGAGAGCTGTTCTTATATCTACCAGGCAGCTGTTATCTTGTGTTATGGAGCTGCCATCTGGTTACCTTCCAATTGTTCTGTTGTTAGGCTGCTGGGGGGGAGGGATGGGGGTGATATCACTCCAACTTGCAGTACAGCAGTAAAGAGTGACTGAAGTTTATCAGAGCACAAGTCACATGACTGGGGGCAGCTGGGAAACTGACAATATGTCCCCATGTCAGATTTCAAAATTAAATGTAAAAAAATGTGTTTTCTCTTCTGAGAAATCGATTTCAGTGCAAAATTCTGCTGGAGCAGCACTATTAACTGATGCATTTTGAAAAAAAACTTTCAAAATCCCGACTGATTCAGGGAGACAATTCCACATCTTCACAGCTCTCACTGTAACAAACCCCTTCCCAATATTTTCCCGGAACCTCTTTTCTTCTAATCAGAATGGGTGACCTTGTGTCAGCTGGAAAGACCTACTGGTAAATAAAGCATTAGAGAGATAATTATATATATTATATATTTATACATAGTTATCATATCACCCCTGTGGCGACAATAGACACATTTCCTGGTTCGTTACTTATCACGGCCAATTGCGAAGATAGGAAACCAGCATGGTGATATAGATTGAGCAGCAACTGTTTGTTTATCCATAAACAGAATCTATATTATTTCATGGGGCAATAACCTGCCGCATTCTGAACATTTTTTACTTAAAACTTAATTTCCTAAGCCGTTAAGACAGCAGAGACGTTTAGTGCATCGCATCATAACCCTTCCATTAGATCTTGCTCATGTTCCTTAGCAGAACCTTCACTCTTGCTCTGTCCTTCCAGGCGTGTAACCACCAGCTTCATGTTCTAATTTCCCTCAGTAACTCTCAACGATTCAGTCCAGCTCTTTCTTGAAATACAAACGCCAAGGGAGCCCGAAATGCACAGGCAAAATGATATTATCTGACAGTTGGGCCCCTCTCTAGCATTTGAGATATTATGTGAACATATTGGCTCAAGTGAAAGGTTCGATGCGTTTATACGTAATCCATTGTGGAGATTTGTTCCTTTGAACTGCACCAGTGGGTTAAAATAGTTTTCCTATAGGTTTGCCTGTTCCCTAATGCCTAAAGCACACGCCAACCTTATGAGTTAACTAAGCAGCGGGAGACCTATTCAGTGAGTAAAAGCTATATCATAAATTATTCTTCATTGGTTATGAATTATTCTCTGGAGAAATGTGCTTCAGACTCCGCTAAGAGGTTTCGTAAAAAGCTGCGTTTGAAGGAACTTCCATGCAAGCAGTCGGCACGCAGGTAGCTTAGTAGGGCAACTGGCCAGTAGGACGTTAATAATTGACCATTTCTGAAGCTTCAGTACCCTTAAAAAAAAACTTGCTAGTCTAAAAAAAAAAATGAATAATTAAAATAAATCTACATGGGAAAAATGTGCCATTCCTATGCACCGTTTTGTGTATGCACTCCCTCATTTTTAGGACTGGCGTTTCTCAAGCTGTGAAGCCGGTCTCACTCATTGGGCTTGCTAGAAATTTCGATCTAGTCCAAATTGAATCCTTGTGCTTCATAGAAAAGTCTTTTAAACTAAACAGAAGTATTTTGCACTATAAGGTGGTGTCCAAAATATTACAGTGGAAAAGATGGAACCAGTTAATCTGAAATACTGATGTTTTAAAGGAGAAGGAAAGGCTACAAATAAGTAAGCTTTATCAGAAAGGTCTATATAAATACACCAGTAAACCCTCAAAGTAATGCTGCTGAGTCCTCTGTCAAAAGAAACATCACATTTCTTTCCTTCTATTGTGTACTCATGGGCTTCTGTATCAGACTTACTGATTTCAGCTTAAACCTCCAGGGCTTGGGCTTGAGCATGCTCAGTTTGATCCTCCTTCCCTTTACCCTCCTCCCCTCCCTGCTGTAATCTGAGCCCAGAGCTATGAATGAGCAGGGAGAGACTCGGGCAGGAAGTGATGTCACAACAAGCTAATATGGCAGCTGCTATCCTAAACAAACTGGCAGTGCCGGGCCGAGTCGGCTGGGTGCCCTAAGGCATACATGTGTTGTTGATGATTAAAGAAGCTTAATAGGCCAAGCAATTGGGTACGTCAAAAATAAAGCATTCCAGGTGTACTGTTATTGGGTTAATAATATAGCACAGGTATCCAGAAATCCATTTTTCAGAAAACTCTGAATTACAGAAGGCCATCTCCTGCTTTAAAGGATAAGTAAACCTTTAAAATAAGTGAATGTAAAATTGATGAGAGTGCTATTCTAAGCACTTTTGTAATTTACATTCATTATTTTCTTTTTATTTTCTTTTTATTTTCTTTTTATTCCAAGATATTAAGGGATACATGTGCTGTTAATATGAATGAATGAGTTCCCCACCAGTCTGACCACCAAGTAGTCAAGGAAGTTGTCAGGAGAAAGAAGCTCTGATGTTCTTCTGCTTAGGAAAGATTTGAGAATTGTTTTCCTAAGCAGAAGAACATCAGAGCAGCCTCTTTCTTTCTCCTGACAACTTCCTTGACTACTTGCTGGTCAGACTGGTCAGAAACTGACCAGCAGGTGGCGCTGTTGTAACAAAATTCATTCATATTAACAGCACATGTATCCCTTAATATCTTGGAGTAAAAAGAAAATAAATAATGAATGTAAATGACAAAAGTGCTTAGAATAGCACTCTCATCAATTTTACATTCACTTATTTTAAAGGTTTAATAAGGTGAAATAAAACCAATAGGCTGGTTTTTCTTCCAATAAGGATTAATTATATCTTTGTTGGGATAAAGTACAAGCTACTGTTTTATTATTACGCAGAAAAAGAAAGTAATTTGCAAAAATTTGGATAATTTGATTTTAATGGAGTCCATGGGAAACGGCATTTTCATAATTCGGAGCTTTCTGGATCATGGGTTTTCGGATAATGGATCCCATACTTGTATATTTCTGTCTGTTCAAAGCACCGAACAATTAGAACTATTTTACACTTCTGCTCATACGACTGCTCTTATATAAAGCAAATCTTGAACTTTCTAAACTAGTTAAATATTTGTTAAATTCACTTGACTACCACCATTGGTGCCAATTGTAAAGCCTGAACCGAAACCCCTCAGCAAAACCCTTACATTATACATGTAAATGATGCAGTATGGGAGAATCATGCAGTCAGGTAACAGAAGTACTACTGCAGTATAGAAAAATAAACCTAAAAACAGCCTGCCAAGGAACATGGGGTCTGCTGAGATAAATGCCAATATTATCACTCGATGTTATTAATGATCATCAACAGTTTAAAATAAAACAAATGTGATTCCAATTTCTCTCTTGCACATGTGCACCACTCCCTGTGCCTGTCTGATTGGATGCTTGGGTGTTCTGCTGTATTTACCATCACTAAAGGCAAAAACGCTTCTTCTCACGTTAAGTCTGCCTGACCTATATAGCCGAGCTGTGTTGCCTTTACTCCCACTAGCCTTCCCAGCTCCGATATTCCCAGTCACAAGATGCATAATTATGTAATAACTAAGAATCTTGTATTGATGCTCGACTGCTGCTCTCCCCCGGGGACACTACATCTCTTAGAAGTGAACGATTCCTTTCGCCTGGTTGGGTCCGATTGGTGCCTCTATCATTTTTCTCAGCCTTCTCTGATCATCAAAGCAAGTATTTTACGCTAGATATCCCTGAAAAAGATGTATATTTTCCTTGCTTTATCTTTAAACACATGCTGCAATTCTGCTCACCGCGCATTCCTGAAACTTTTCATTTTTCTATTAAAGGATAAGTAAACCTTTAAAATAAGTGAATGTACAATTTATGAGAGTGCTATTCTAAGCATTTTTGTCATTTACATTCATTATTTATTATGTATTATTTTCTTTTTATTCCAAGATATTAAGGCAAGGGTCAACAACCAGTGGCTGGTGAGCAACATGTTGCTTTGATGTTTCTCTCAATGGCCACAAGCAGGAGCTTATTTATGAATTCCTGGCGTTGAGGCAAGTTTTGGTTGCATAAAAACCAGGTGTATTGCCAAACAGAGGATCCTGTAGGCTGCCAGTCCATATAGAGGCTTCCAATTGGCCAATAACAGCCCTTATTTGCCCAACGGGAACTTTTGTTCATGCTTGTGTTGCTCTTTAATTCTTTTTACAGTTGAATGTGGCTCACGGGTAAAAAAGGTTGGGGACCCCTGTATTAAGGGATACATGTGCTGTTATATGGATCCTGTCATGGGAAAACATGTTTTTTTCAAAACGCATCAGTTAATAGTGCTACTCCAGCAGAATTCTGCACTGAAATCCATTTCTCAAAAGAGCAAACAGATTTTTTTATATTCAAGTTTGAAATCTGACATGGGGCTAGACATATTGTCAATTTCCCAGCTGCCCCTGGTCATGTGACTGCACTTTAGGAGAGAAATGCTTTCTGGCAGGCTGCTGTTTTTCCTTCTCAATGTAACTGAATGTGTCACAGTGGGACATGGGTTTTTACTATTGAGTGTTGTTCTTAGATCTACCAGGCAGCTGTTATCTTGTGTTAGGGATCTGTTATCTGGTTACCTTCCCATTGTTCTTTTGTTTGGCTGCTGGGGGGGGAAGGGAGGGGGGTCGATATCACTCCAACTTGCAGTTCAGCAGTAAAGAGTGATTGAAGTTTATCAGAGCACAAGTCACATGACTTGGGGCAGCTGGGAAATTGACAATATGTCTAGCCCCATGTCAGATTTCAAACTTGAATATAAAAAAATCTGTTCGCTCTTTTGAGAAATGGATTTCAGTGCAGAATTCTGCTGGAGCAGCACTATTAATTGATTTATTTTGAAAAAACATTTTTTCCCATGACAGTATCCCTTTAATATGAATTTATTTTGTTACAACAGCCCCACCTGCTGGTCCGTTTATGACCAGTCTGACCACCAAGTAGTCAAGGAAGTTGTCAGGAGAAAGAAAGAGGCTGCTCTGATGTTCTTCTGCTTAGGAAAACAATTAGAAACCTTTCTCAAATATTTCCTAAGCAGAAGAACATCAGAGCAGCCTCTTTCTGTTAAGGTGGCCATACATGATAAGATCTACTCGTTTGGTTGCAGATTTTTCCCCGATATGCCCACCAACGGCAGGCGATATCAGGTTAATCCGAATGTTCAGCCCTAGGGCCAAATGATCGGGTTATAACAAAAGGAAATGGGCGCCTGATGTGTCTTAGGACCACATCAACTAGCCAATGTGATCCTCAATCACAGGAAAAATCAAACCTGCTTGATTGATATAAGGCCAATTTTTGGCCTGATGACGATCAGGGAGACCCGTCTGAAGCCCCCGCAAATGGGCAGACAAGTCCATTTCTTTACTCTGAATCTGTCAGCACCTGTGAACCATGCGTTTCATTAACTAGTTTGTGTTAGAAACCTGACATGTATCATGTGTTAAATTTAAATGTGCAAGGTAAATGCTACAGCAGATGTATGTATAGGAAATGTAATGTATTTGTGTTGGCTATATTGCTGTGAAGGATTTTAAAATACAACTTGATTGCAAATGCAGCTTTGAAGTTAAATGTTTTACCATACCTGTGATCCAGCTGGCTTGCACCTCTAAGGGTAGAACTCAACGGGCGATTTTACCTGCTTTACCAACGCGATGAGACTAACCGGAGGCATCACGTCGGAAGCACCAAATCTAATATACAAATGTCACATGTAGAAGCTGGTTGCATCCGATATGACTGTCGGATGCGAGCTCTGCATGTTGCGTCTTTATCGGCAACCTCAGCCCTTTAGCAGTAAAGATCTGTGTCTCCGAAGATGCCCCAGTAGCTCCCCATCTTCTTTTCTGCTGATTCACTGCACATGCTCTGTGCTGCTGTCACTTACTGAGCTTAGGGACCCACTCACAATATACAGTACACATAGAATAGAAATGTCACAATATAAGGCTGATTAGTAATTAATACACATAATTACTACATGGCAGCCCAGAAACCAGTGCAATTAGCATCAGAATTTAATAATCAGCAAACCTGTAGCATCAGCTTATATTACAGCCAGGGAAGCTCATTTTCTGCTGGATAATTAGTGACGAGCCCTAAGCTTAGCTTCTCAACAGCCAATCAGAGCCCACTGAGCATGTGAGTGTCACAGACACTTTCCAAGATGGTGACCCCCTGTGACAAGTTTGAAGTCCTGGATCATTGCTGCTATTGACAAGCTCAAACTTTAGCCTCGTGCAATAAGTTCACTATATAAAATATGCCATTTTCAGTCATTTTCATTTAGTTGTCCATTAAATAAGAGTTTGTTTTTTTTTTGAAGGTATTAAAAATAAAAAAAAATCCTCTGCCTTTTTTTCATCAAGACAAGAACATTTGAGAACATTTTTCCCGTGCCTCACATTCCCACCAAGGTTTCCAAGGGGAAAAGTAACATATATTTTTTTTGACAGCTTGAATTCAAGTAGTTGGTCACATTGACTTCTCTTCTTCTGCCTCCAAGGCTTGCTAATGTTTTTACATGGTGGCCGCTCTTCCTCAATATAATTTCCAGGTTTTTCCTCCCAGAAAGTGCTGAAGGACATTGGATTTTCTGTGAAAGCTTTTCTAAGTCAATTGCCGGCATTTTCTTAAGAAGAGTCATTTCTAAAACTCAACAGTGCTCTGACCTGTCACGTTTAACCTATCCTGGTATTCTAAATTGAAGTTAATCCCATTATTAGGCTGTCAAGTTGATGTGTAAATTGGATGCCTGCCCGAGAGGTGGGTTCATCCCGGCTTCGTCTTCGTTAATTCAATTGATCAATATTTTGCTCTCATGCATATCTCTGCAGATATTTTCTCCTTTAGCCCAATCGTTTCCACTCTTCCATTATAGATACAGTTTTAACGAGCAGGTTTATCAAAGGTCGAATTTCGAAATGTATGATTTTTGTTTATTCGAATATATTCGAATGTACTCACAACTCGAATGGGAGGTTATTTAAGAAAACATTTGAAAGTCTAATATTCTATCATATCGTCCCGACATAAATTCGAATCAAATTCAAATAAATCTGAAAAAACTTGAATGTCTGGAAGGCAATATTTTGCCTCAACTGACCTCTGCCATTGACTTGTAAATGAACTCGGCAGGTTTTAGGTGGTGAATATTCGAATTAGAACCATGGTGGAAATGTGATAAATCTCACATTTAAATTTACATTTGAACTGGGGATTAAAATTCAAATGTTTGAATTTTGGTACTAAAAAAACTAGAAAATTCGAATTTGAATTCGAATTTACTATTCGACCTTTAAAAGATCTGCCCCTAAGTCTTGTATCTGTATTTCAGTATCAGTGTTGTACGCAGGGCCGGCATCAGGGGGCACAGGGGGTACTGCTGTACCGGGCATGAGCCTGAAGGAGGGCCCCACTGTGCTACACTTTTTGAAATAGCCGGGTCCCCCTTGACAGCGCCAAAGTCGTGCTGCCTCTCCTAAAGTCCCGAACAGACGAAATGCTGCAGTACCGAACAGCCGAAGCCGCGAAAAGATCCAAAGTCACGAAAACAGCCGAAGTTGAAGTCCTGAAGCTGCGAAAAGACCCGAAGTCACGAAAACACCAGAAATTAAAGTCGTGAAGCTACGAAAAGACCCGAAGTCACGAAAACACCAGAAATTAAAGTCGTGAAGCGGTGAAAAGTTCAGAAGTCACGAAAACACCTGAAATCGAAGTCCTGAAGCTGCGAAAAGACCCGAAGTCACGAAAACACCCGAAATTGAAGTCCTGAAGCTGCGAAAAGACCCGAAGTCACGAAAACACCAGAAATTAAAGTCGTGAAGTGGTGAAAAGTTCAGAAGTCACGAAAACACCCGAAATTGAAGTCCTGAAGCTGCGAAAAGACCCGAAGTCACGAAAACAACAGAAATTAAAGTCGTGAAGCGTGAAAAGTTCAGAAGTCACGAAAACACCCGAAATTGAAGTCCTGAAGCTGCGAAAAGACCCAAAGTCATGAAAACACCAGAAATTAAAGTCGTGAAGCAGTGAAAAGTTCAGAAGTCACGAAAACAGCCGAAATTGAAGTCCTGAAGCGGGGAAAAGACCCAAAGTCACGAAAGGAGGCGAAGTAAAAGTCCTGCAGCCACAAGTTCAATTCTATTGGACATCCGTGTGTGTTTTTTTTGTTTTTTGTTATTTTAAATCCCCTGGTCACCAATGTATTATTTTAATACTCTATAGGCCCCTGCCACCAATGTTTTTTTTTAAAATATTCTCTAGGGTCCTAATTTTTTTTAACTTGTAAGGGGGGCCCTGGCTACAATGTACAACAACTAAAATTTTGCCCCCGTGATTTCTAATGGCGGCCCTGGTTATACGTCGTTGTTATAATGCCTGTGTAGGCTTCTTGGTGGTGCTCGTTTTCTCGTTGTAATTTCTTAGCCCCACCTACCTCAGCCCTGACCAATAGCCGAGGTTATAGGTCATACTTACTCTCTCTAACATGAGTCATTGGTTATCCCCAAAAAATACGCTAAAATACAATATGATAATCTTGTCCATTACTGGTGTTTTGGCTTATCATTGTGTTGTTTTCTCCCGATGTAATGTGGTAGCCACTGTTGTAAGAGCAGAGGTGGATGTTGTAGGCAGAGTCGGACTGGGACACCAGGGGCCCACCCAAAAACCTTTGACAAGGGGCCCACCAATAAATCTTAGACCAGGGGCCCACTCTTAGTACTATTTTTCTTCCTCTCCTCACTCAACTTCTATTCTCCTAGTCTCTTTTCCTTACATACTATACTCTATTTTTCCAACTATTTAGCCTCTTTGTTCTCATAAAAATAGGGAATGGCCATGAAATAGGCCAAATGTTTAGCAGCAGGAGGGGCCACTGACACCTGGGCCCACCGGGACTTTTCCTGGTATCCCTGTGGGCCAGTCCAACACTGGTTGTAGGCACTGACTGTGTCTCAAAACTTTTTAGAGCCAGATTTCAGTCATGCCACCCTACAACTTCTTTGAGCTTCAGCTCCATGCATTCAAATTCAATCATATGCTTGCAGCCTTGTTAGGATGAACAGTAGGACGTTCCCAAGAATCCCCTGTAAATATAATACTTAGACCCCAGCGGCTGAAAAGCAATTTTATCCTTTATGCCACACATTTAAGATGGATGAGAATGGTTTTATGCTAATTAAATAGTATTTATATAAAGCAAATTCATCGTAAGAGTAGCAATACTGATTTAAAATAAATCAGAAGCAATCGGTTGAGTATAAATAATGAGAATAATTTATACAGGGAATCCATTAAGTCAACTGAAGATCAATTAAAAAATGAATGTGACATTGTAAAGTGCAATTGCAATTTGTTTAATTTGTGCGACTAGTGCTAGTGTAATCTGAGGCCTAATTGAAGCAAAGATGAAGCTGAAGAGATAAAAATAGAAAGTAGTGGTGGGCTACAAAAAACAACAATCACAAACTGGGTGATTGGAACTAGGAACCACACCATTGAAATTGTGGCAAAAAATTCGAATACCAAGACCGCTGGAAACTAAATTATTTCTATTAATAGGAATGTAATCGCAAAACAACTACAGACTGCAGGGTTCCAAAACATATAAAGGGAAGCAATACCATAAATAGTCTATAAAAGATTGATCATGGTTAACGTTACCAATAAATACCGGGACATCTGCCTCTCTTTTTGGATATGAAATTGCTCCATCTAAATGTTGGAACATTTTTGACGGGACTTGCTTCTGTTTAGCCACAAGATCGTTAGTGAGGTTGGGCATTGATGTTGGGGATCAAGCCTGGCTCGCAGTTGGCATTCCAAGTCTTCCCACAGGGGTTCAATCTGGTTGAGGTCAGGGCACTCTGCTGGCCAGTCAAGTACTTCAACTTCCATATCTATGGCATAATGATAGGTGTTGTTCACCTTTAAATTAACTTTTAGTATGACGTAGAGAGTACTTTTCTGAGACAATTCGCAATTCGTTTTCATTTTTTATTATTTGTGGTTTTTGAGTTATTTATTCTTTTATTCACCAGATTTTCAGTTTGCAATTTCATCTGGTTGCTAAACTCCAAATTACCCAAGTAACCATGCATTGATTTGAAGAAGAGACTGGATGGCCTGAATAGAAAGATCAGTAATAAAAAGTATCAATAATAATACACCTGTAACCTTACAGAGCATTTGTCAGAGACCCCCATTTGAAAGCTGGAAAGAGGAAAAATTGGTTAGAATTAGCATAACATACTATAAGTGAACTTAAAGGTGAGTCACCCCTTTAACCCAAACCTCCAGTGGTGGAAACATTAAGGGGTGCCCTTTAAGCTTTGTTATCACTAGGACTAAAGGGCCTTAGTCCAAACGTTGGAGAAAAATCCAGATCATGCTGGTTATAGTGATTCCTCCTTTTCCACCAACCTTTAGGGCAGTGGTCCCCAACCAGTGGCTCATGAGCAACATGTTGCTCTCCAACTCCTTGGATGTTGCTCCCAGTGGCCTCAAAGCAGGTGCTTATTTTTGAATTCCAGGCTTGGAGGCAAATCTTGGTTGCATAAAAACCAGAGCCTCCTGTAGGCTGTAAGTCCTCATAGGGGCTACCAAATAGCCAATCATAGCCCATAATGGCACCCCAGGGATTTTTTTCATTCTTGTGTTGCTCTTCAACCTTTTTTTTTATATTTGAATGTGGCTCAAGGGGAAAAAAGTTTGCGGATCCCTGCTTTAAAGTTGCTATTTTGCATTCAGGCAAGTACGGTTTTCCTGGCATTTGCCAACCCCTGCCTCATCTGATTTTTATCACCCCTAAAGGTGGCCATAGACGCAAAGATCCGCTCGTTTGGCAACATCGCCAAGCGAGTGGATCTTTCCCCAATATGCCATTAACAGCATGGCTATATCGGGGGTAATCTGATTGTTCAGCGTATGGCCGAACGATTCGATTACAATGCGCAATGGGCTCCGGCGGGATCGGTCGTGTCAAAATCAACCCTGACCAAACGACCGATCTCTGCCGGACGAAAGATGTCGGCACACGCCACACACGATCCGAAAATCGTACGAATCCTCGATTCGTACGATTGGATCTGTGTGTCTATGGCCACCTTAAGAATGTGTTTTTACTGTTCCAGATTCCAATGTTGGTGAGCTTTACATCATTAAAGTTGTGCTTGACATTAAACATGATGCTTCCAGATGAGTTTGGAATTTGGCTGTCACTGTCTGATCATTTGTGAAGTATAATGGCAATATCAACAAAGTTGGTGAACATTTTTGGTCTACAGTAGTGTGCTAAGAAAGCAAATGTCACCCTAGCAATGCATTTTTTCTTTATGGGTGCTTCTTTTTGTGGTGCAACCTGCTGTGCTTACTGGTGACCTTTTAGCTACTTAAAGGAGAAAAAAATTTGTCTTGCACATGTTAGGCGCCCCAAGTGATTGTATTTACTTACCTGAAACCCCGGGCCAGTGCTCCTATCAGCAGAAAACTTCACTGGCCCGGGGTAACAGTAGTGACAAATTCTGTTTGTTACATCTCTGTTCTGAAAGGTCCAGAAAGTACTTCTTCTGCAGCCCTTCCCGACTATCCAGTATCTATAAATACTTGCTCTTTACCAAACTACTTGCGTTACCTAGTGATTCACTTCAGTTGATTACTCACCAGCTCCCTTAGGGATATACGTGTCAGGGGAAACCTTTTTGCTCAGAGGTTTTATGTGTCTTTTTTCCCCCTTTGTCATCAAAAGAATACAATTCATTGGGCACATTACGTAAGGATAATCAGTTTTCCTTGGTGAGTTGTGACTACCCTTGATGCTAGCACAGCAGTTGGAGTGGCATTCAGTTGAACTACTATTTCTGTGCAGTGGATAATGCAGAAACCTATGACCATCGCATGATATTTTCCTCGGCCTAGGAAAAAAAAGTTTGACCAAGTTCTTTCCAATCAAATAACACACATATTTTACTAATTTGTAAAGTAATTCCAAAACAGCCTGAAAGCTTGGAGTAGCAGAAAGTGAAAATGAGATGAGGCTCCTTTTCACTTCCAAGCAAATAAGATTTTTAAGAATACCCAATTCCCTAATCGACTGATATCCATGGTATCAGGAAACAATCTTCTTCTTCTGTGGCCCCAGGCCAACTCACGTTCAGTACATTGAAAAGGCCGGCTTTTTGCTTAAGGTTTGTCTTATCACTCTACTGCACTCGTATATACTCGAGTATAAGCCGAGTTTTTCAGCACCCAAAATGTGCTGAAAAAGTCTACCTCGGCTTATACTCGAGTCAGTGATAAAAAAAAACGTCTGGTAGATGAAATATCTGTGTGTATATAGTATATGTGTGTGTCTGTGTATGATGGTGTGGGTAGAGAGTGTGTGTGTGTGTGTGTATATAGTATATGTGTGGGGAGTTTGTGGGTATAGTATGTGTGTGATTATTGTGTAGGGAGAGTGTGTATAGTATATGTGTGTATAATTGCTAGTGGAAAGTATATTTTGTCTCAGCTGAAAAAATGTCTGTAATATAAATCCACTGGGGGGGACAAATTTTCAGTGATTTAGTTTTGCGCTGTAGTGATTGCAGCATAAAAGGTTATAAATGGAACTTTCTGTTAATAAAAGGTTTAATTTTTCCAAAAATTACCGGCTATACCTGCTTGTCTAACGGTCTTAGTTGTGTCTAGGCTTATACTAAAGTCAATAAGTTTTCCCAGTTTTCGTGAGTAAAATTAGGTACCTCGGCTTATACTCGGGTCAGCTTATACTCGAGTATATACGGTATTTATTTTCTTTTTATTCCGAGATATTAAGGGATACATGTGCTGTTAATATAAATGAATTTTGTTACAACAGCGCCCATATGTACCATATGTTTCTAGCAATCTGGATCATGTGATTTCCTTATTACACTAACCTTAACTTTTATTTTTTGTTCCTGTTCATTAGGTGTCCTTGCGATCCTTATCCCTCACCTGGGCCTTGTCATCTCATTGGTGGGATCGGTTAGCAGCAGCGCCCTGGCCCTTATCATTCCTCCCCTTCTGGAAATCCTCACCTATTACACCGAAGGCTTGAGCCGATGGATCATCGCCAAGGACATTTTTATCAGCCTTGTGGGCTTTCTAGGATTTCTGTTGGGGACATACGTAGCATTGTGGGAACTAATAGCGCCTGAAGTCTCACCAACGTTGAACGAAACTGCTCTATATGTCGCTCAATGAGAACCTGACAGCAGTGTTTCCTTAAGGAGTTCCAAAAGCCAATTGTTTTCTTCCTGAAATATGTACCTGCAGGAAAGTGTAGCCATGAAGATTTCTCAGTGTGTCCTTGAGAAGCAGAATTGTTCATAGCGTAGCTTAGTATTCAAGGGATGAATGTATTTATTTCACAAACTGACTGCCAAAATGGTTGCAAAGATATTGCAGTCCATACTAGGCCACTTTGTCTTCAAGATGTTAAGGGAATAATCTCTTTTAGATTTTCTTTACATCCGTTTGCCTTTTGCACATCATTGCATCTTTACTTAACTGGATTATCTATTTTAGTCATGGCAAGTGCATTTTCCCTTAATGCACAGCGGTCAATTGACTTTTCGTCCCGTTCGATGCAACTGCCATGTGATTGTAATGTCTCCTGTCCTGACTTGTATGTTGGCAAGTATTCCTTCTAAACACCACCGGTTTCACTTTTGTGTTTTTTAATTTAAATCGATAAAAATATGGTGCAAGTAAGAGTAATGAGTTGCTGCTGTAGAACAACGGTGCGTTTTCTGTTGCCCGATGTCTTGGGGAAATATAACCTATTCATATGTAGGGGCTACTGTATCTTTAAAGGATAAGTACATCTTTAAAATAACAGAATGTAAAATTGATTAGAGTGCTATACTAATAAGTTTTGTAATTTACATTCATTATTTATTTTCTTTTTATTCCAAGATATTAAGGGATAAATGTGCTGTTAATATGAATGAATTATGTTCCAACATCGCCACCTGCTGGTCAGTTTCTGACCAGTCTGACCACCAAGTAGTCAAGGAATTTGTCAGGAGAGAGAAAGCGGCTGCTCTGATGTTCTTCTGCTTAGGAAAGATTTGAGAAAGGTTTCTAATTGTTTTCCTAAGCAAAAGAACATTAGAGCAACATCTTTTGGTGTTACTGTTCCTTTAAACAATATTTTTTATGCCAATCTTCCACCTCCCAAAAAAGAAATCTTTGACCTTTACAAGAAATAGTCGAAGATATACAGGGCATTGCATAAGAAAGGCAAGAAGTAGAGCAATATTGTCACTAAATAAAATGATACCCTCACAACACTCACGGTGGACCAATAAAGTTCTCCCATTCATGCAGGAACTGTCTCTGGTTCATGTCGCACAATTGGAGGTTGAAATACTGTAGTACGCATGTATTCATTACACTTATGTTGATGAGCACATAGGTCTTAATAATGTAGAAGTGCTTGTTATACCTCATCACATCTTTGTTTTCGTTGCAGTCATATACAAGGTAAGTCTTTATGAAGCTATGGAGTAAATGATAAGCAGTGAGCCCTTTTATCACCATACGTCAGATAACTAGTAACCTAGTTAGGTCTCTCCTCATAATTTTTTGGAGGGATGATTTGTGAAATCGTCTTTTCATGGTCCTCAAGCGCAAGTGCACACAACAAATCTCGCTTACAACCGTAACTGGCAGCCTCTCCCGTATCTTCTCTAACCCAATGCATTCCTGGAAGTTCAAATCTCTCTTTTCCCTTAAACTATTCAGAATGCCCTTATTTTCTAAGGATAAAGCTACTTTAGAATTCTCCTTCTACTATTTATTAGGCCGTCATCTTTCATGTTGATGTCCTCCAGCAGATGTCTTAGTAACCTTTATCATCAACGTAACTTTCTCCTCTGGTGCTCTCCCAAATATCTCAAACCTGCAAGCATCAAACCCAGGTATCCCACTTTCTTCTGTTTATTTTTGCAAAGGGCTATGTTTTTATTTATCCTTTATGTCATGCTGTGTGAGTATCTCCATGACGTAAACTAAACAATGGCAAACCATAGGTGGAGAATTTTTGTTTGTTTTTTTGCCTGGGGATTTTTTTTTCTGTACAAATTCATTAATACTATCCATGGATATCATATATATATATAATACCCAAGAACATATGACAATATATATAGTGCCAATTTGATACAAAATAACCCTAGAAAATGTGGATGGATAAATACAGTGCCCATTCAATATATAATGCCGCAGTGTCAGTTCAATGCATAATAACTGCAGGCAGGATAAACACAGTACCATTTTCAGTGTTAGTTCCATATATTCAGAACACGAAGGGGCACATTTACTTAGGGTCGAGTCTCGAGGGTTAATTAACCCTCGATCTTCGACCGTCGAAGTAAAATACTTCGAATATCGAAGTCGAAGGATTTACCGCATTTCCTACGATCGTACGATCGAAGGAAAAATCGATCGAACGATTGAATCCGTCGAAACGAACGATTCGAAGGATTTTAATCCATCGATCGAACGATTTTCCTTCGATCAGAAAATTGTTAGGAAGCCTATGGGGACCTTCCCCATAGGCTAACATTGATGTTCGGTAGGTTTTAGGTGGCAAAGTACTTGGTCAAAGTTTTTTTTCTTTATTAGAGATGTTGGTGCAAATGTTTAAAGTGGCCACTTATTATTACAAATGTCCAAGGAAGCAAAATAAAGACTAAAGAGATCCTCTAATGCCCTAGACATGAGCCCACTCTAAAATAAATGTGGCATGCCCCTCAAATTGGTTAAAAAAAATTGTTAGTGCAAAAATCTGTGATAGTTAGAACTTTCGGACCAATCGCACTTTAAAATATGAAAAAACACCAGCGTTTTTTTAGAACTTTTATGAGTTTCTGTCATACAGGATATGATGTCACTGACATAAGATTGAGCTTCATCTTATCAGTTCGCCAGGTCTATGGTGGTGAATGAAACTCTGGCGAAAGAGGAAACGTTCTGTAATATTTACACTTTAATATATTTGCGGAGTAACGATCGTTCGTCTGAACGAAAAGTCACCTGGCGATAGGGCACAAAGCTACGCTAGGGGCGGTCTCTTTCGCTAGCAAATTGTCCTCTATGCCTGCTAGTAAATTGCCAATGTGCCTGCGATGGGATTTCTGGCGAATTTTCACTGGCGATGACCACTTTTCCCTCTAGTAATTCTGCCCCATGGTGTTTACATGGGCTGAAATTTTCAAAACTGACATAACTCTGAAACAAAACTAAGTATGGTCCCCAAAGAGGGCCAACCCCTGCTAATTAAGCCATTGGCCTAGCCATTAAACATAACCCCATTCCCAGGCGTCATATCTTCACCCACAAGCGCCATCCACCCAGCCCTCATATGACTCTCAAATAAAAAAACTTGAAAATGAAAAACTTGATTGGAATCTCATTCTACCCTTCATTGTTAATGAGTCTCCCAAAATTCAAATTTATCTCAAAAACTTAAAAAAAAAAAAAAAGGATGTATAGACACCTTGTCATCCACAGTAGAATATAATTTCCACAGATGACAAACATCCCTTAGAGAAAACAGGGAAAACTATCTGCCTTTATGGGGAAGATTTATCAAGGTTGAATTTCGAGTTTATGTGAATTTTTTTTTTACTCTGAATAAATTTGAATATACTAACAACTCGAATGGGTGGTTATTTAAGAAAAAACTTGAACGTCTAAAACTCGAACGAATATTACCAATCGTATTGAATTTGAATTGAAGTAGACTAAAAGGTTTTTCTTAGTAAAAAACTTGAATGTCAGGAAGGCAATTAACATCTTCAAATGGGTCACTGGACCTCTGCCATTGACTTCTACATGAACTCAGCAGGTTTGAGGTGGCGAATAGTCGAATTCGAGTTGTTAGCAGGGTCCAGGTATGATATTCTCGAATTCAAATTTGACTTTGGATTATTTCCAACTCGAATTGGTGAGTTTTTGACCAAAAATCCAACTCGAAAATTCTAATTTTGAATTTACAATACGACCCTTAATAACTCTGCCCCCAAGTGTCACAGCTCTAGTCTATGTAGTGTTTTATTGTTATTATATTGTTAACTATCTGCACTACCTATGGATAGTCTATGTCACAAAGCAAAAGAATTACCTGGAATATCTGTAAAGTTGAACACAATATTTGGTTTTCCATAAACAGCCTATGTGTGAAATTGCCGTTTCGCTTCCATCTGTCAGTAATGAAAGGAAGCGATGGCTTTGATCTGAGATCAGGAAATTGTATGCAGCGTAGCGGAATGTAAACCCATGAAACCTCGTCAATTAAGTTACAAAAATGACCGAATTTTTAAATCTATTGTAGCTATTCCTAACATATTGCTGCATTAGTGCCTCCGGTAAATTGTAGCCCGTTCCCGGTACAGTGCCTTTATTGTTTGACACTCTGAATTAATCAAAATGTAATGTGAAAATTAATATTGTGTGACACCTACATTTACCAATGAAAATCATGTGCGACATTGTTATGTGAGAGTATCGGTGGGGGAAAATGAGAATTTGGTTTAACATTGAGGGAAAAAAAGGGGTGCTAAATGATGGGTGCCAGTTGTCGGTGCCTGGGCGGTACAGAAAGGGTTACAAGTGCTGCAAACATCTGGTCCGCACTCTAAAATCAAATCAATTAAGCAGAATCGGCACTCAGGGGTCTTATGTGTCAGCGAAGGACAAAAGTTTATGGAATTGACATTTAGAAAGGCCACTGCTGATCAACCAAGGGCTTGAATAAACTTTTGACCTTCCCTGCCAAGTCAGATGTGCATGCGGCTTTTTAAAAAATATATGAAAGATCGTAGCTTTTTGACTAGTAGCTTGTATTCTGTGTGTTGTGGTTTCGCTACTTTCTGCCCCATTTAATTCCTAATACTAATGTGCTCTTCTTCAGTTCCTGTATCTCCAGCATGTTATAATTTAGCTCCTGTCTCCCCCAGGGTTTCAAGTTTTAGTTTCCTCCTAGTATGTTTTTTCCTTCAGTTCCTGTCCCCCCAGTGTGTTATCTTCCAGTTCCTGTTCCCCAGGGTGTTATCTTCCAGTTCCTGTTCCCCCAGTGTGTTACCTTCCAGTTCCAGTCCCTCCAGTGTGTTACCTTCCAGTTCCTGTCCCCCCAGTGTGTTATCTTCCAGTTCCTGTTTCCCCAGTGTGTTACCTTCCAGTTCCTGTCCCCCCAGTGTGTTACCTTCCAGTTCCTGTTCCCCAGTGTGTTATCTTCCAGTTCCTGTTCCCCAGTGTGTTATCTTCCAGTTCCTGTTTCCCCAGTGTGTTATCTTCCAGTTCCTGTTTCCCCAGTGTGTTACCTTCCAGTTCCTGTTCCCCAGTGTGTTATCTTCCAGTTCCTGTTCCCCCAGTGTGTTACCTTCCAGTTCCAGTCCCTCCAGTGTGTTATCTTCCAGTTCCTGTTCCCCCAGTGTGTTACCTTCCAGTTCCAGTCCCTCCAGTGTGTTACCTTCCAGTTCCTGTCCCCCCAGTGTGTTATCTTCCAGTTCCTGTTCCCCCAGTGTGTTATCTTCCAGTTCCTGTTCCCCCAGTGTGTTACCTTCCAGTTCCAGTCCCTCCAGTGTGTTACCTTCCAGTTCCTGTCCCTCCAGTGTGTTATCTTCCAGTTCCTGTTCCCCCAGTGTGTTATCTTCTGGTTACGGTTCCCCTAGTGTGTTATCTTCCAGTATCCTGTCCCTCCAGTGTGTTATCTTCTGGTTACGGTTCCCCCAGTGTGTTATCTTCCAGTATTCTGTCAATCCAGTGTGTTACCTTCCAGTTCCTGTTTCCCCAGTGTGTTACCTTCCAGTTCCTGTCCCTCCAGTGTGTTATCTTCCAGTTCCTGTTCCCCCAGTGTGTTATCTTCCAGTTCCTGTTCCCCCAGTGTGTTATCTTCCAGTTCCAGTCCCTCCAGTGTGTTATCTTCCAGTTCCTGTTCCTCCAGTGTGTTATCTTCCAGTTCCTGTTCCCCAATCCCCAGTGTGTTATCTTCTGGTTACGGTTCCCCTAGTGTGTTATCTTCCAGTATCCTGTCCCTCCAGTGTGTTACCTTCCAGTTCCTGTTTCCCCAGTGTGTTATCTTCCAGTTCCTGTCCCTCCAGTGTGTTACCTTCCAGTTCCTTTTTCCCCAGTGTGTTACCTTCCAGTTCCTGTTTCCCCAGTGTGTTACCTTCCAGTTCCTGTCCCTCCAGTGTGTTACCTTCCAGTTCCTGTTTCCCCAGTGTGTTATCTTCCAGTTCCAAAGGTGGTAGAATATCATTCTCATCATTTACATTCATTAATTTTAAAGGTTTACTTATCCTTTAAAACAAGTTTCTACAAATGAACCATTTGCTAAACTCAGTATTGCATGTAACAAAGTATATGCATATGGTTTAAATAAAGTCAAAATATTCATGATTTTTATTTTTTGAGGTAAACATTGAAAACAGGAAAAATGATATTCCTCCGATTTTGGTCCTTGCGAGTAGAACATTAGATAACCAGTACTGTATACAAACAAGCCTTTTCCTTTGCCCTTTGTTGTGACTTTTGTTAGCAGGAGGATTTTCTTTGCACTGATAATCTAATTATTTACATTGCTAAAACACAACATGGAGGAGCTTTAATTTCCCTGTTTGCCCTGTTTAGCTCATGAAATAAAAAGCACAGATATTTCTTAATTAAAACAAAGTATGTTTGGCACAAGCTCTATTTATTACACTAATTGCAATGCCCTTTTGCAGAAGTAAAACCCCAGGATAATGGATTTATCTGTAAAACAAAACAGTCACAATAAAGGAGTTGTTTATGCTATTATCATTATTTCTGTTTATCTTAGATAATTACAGGGAGGTGGTAAGTGGCAAAGCAAAGCAATTCTCCATAACAGCTTTATAAAAATGTGTTGTTTTTTTAAATGAAAATAACAGGTAGGATATGTTTTCAGTTTACAACATATTTATTTTGCTTGTGCACACAGTATAAACCATATAAGAACACAGCCCTGATGAAAGATGTGGTAGATCCAGCTAATGGTAACTTATTAAACTGGCCTGAGTTAGAAGGGTGTGGCTTAAACACTGACCAAGATGGCAGCGTAACTTGGGAGCTCCGCTCCCCCTCAGCCCCTAAAGCAAGAACCAAGCTATAATAAGCAACAAACGGACATACCGTTTACGGAGATCTCCTCGTAGCAGGATTGGGCAGCAAGGGGTGCCTTACGGGGTGAAACGGAGCTTGGTGTAGCCATCCTCGAAGGTAGGCCCAGGCCCCACGGGAACGCGCTGTGACCACAGACGTAAACTCGGCACTTCTGCCCTCCCGTCCTGCAGCCGGAACAGCGTGGCCGCCTACGACGGGAGCTGCAGACCCAACTGAGACGGACCGGAGTGCTGGATACGCGTGTATTACAGCGCAAGAAGTGAACGCGTAAGTAAGCGGTCACGTGACTCCATCTTCCCGGCACCTCGATTTCACCGTGCACTGGGTCAGGCCTTCCACGCCGCTGCTCCTTCCTACATAGGGGGTAGCTGCACCCACAAGGCTCACGGTCCTGGGCGCTGGAGACCTATTAACCCTCACTGATCCCCGGGGTAATAAGCAGCCTGTAGAGCTCCGTTGCCCCACCTAAATAAGCCTCACCGCAACGACTGTGGCGCAGCTCCTAAGGCCTCATCTGCCTACTTGCAGCCAGAGTGCCTGGATTAGGGTCCGGTGGCCGATACAAACTGACTCCTCACACCTGCATCAATGTACTTTGTGATGGGACTTCTGTCCAGCAGACACACTGCGCAGCTCTAGGCCCTCACATTACACGCACTGTTCTGCTCCAACGCTCTCATTTACTGCTGCAATTTAAGAGAGTGAAAAGTGACAAAGATTGTTCAGTGGCCATTAGCATTAGCATTAGAATGAACTGACAAGGTTCTTTGGACTTTACTGCTTCCGGCACTGCACCACTTTGAAGATACCCCTTGGAGCTACATAGCCTGGGCAGGAGCACGTGCAATATCTACTTATAGATCTCTGACCGCCTGATGACTACTAGTCACTTTTCGTAGCTGTCCCTGACTGGACAGGGGGTCGCCCTGCTCTCCACTACGCACACTTACAGAGGAGAATAGACTGTTCCCATCCTTCTGTGGTCAGTTTTTGCACTGTAATCTACAATGACGGGGGGCAAGGGTAGAGCGAGCTCTGCTGAACCAGGTGCGGACTTCTTTAAAAGCAGATCAGCGGCTAAAAAACAGCTTTCAGGATCTCAAGGTGCAGACTCATCAGATCAAGAATCCTCCAGTGCCCCTTGCACAAAAAAAGATATACAAGAACTAAAACAGTTTCTCTGTGGATTTAAAGAGGATATCCAATCGGAGCTTAGAAACTCCCTGGCAGAGATCACCGCTGAACTCTCCTCTGTGGATCAAAAGCTCCAGACAGTCACTCAGGATCAGGGAGATATCCAGGAGAGACTTAGCAATTCCGAAGCCCAGATTCAAGACTTGCAACTGCAACTAAAAGAACTTCAAGACTCACAAGAAGATCTCGAAAATCGCTCCAGACGGAATAATTTACGCATCAGAAGTGTTCCAGAAACAGTGCCACTGGAGTCTTTTCTGAAAAAATATTTTAAACAACTGTTGCCGAACATGCAAGGGAGTGACCTACTGATGGACAGAGCCCACAGAGCACTCAGAGCGAGACCAAGGAACGATGCACCCCCCAGAGATATTATCATACGCTTCCACTACTTCCGTACCAAAGAAGCGATACTAAATGCGGCTCGCGAAAATCCGTTAGAAGTTGATGGCATCAAACCTCAAATCTACGCTGATCTTGCTCCATCTACTTTACAGAAGAGGAGAGAGCTGAAACCACTCACAGAGGCTTTACGTCTAAAGGGCATCCCTTACAAGTGGGGCTTCCCCTTTAAACTCATCTACACCTGTAACAAGGTTACCTATACTATGAGAGATCCAGCAGACATCGCAGAGGCTCTTAAACACCTGGAAGGCCAACAAGAGGCGACTGCGGATGAGGAGCAATAGCTATCTTCTCCCGGATTATTGTTGACTGTAGATTAATGGATGTGATGATCAACAGACTGATCTGGACTTTTACCCTGTGCAGCTTCTTAGGTACATGTGTTGGATGAGACCCGAAAGCAAGACGAGATCCTTTAACTCCTGATGGCAGACCTCCAGGTGCCTCATCTCAATAGATCGAGACTAATCCGACAGCTGTGATGACCATTGACTTTTTTGGCTTCCGAACCATGCAATACTCTTGGTACACAGACAGGGGGTACCAACTTCAAGATCGGTCTCAGAGACTTTCAAGAAAGGACTCTATCTGCTCTTTAAGGACATTATCTGAGAAGAAATAGCCTGTTATCCTTCCGTCCGGAGATAAGGTCCAGATACCAGTCGGGATTTCCTGACCCCAGATGACAGCTCTTAAGGTTTTTCATTTGAATCGTTTGTGTTCATTACTTATTTAAATTTCTTTGTCTTTAATAGTTTATTTGATGCATAATTGAATGTTTATGTGTTTGATATGTTTGCATACAACGGGGGCTGGGGGGAGGGCATACCCAATTGATACCTCACTAGCCTCACTCCCACTTTGGGTAATCCCAGTGGATACAACTTACATTGTACCCCGATAGTGGACCCCAGATACCCTGAGATACTGTTTACCCAGGGCCCCCTCCCTTCTCTAAGTTGAAACCTTCCCAGTTTTCCCCTTACCCACACACAATGGCAGAGGAGCCAACCGAGAACCATAGCGGAGACCCTGCACAACATCTCCCATTCAACTTAAAAGTGATAACTCACAATGTTAGAGGGCTCAACTCCCCAAACAAAAGGAAGATGGCACTGACTGATTATACTAAAATGAGTGCGGACGTGGTCTTACTGCAAGAGACCCACTTTTCACGAACTTCATTTCCAAAATACATGAGTAAAGCATATCCGACTTGTTATTTATCCAGCGGGGACACGAAATCGAAAGGAGTGGCAATTCTTATCCACAGACACGTGAAATTCCAATTACAGAGAAAATTCATAGATCAGGAGGGTCGCTATGTTATAGTTACTGGCCTGTTGCAAAACCAGATTGTTACAATAGCCTCAGTTTATGCGCCAAATACAAGAAAGGCGAAGTTTTTCTCTACATTTTTTGAAAAATTAGCAGATGTAAAAGAGGGCAGACTGATAGTTGGGGGCGATTTTAATACAATTTTGCATAACAATTTGGACAGAATCAGGGATACTCTGACGGCAAAACAACCCCTAGAACTCTCATCGGATACCAAACGTCTAACAAAACATCTGAAAAACCTGGCTATGGTGGACATATGGAGAGAGAGACATCCCCTTGACAGAGACTATACCTACTTCTCCTCAGTACACAATTCATACTCACGTATAGATTTCTTATTCACCAATTCGACGCAGGTCGCTGCAGCGGGGAGAGCCGATATACATGATATAACATGGTCGGACCATGGGATGGTAGAGGCTATCTTTGATCGGTGGGATGCCATACGAGGTAGAGGCACCTGGAAACTGAACGATTCGCTGCTTATGGATCAAGAGACTTGCACAACAGTGAGAAAAACCTTGACAGATTACTTCAAAGAAAATGACCCCATGGACACCTCCTTAGCGGTTAGATGGGATGCCCACAAAGCGGTGGTGAGGGGGACTCTGATAAATATAGCCTCTAGGGCAAAAAAAGATCGACTCAAGAAGGTTTCTTCCATAACAGAGGAGTTACACGGTTTGTCTTTACAGCACAAAGTAAACCCCACTCAAGCCATCCTACAACGGATTAACTTACTGAGATCAGAGCTGACGCAACTCCTGGCGGACAAGGCAGCATTTGCCTTAAACAGAACCAAGCAGAAATACTTTGAATATGCCAATAAACCTCACAACATGCTGGCTCGCAAGTTGAGAGACCACACTGCAACACACGCCATTCACGCCATGCGGGACTCAAGGGGACATATTACGAGAGACACAGTCAAGATAGCAGAGTTGTTCCGCACATTTTATGCAGAGCTGTATTCAGATGATAAAGCCCCCTTGGCAACGCAATCCAGGCAGTCCTCCTTTTTATCAGACTGGACCAAACCCTCCCTCTCGCCAACGCATCACGACCAACTACAGGCCCCCATTACACAAGAAGAAATTCAAGAAGCGATCAAAAACGCCAAATCGGGCAAGTCCCCGGGCCCTGATGGTTACTCAGCTAGATACTATAAACAATTTGCGGACATCCTGTCTCCTCAATTGGTCACACTCTACCAATCTTTCCTAGACGGTCGTCCTCCTACACCTCACATGCAGGCGGCGACTATCTGTATGATACACAAAGAGGGTAAGGACCCACTAAACTGCGAGAGCTATCGCCCAATATCCTTGATAAATGTGGACATGAAACTATTTGCAAAAATCCTGGCCACCAGACTAGCCTCTCATCTACCCTTACTAGTACACCCTGATCAAGTGGGATTTATCCCAGGTAGGCAAGCAGGGGACAATGTCAGGAAAGCAATAACTTTAACCTATCTCGCGCAGAAACAATCACCCTCCACTATGTTGCTGTCGTTGGATGCTCAGAAGGCTTTTGATAGGCTGAACTGGAAATATATGATGTCGATATTAGAGGAGATACACTTGCCACTTCCCTTCCTACGTGGTGTACAACAGCTCTACAATGCCCCATCGGCCAGAGTCACAATGATGGGACATCTCTCGGAGGAGATCAGCATACGAGGGGGAACGAGACAAGGGTGCCCACTCTCCCCTCTCCTGTTTGCCCTCTCATTGGAGCCCCTAGCCAACGCCATCAGAAACCATTCGCAAATTACGGGCATCAGGGTAGGTGAGACAGACCATAAAATTAGTTTATACGCTGATGACATTCTTCTTACCTTAAGCTCACCACAAACCTCATTACCACATCTGAACGATCTGTTAGACCAATTTTGCCTCATCTCTGGGTTCAAGATTAATCACTCTAAATCGCAAGCAATCTCGATAAAGTTGCATCCTACGGAGAAAAAACTATTACAGCTCAACTTTGACTTTCATTGGCGAGAACAGGCAATCAAATATCTCGGGATACATCTAACCGCCAAATATGACCTCTTGTATGACAATAATTATGCTCCACTACTGGCCTCCTTAAAATCAAGCTTACAAACTTGGAGCAAATATGGGCTATCTTGGTTTGGCCGTATTTCGGCGGTGAAGATGACACTTCTCCCAAGGATATTATATCTATTTCGAGTTCTCCCAGTATACTTTTCGGAAAGGGCAGCTAACTCATTGCAAAAGGCCATCACGAATTTCATCTGGGATAATAAACGACCTAGAATAAAACTGGACATAATGACAAAACCAAAAAATATAGGAGGAATAGGAGTGCCACACATATTCCGATACTATATGGCAGCAAGATTATCTGAAGTAGTCTTGATGCACAGAACTCCTATCATGCCGTGGTTAGAAATTGAAAACACGAGCCTGACCCCTATGACATTGGATCAGTTTATATGGATACCGGAGAAAGATAGAGACATTCCTAACCACCTTCCCCCCACAACGACGCATTCCTTACAAGTCTGGGATAGATATAGAGACAAACTACATCTATCTTCACGCAACTCATTATTCTGCACATTCTTACGAAATAAAAAATTCCCTCCAGGGTTAGAAACTAAGGATTTTCTCCCCTGGATAGATTATAAAGCACATCTCTGCTCAACTTTGGTAACAGGGCGAGAGATACGTACCTTTTCAGACCTTAAAGACAATCACCAAATCCCAAACAGCCAGTTTTTTAGATACTTACAGATACGTCATTTTGTAACCCAAACCTTCTTCCAGAGCAACACTCTGGTACCAGCCCCCACTCGATTCGAACTTCTGTGCAACAACTCAGATCAGACTGCTCACTTGATATCCATAATATACGACCGGCTCGCGGAGGATAATACCACTTTGGCACAACCGTATATGAATAAGTGGGAGAGTGATTTACAAGCGTCAATTGACAAGGAACAGTGGCAAACAATTTGGGATAAGGCTGGTAAAACGTCGGTGTGCACCATAGTACTGGAGAAGGCCTATAAACTGATATACAGATGGTACTGCACTCCCTCAAAGCTGGCCCACCTCTCCAGTAACAGCCTTCCCTCACTATGTTTTGGAGGATGCGGTGAGCGGGGTACATTTTACCACATGTGGTGGACCTGCAAGGTTGTTAGGGACTTTTGGGACATGGTGGCTCACACCCTATCTGCCATTTTTAAACTTTCCATAAAACCTGACCCCTTTTCATTCCTTTTGGGTCTACCTCTTACAGCACTGCGGACCTCAGACTCTAATAGGCTAGCAACACATATACTCACGGCAGCGAAGACGCTGAGAGCCGCCAAGTGGAAGAGCACCTACTTACCAAACCAACAGGCCCTTATCTCTAAAGTGCAATGGATACGGAATATGGAAACCATTAGAGCATTTCTGCAAGGTACAGAATACAAAAATGCACTGCTATGGCTCCCCTGGGCTGAATTCGAGACAACCCAATCAGACTCAAACTGACTCAATGGTTTGGCTCCTCTGCTCTCACCCTCTGACCTCCCTCCCTCACTCTCTCCCCCTTTATTTTTCCCACACTATTATCTCTATTGTTCTCATTTTTCTTCCCCTCTTGGAACTACACAAAGCATTGTTAGTGGATTGGCCATTACTTTCCTCATATTACGGGCTGAGCACATGACGACAGCACCAATAAAGGATTCTATGTTCAATAAAGAGGTTTACTGCTCACACACAGTAATGTTTTTAACAATGCCTGCAAAAATTTTTTGTGCCAATCTAAGATAATGTAAATGCACCACTTATACATGTGGTATTATTATGTTTGTAAGACTTTCTCTCTCTTCTAAGATAATAAAAATTTTCAAATAATAAAAAAAAAAAAACTGGCCTGAGTTAGATGTCATAACAACCTAAGGGTAAGGTCACACTTGTGATTTCTCATTATAGCCGGCGGGAATGCAGGTGAAAGCAATTCGGGAAAATTGTCGCCCAGAAAAAGAGGCAGGTGACTAAATCTCCCCAAATCTCCCAGTGTGACCTTACCCTAAAGCCTGGTGACCACTTCAAGTACATGTTCACTAAGAGGTTTGATTTGAGTCCAAAATAAAGATTATTTTGCTCTTCAGAAACACTGGCTAGTGAAGTCTATGAATGATTTTATTGAGAATACCGATTTAATGAATATTGATCTCATTTCCCAAAAATTTTGGTCGTCCGGAAACAAGCAAAAACATCCTTTTAAGGGTAAGGGCACACCTGGCGATTCAGGGAGATTTAGTCGCCTGGCGACTAATCGCCTCTTCTTTAGGGCAACTAATCTCCCTGAGATCGCCTGAGGCATGGCACACGCGATGCTTCGTTTTCCATAGTCGCCCGAAGTTGCCTCATGAGGAAACTTCAGGCGACTTCGGAATACAAAGCGACATGTTTTTTCATTATAGCCGGCGGAAGACAGGGGGAAGCCGTTCAGGGAGATTAGTCGCCCCAAAGAAGAGGCGATTAGTCGCCAGGTGACTAAATATCCCTGAATCGCCAGGTGTGCCCTTACCCTAAAATAGTGGCAGAAAAGTGGTCTGGCTGCTTACATACTGCATTTACTCCTTCACAACTCACTCATTCCATAAATAAATATATTAGTATTTGGTGTCCGAAAACTGGAGAGTACAAAACTTTAAATTGGTCCATCTGGGCTATGGAAAATTGTATAAAAGGACACTGGGCTTGGGCTCTCAGTCTTTTTGTCCAAAATGTACCCAACAAAATGTAGACTTATTTCACTACCTTTGGGGGGTTATTTATCAAAGTCCGAATTTATCTCAATATTAACAGCACATGTATCCCTTAATATCTTGGAATACAAAGAAAATAAATAATGAATGCAAATGACAAAAGAGCTTAGAATAGCACTCTCATCAATTTTACATTCACTGAATTACGGAAGGCCAGCTCCTGTTTTAAGCAAATAATTCAAATTTTTTAAAAATGGTTTCCCTTTTGTCTGTGATAAGAAAACAGTACTGGTAGGGCAGGGATCCCCAACCTTTTGAAGCCGTGAGCAACATTCAGAAGTAAAGGAGTTGGGGAGCAACACTAGCATGAAAAATGTTCTTGGGTAGCCAAATAAGGGCTGTGATTGGCCATTTGGTAGCCCCTATGTGGATTGTCAACCTACATTGAGACTCTGGTTGTGCACTTGGTTTTTATGAAACCAAAACTTGCCTCCAAGTCTGGAATTCAAAAATGAGCACCTGCTTTGAGGCCACTGGGAGCAACATCCAAGGGGTTGAAGAGCAACATGTTAAGGTGGCCATACACGGGCCGATAAAAGCAGCTTATTGGCCCGTGTATGGGGCCCCCCGACGGGCTTCACTGATCGAGATCTGGCTGAAAGTCGGCCAGATCTCGATCGGATGGGACAAAAAATCCCGTTGGATCGCGGCCGCATCTATTCGTTGATGCAGTCCCGCGATCCGACCGCCCGTTAGGCATCATTAGGATCCGATCGTTGGGCCCTAGGGCCCACGATCGGATCAGCCCGATATTGCCCACCTCAAGGTGGGCATATGGGAGGGAGATCCGCTTGTTTGGCGACATCTCTCCATGTATGGCCACCTTTACTCACAAGCTAATTGGTGATCACTGAGGTCCAGAAAACCGTTATCCAAAAAGTTCTGAATAACGGAAAGGCTGTCACCCCTGGACTCCTTTATAATCAATAATACGACTTCATCCGACATTTGTATATCTTACCTTATTTCCGTCACTTCCGACTTGACGACTGAGTTTTTGCGTGTCGGATCGCGCTGAAAACGCCCGTGTAGTCCTACCCTTAGGCATTCCTCATTGTACAGTTTTGATCTTTTGTTAAAGTCTGGCTTGTTTAATTTGAAAAATAATAAAAACATTTTGGAACTGAAAAGAGCTGAACGGATATATCTGAGCTGCATAAAAAAAAAAATACATTTTGGGAAAAATTCACATCTTTTCAGTTGAGCTTCCAATTTGTATGTATTCCCAACCCCCATCAGAACTAATGAACCCATAGCAGCCAGTGAATGAAGCCGTTCTAAAGGTGGGTTTCCAGATTTCAGGGGGTTAAACAAAACAAAACCCACCTCTGAACGTGTCATAATGAGATTCAGTATTTATTCCTTTGCTCCTCAGAAATAGATTTTCTGATGCATTTCATTCCTCTCTGTCCCTGGCGCTAATCTAATTAACATTGTAGGTATTTAATCGCTGCTCTTAGAATCACATCAATTCCATGTGTAGAGCTAAATCAATCCTTTGCCTTGAGGTTTTAAAGCAGAAACCTCTATATTTTTTTTTATTTTTCAAACCAGAAAATAGATTTATTTCTTGTGAAGTTTTATAAAAATCAATTAGAAATAAGTTCAAGAAAGAATATGAATCACAAGAAATGAGGACGGATCAAAGTGCGAGTGGCTTTTCTTTTAAGTTGTTCATATTTTTGTTGATTATAAAAGAAGCTTAATAGGCCAAGCAATTGGGTACGTCAAAAATAAAGCATTCCAGGTGTACTGTTATAGGGTTAACATTATAGAACAGGTATCCAGAAATCAATTTTTCAGAAAACTCTGAATTACAGATGGCCATCTCCTGCTTTAAAGGATAAGTACACCTTTAAAATAAATTAATGTAAAATTGATGAGAGTTCTATTCTAGGCTCTTTTGGAATTTACATTCATTATTTATTTTCTTTTTTTTCCAAGATATTAAGGGATACATGTACTGTTAATATGAATGAATTTTGTTCCAACAGCACCACCTGCTGGTCAGTTTCTGACCAGTCTGACCACCAAGTAGTCAAGGAAGTTGTCAGGAGAAAGAAAAAGTCTGCTCTGATGTTCTTCTGCTTAGGAAAGATTTGAGAAAGGTTTCAAATTGTTTTCTAAAGGTAAGGAGAACCAAATGATGGAAAGACAATAGTTATGGGCAAATTTGTGACGAATTTCCACTTTTCGCCAACAGAGAATAAATTCGCAAAACCGCAGCGAAAATTCGACAGCATCAAAACATTTTGGACACGGGTCGGAAAAGTAAATTTGCTAATTTTTCAGCAAAACAAAACAGGACAGAAAGAGGCTGCTCTGATGTTCTTCTGTTTAGGAAAGATGTGAGAAAGGTTTCTAATTGTTTTCCTAAGCAGAAGAACATCAGAGCAGCCTCTTTCTTTCTCCTGACAACTTCCTTGACTACTTGGTGGTCAGACTGGTCAGAAACTGACCAGCAGGTGGCGCTGTTGGAACAAAATCCATTCATATTAACAGCACATGTATCCCTTAATATCTTGGAATAAAAAGAAAATAAATAATGAATGTAAATGACAAAAGTGATTAGAATAACACTCTCATCGATTTTACATTCACTTATTTTAAAGGTTTACTTATTCTTTAATGACCAATCAGTGAAAAATATTGGCATGCAGCAGGCCAGGGGGTGGAACAAGATGGTACTGCAAATTTACCAGCGACATGCCCACCCCACTGGCTTTTTATATACTTCTGACTTGAAATTCAAAGAGTTGCAAAAATCTCCAGCCATACTAGTCCCCAGCTCTATTTGGTGAGGGTGGTTGGGAAGAGAAGGTACGAGCTCAGGTGGGTTGAGGTGTGAATGGTATAGGGCAGAGGTCGGGCATGAGTAGACCTTGGGGTACATGAACTATAAACCCAAACTATCCTTGACTGTTCCCTAACCTGCATGACCTGTGGCATGTGATGTGCTTTATGTCCCAAGATGCTCTGCGCCTCACATCAGTGCTCCCATATGTTGACAGATAGAAGTGCCGTTTTGTGCCCCTTAGTGCTCTTGCACTAATTGAATAAAGCCTACAGTCCATTTGTATTTTACATTTATAAAACAGAAAAAACAAATAATAAGAAAACGATGATGACACGGTATTTGTAAATCAGATTTATTATTAATCCACGAGGACGTGGGTGCATATGTATGTATTTGTGTGGGAGAACACATACACATATCTATAAATATAGTAATATGCGCACATATATACAAATAAAGTTATTTAGAGGTAGAATATATTGAATGTTCCCGTTTAAAAATATTTGTTTTTCCTGCCTGTAAGAAGTGCACTGTACTCCTAAAAGGTCAAGTAAATCTTTGTCTTATTTGTACTAAGGAAAAAGACGAATAGGCACGCACTCCTGCCACACACTGAATTTGTTAAAATTTGTATCTTTATTCCATGGATAAAATCAAGCTTTCTAATTGTTTTCCTAAGCAGAAGAACATCAGAGCAGCCTCTTTCTTTCTCCTGACAACTTCCTTGACTACTTGGTGGTCAGACTGGTCAGAAACTGACCTGCAGGTGGCGCTGTTGGAACAGAATTCATTCATATTAACAGCACATGTATCCCTTAATATCTTGGAATAAAAAGAAAATAAATAATGAATGTACATTACAAAAGTGCTTAGAATAGCACTCTCATCAATTTTACATTCACTTATTTTAAAGGTTTACTTATCCTTTAAATGTAATATTTGGACCCAACTCCTTTCTCTCCCCCATCCTATCAATATGGTAAAACAAAATATTATTCATGACCCCCTTAATGAAAAATAAAAAAATTATTTTAAGAATCCGCCCAGAAGCTGTGAATTTTATACTAAACAGGCACGTGAACGTCCTTTTCAAGTTTGCACGCTGAACTGCATCCCATACGTAATTGCACCGTTTTGATTGTTGTATTCAGCGAATTGCAATTAGCTTTATTCCCATAGTGCAAAAGCATTTTCAGGACTCGCTCAGCTATTCATGGAAGGTGTGGGTATCTTTTACATAAAAAAGATGCTTTTTCTTTTCTTTTGTACATACATCAGTTAAATCAAGAATGCCCATACTTTACTACTTTACTAATGCAGGGTCTACTTTAAGTGATGTTGTCCCATTATGCTCTACATCCATAATATTTAGCATAATAGTTAGCAACCATGGAAAATATTACTTAACGGATAAGTAAACTTTTAAAATAAGTGAATGTAAAATTGATGAGAGTGCTATTCTAAGCACATTTATTATTATTTTTTTTTTTGTTTATTCCAAGATATTAAGGGATACATGTGCTGTTAATTTGAATGAATTTTGTTCCAACAGCGCCACCTGCTGGTCAGTTTCTGACCAGTCTGACCACCAAGTAGTCAAGGAAGTTGTCAGGAGAAAGAAAGAGGCTGCTCTGATGTTCTTCTTCTCTCCTGACAACTTCCTTGACTACTTGGTGGTCAGACTGGTCAGAAACTGACCAGCAGGTGGCGCTGTTGGAACAAAATTCATTCAAATTAACAGCACATGTATCCCTTAATATCTTGGAATAAAAAGATAATAAATAATGAATTTAAATTTCAAAAGTGCTTAGAATAGCACTCTCATCAATTTTACATTCACTTATTTTATAGGTTTACTTGTCCTTTGAACATATCGATTCATAAGAGAATTTGTATAACTTATGTAACCTTAACAGAATAAATATCTGAATGAAAAGAATAAAACAGAAGGGTAATTTAGTCCAGCTGTTTGTTGACGGTGTCTTGAGATGTACTAATAAAAGTCTACTGGAAGATCCCAATCTACCTTTTGGACATGCCTGAGTTGAATGATTTAAAGGCTAAATGTTTAACAGTGCTTCAGGCTAACTGGAAGATGTTTACCAGGATCTTCTTATATTCTCTACGGAAGTTTCTGTTCAGAGCACCATAGACCACAGCGTTGAGACAGCTGTTGAAATAGGCCATGAAGTAACTAGCTACAAAGAGCCATCGAGGTATAGAATCTCCAAGGGGCGGATAGATGGCAACTGTCAGTCCGATGATATTCAACGGGCCCCAGCATACTGCAAAGAGAACAAACACCACAAACATGGTGATAAACCCATGGATATTGTAAGGCCATGTCTGGTGCTGGAGGTGCCTATCTGGTTTGACCCTGTGCCTGATATTGAGTACCAGCACCCAGATACGTAGATAGCAGTAGCTCACCACCCCGATAGGCAAAAAAAAATGGAAGATGACAACAGCAATGGTGTAATGGGAGCTGACAGATTGAGCAAAGGTGCAGGAGAATATGCGAGGGTCGTATTGAAGGGATCCCACAAAGAGGTTTGGCAATATGGCTGCCAGTGCCAACACCCATACCAGACCCACGTAGCAAATTGTGCTGGTGTTGGAGAACAGACGATTGTACCGGCTGCTGTGGCAGATATAGCAGTAGCGATTGACCGCAATCCCCGTGATATTGAATACAGAACTGATCACGCTGAGTCCCATGAAGAATCCACTCAGTTGGCAATGCAAGTGGCCCATGCTCCAGCCATGGTTGAAAATTGCCAACAGAACCAAGGGGTATGGGTAACAGGCGACCAGCAAGTCGGCCACTGCCAAGCTGACCACAAACGCATTTCCTGCAGAGGATAAAAAATATGTATTAATTAAAATATAATCAATTGTTAGATGCTGCATCATATATATATATATATAGGGATAGTTATTTCTGAAAATAAGTGGACCGACAAACCAATCTCTATATGGACTCCTATGGGCACAATTCTCGAATTCAATTATGGCTCGCCTCCTCCTTTAATCTAGGTTGTTTCATAATAACAATGCAATTTAGTTGAAAAAATACACGTCCGTTGAGTTCAACTTTTACGTCACTATATAACCTGCCTAACTACTAGTTGGTTTATAAAAAGGCAAAAACCCTATTTGAAGCCTCTCCAATTTGTCTCAGAGGGGGAAAAATTCCTTCCTGACTCCAAAATGGCAATGGGACCAGTCCCTGGATCAACTTGTACTATGAGCTATCTCCCATATCCCTGTATTCCCTCACTTGCTAAACACCATCCAACCCCTTCTTATACCTATCTAATGTATCAGTCTGTACCACTGATTCAGGGAGACAATTCCACATCTTCACAGCTCTCACTGTAACAAACCCCTTCCCAATATTTAGGTGGAACCTCTTTTCTTCTAATCGGAATGGGTGACCTTGTGTCAGCTGGAAAGACCTACTGGTAAATAAAGCATTAGAGAGATTATTATATGATCCCCTTATATATTTATACATAGTTATCATATCACCCCTTAAGTGGCTCTTCTCCAGAGTGAAAACCCCATCTTGGCCAGTCTTTCCTTATAACCAAGACTTTCTATACCCTTTACCAGCTTAGTTGCCCCTCTTTGGACTCTCTCTAATCCAATAATATCTTGTTTGAGCACTGGAGACCAAAACTGCATTGCATATGCTAGATGGGGCTTCACCATTGTTTTGTAAAGTGGAAGAATAAACTCCTCTTCCTGCCAATCTGTACTGTTGATACAGTTATTTGCCCTTGATGCTGCTGACTGGCATTGCTTGCTACAGCCAAGTTTATCATCTACAAGGACTCCAAGGTCTTTTTCAGTATGGATTTGCCTAGTGCAGTCATTAAAGGATAGGTAAACCTTTAAAATAAGTGAATGTAAAATTGATGAGAGTTCTATTTATTCTAATTGACATTCATTATTTATTTTCTTTTTATTCCAAGATATTAAGGGATACATGTACTGTTAATATGAATGAATTTTGTTCCAACAACACCACCTGCTGGACAGTTTCTGACCAGTCTGACCACCAAGTAGTCAAGGAAGTTGTCAGGAGAAAGAAAGAGGCTGCTCTGATGTTCTTCTTCTCTCCTGACAACTTCCTTGACTACTTGGTGGTCAGGCAACCTAGGCAACCTGGCCGGCCGCAGCGCCGACCTGGTGCACGCATGTGTGTGTGAACGGACGCTAGCGTGTATGCACGTACGGATGCTGTCACACATGCGCCAACGGATGCTGGAGTGCATGCGCCAATGGATGCGCAAGCGCGAGCCGAAAGTCTAGAGAAGAGAGGGGACCAGACTAGGGGTAGGCAGGCGGCAGAGAAGGTACCTGGCGCCCCCCCAGCTTCGCACCCTAGGCACGTGCCTACTCTGCCTACCCCTAGTTCCAGCCCTGGTGCTAGGGTTGCCACCTTTCCCCTCTGTGAGCTCCGGATGGGCAATGATATCACTGGGGCAGGATGATGATGTTGTGGGTGGGACAGTGAAGGCCATGGGCGGATCAGTGGTTAGAACTATGACATGGCGATTGGCAATTTTTGGGAATCCTGCCTAGTTTTCCAAGTTAGGAAAACTGGGAAGGCAGTTTTGACCTGGACAGCCCTCCAAAAAAACCGGGCTGTCCGGGTCAAATCCAGACAGCTGGCAACCCTAACGCTTGCACATGCAGTAAGAGAGGGACAAGTGTCAAAGAGGAGTACCAGGAGAGGGAGGAGAGAGCAGCAAGGGGGAGGGGAAAGAGAGTGGAGCGGAACAAAGCAGAGGGGAGACTGTCAGAGGGTAGCAAACCAGGATTAGGGGTAGACAGAAGACCCTTGTCTTCCCAGTACCCCCCCTTCTATTCGTGTCCGCTAGGCAGGTGCCTCTTGTGCCTACCCCTAGTTCCGTCCTTGTGTCCGTGGCAGAAAGTGAAGAGGTGCCATTGTTTATCCACTTTAGCCAATATGGTGCATCATCAGATGAAATTTTTAAAACTTTCCTGTTCCCTAACTGATTTATATTCATAGGACATGGATATCGGCCAGGACTGCCGGGCCAAATAAGGTGAGCATGAAAAGGACAGGAATCATTTCTTTCCCAGAGGGGCAATTCCATACATGAAAAGCCAGTGGCTATTGGTGTCTAAACCGTTGTGCAGAACAAAGAGGGTGGGAATCATTGTTATATATGAATGAAAGAGTAAAGATCCTGTCACCTTTAATTAAACTGGATGACTAACGGGAGGTTTACACTTGTGCTCTGACTACAAGGGAAGGACAGCTTGTTAGGGATTCTTCTGCTGCTGGAGAAGTGACCCGGAAAATCACATTCCTGATTGCACCTTAAAGGAAGTCTAATCTTCTGTCCATTAAATCAAGAAGTCATTTGGCTCTGACTTATCCAGAACCTTTGAAGACTAATTGCAACATCAGAACTAAATCCTTTATTTTCTGAGTGGCTCTTGTAGTGCAGCCAGCCATTGGATCAGCTGTCAGTGCAACATCAAGCAAGGGCTAAAGAGATGTTCCGAAGTTTCTGAGGGAGGGTAAGAAACATGTGGATTTTCACCCAAAACCATCTGAGCTGCTACATTCTGAAAAAGACAAGCACCATGTGCCATGCTATGGTGCACGGTAAATGCATGTGTACCCCGGTACCACACACCCTTGAACAATGTGTTTTGCTTAACCCCAGAACACGGGAGCACAGCTAAGCCAGAGGAACCTGGAAGGTAAGTGGTTGTTGAGTAGGGAGCTGTTCCATAAAGCTATGAGAAGTAGCAAACCAGCCTTAGGTCATAATACTAATAAAACAAGGTTACGTTTCCTTTAAAGCATAAGTAAACCTTTAAATTAAAATAAGTGAATGTAGAGTTGATGAGAGTGCTATTCTAAGCATTTTTGTCATTTACATTCATTATTTATTTTCTTTTTCTGACCACCAAGTAGTCAAGGAAGTTGTCAGGAGAAAGAAAGAGGCTGCTCTGATGTTCTTCTGCTTAGGAAAGATTTGAGAAAGGTTTCTAATTGTTTTCCTAAGCAGAAGAACATCAGAGCAATCTCTTTCTTTCTCCTGACAACTTCCTTGACTACTTGGTGGTCAGACTGGTGAGAAACTGACCAGCAGGTGGCGCTGTTGGAACAAAATTCATTCATATTAGCAGCACATGTATCCCTTAATATCTTGGAATAAAAAGAAAATAAATAATGAATATAAATGACAAAAGTGCTTAGAATAGCGCTCTCATCAATTTTACATTCACTTATTTTAAAGGTTTACTTATCCTTTAAAGGGAATACTGTCATGGGAAAACATGTTTTTTTTTCCAAAATGCATCAGTTAATAGTGCAGCTCCAGCAGACTTCTGCATTGAAATCGGTTTTTCAAAAGAGGAAACTGATTTTTTATATATAATTTTGAAATCTGACATGGGGCAAGACATATTGTCAGTTTCCCAGGTGCCCCCAGTCATGTGACTTGTGCTCTGATAAACTTTAGTCGATCTTTATTGCTGTACTGCAAATTGGAGTGATATCACCCCCCCAGCAGCCCATCAGCAGAACAATGGGAAGATAACCAGATAACATTTCCATGGTAGATATAAGAACAGCACTCATTAGTAAAATTACATGTCCCACTTCGACTCCTTTAGTTACATTGAGTAGGAGAAACAACAGCCTGTCAGAAAGCAGTTCCATCCTAAAGTGCTGGCTCTTTCTGAAAGCACATGACCAGGCAAAATGACCTGAGATGCACCTACACACCAATATTACAACTAAAAAAATACAATTGTTGAGTAAGGAATCAAATTTTACATGGTAGAGTGAATTATTTGCAGTGTAAACAGCGTCATTTAGAAATAATTGAGATAAAGACAGAATCCCTTTAAAGTAGGGGTTCCTAGACTGTACAAGGAGCACAGAATCTTTGCTGGAGACCCAGACTAAAATCCAGGTAAGAGGGATCCAGGAAAATTGCTTGTTTTCTTCAATGAATACTCCTAAATGAAGCTTGATGGTCAAGTAGAGTAAAGTTTAGGGGTAAATACTTATATGATGTATGTGTCTCCCCAAAAACAACAACTGCTTTAAAGGATCACAAAAATGAGCTGGCATCTTTCTTATGTACAAAGATCCCCTTCTTAGCATATGTGAGTAAACACAGCCGGCACATGCATGGAAGCTTCTCTATTGGAGGTCCTGGATCAGGCATATCTGAACCTGGAAGGAAATAGCAGCAACATCTGTTGACGGCCACTAGAGCTGATGTCCAATATGAAGAATGTACTTGTTGCCATGGTTTTCAGAGATTGTTAATCATTCTGTCCAGTTGCAGTAAATCTTACACGTTCACACAAACATATGCACTGTGGTTGTCACACTCGTTCAGTTCAAGGCCCCATTTAAAGTCCAACAATGGTTCAAGGGCCCTCTTGGTTCTCAAGGTTATAGCTATATGAAAGCTTGTAAACATGAAGGACAGAAAACAAGTGTATAGTGTTTATTTATTTACCCATTTATACTTCAGACTGGCTTCCATGGGTTTCTATCAGAGAAAATAAGCATTAACCCCCCCAAATATGACTGTACCTTGTCAAGGCTTTTGTCCCCTACTAGGGAGGAAGTCCCTTAATCCTTCAGACTGGCTTCCATCAATTTCTAGTAAAGAAAATAAGCATTACCCCCCAAATATCACTGTAACTTGTAACTCCTAGGGAGGGAGCCCAGTAGGGTCATTCTCATTATTAACCTGCAATTATGTCCTTGGACTGTTAAAAGGAAACCAGAGAGACCATACCACTTCATTGTAGAACGTATCCAGAATTTTTTGCATTCAAAGCAGAATAAATATGTGAAATATTGAATAGGAAACAAAGGCTCAAATTTCTAGACCAGTGAGCTGAATGTTAAATATAATCAGAGTAACCCAAAGGCACTATGGGAAAATGTATATTTCAGAGGATTTTGTTGTAACTAGTGAAAAGCGTCACACATTGTTTTACATGCTAATTAATGATATCTTTTCTCGGTATGCAACAGGCTGTTACGTAAAAAATGGTCTTTTTTTGCCTCTTAATCATTTAATCCATTATAAGTAATTAGCCACAAATGATGATGATGGCATGAAATGTATTTCACGTGTTATAAATGAATAAATGTGCCCTTTACAAATAATTAATAACGTGAGTCCCACTGCTAATTGCTGAAGATATTCTGAGTTTAGTTTATGACGCTTGCCTTACAGGATAAGTAAACCTTTAAAATAAGCATAAAGTAAAAAGGATGACGGTGCTTTTCTAAGAAATTTTGCAATATACATTCGTTATTTATTTTCTTTTTATACCAAGATATTAAGGGATACATGTGCTGTTAATATGAATGAATTTTGTTCCAACAGAGCCACCTGCTGGTCAGTTTCTGACCAGTCTGACCACCAAGTAGTCAAGGAAGTTGTCAGGAGAAAGAAAGAGGTTGATGTTCTTCTGCTTAGGAAAGATTTGAGAAAGGTTTCTAATTGTTTTCCTAAGCAGAAGAACATCAGAGCAGCCTCTTTCTTTCTCCTGATAGACTCGGATGCGAATACACGCTTGCGCACTCATGCGCCAATAACCTCGGATGCGAATACACGCTCTCGCATGCATGTGCCAATAGACTTGGATGCGAATACGCGCGATAGGCACGCATGGACAAGCACACAATCAGGCAGAGAGGGGACCGGACTAGGAGGCAAAGTAGGTATGTGACTGGCGCCCCTCGAGCTTTGCGCCCTAGACATGTGCCTACTCCGCCTACCCCTAGTTTCGACCCTGCCTCCTAATCTTCTCAAATTTGTGCTTCATTCAGACGTGCAGATTCGGGAGCAGCAATAGAGGCAGGTAACAACGGGGCTCTGTACTTACTGCATGCCTTATGGTACCATGTACTAAACCCCGGACAAAAGTGGTCTCTGCATCAGAACTAAGGTTTCCACCCCTTTAGCACCCTTACCCCCAAATGTAATAAAGGACACTAAGTTTGCCCAGGAGCAGTGACTCATATCAACCAATCAGCAGGTAGCATTTACTGGTCACCTGGCAGACGTAGTGCCTTTTATTACATATAGGGGTAACTCTTCTATTCAGGGTCTTTGTTATTGACCCTTCTAGTGTTCCAGTCAAAAATAAAGCCAATCAGAGCACTAGTATTCTAATTCTAAGTCAGTTACATCATATTATTCCAAATGATTTACAATTCTGTGGCTGTTGTAGAAACACCCCCACTTCTTCTACGCTATTATGTCTTCTAAATGCAATGCGCATACATTTACTAGTATTCCTTTCTTCTTATTTTCAAAGAACTCTACATGAAAATAGATAATTTATACTGTATTTTTGAAGGCCTCTAGTGAACATCTCCTGGCTTATTAATTACAGAAGTGCTTATAGCAGAATCTCTACCCAATGAAAGGACAGTTATTGAGAATGCTGAGAGTGTCAGTGATATTTAATAAGTTAATGAGAAGTCATTTTCTTTTCTATAGGTCAATAAGGTGCCTGACAATGATTTATTGTAGCCGGGGTATAATTTACTAAATGATTACAGTTTTTATTCTGCCCCACAGCTCTAGTGTTGAAAGAAAACTCAGGCGATTGTAAGATACTATATCATATAGAAACATGAGGGTCGCCGGCATCATATCGAATCAGTCTGCAATATATGCACATAGCAAATTAATTTAACAGAATTATCCCTGATTTTTCACTGAAAGGATAAGTATCCCTCAAAAAATGAGTGAATGTAAAATTGATGAGAGTGCTATTCTAAGCACTTTTGTCATTTACATTCATTATTTATTTTCTTTTTATCCCAAGATATTAAGGGATACATGTGCTGTTAATATGAATGAATGTTGTTACAACAGCACCACCTGCTGGTCAGTTTCTGACCAGTCTGACCACCAAGTAGTCAAGGAAGTTGTCAGGAGAAAGAAAGAGGCTGCTCTGATGTTCTTCTGCTTAGGAAAACAATTAGAAACCTTTCTCAAATCTTTCCTAAGCAGAAGAACATCAGAGCAGCCTCTTTTAAAGGTTTACTTACCCTTTAAGGTGCCCTACTATATCTATGAAAGATAGTTGTTTAAGGCATAAATGCAAAATGCCAATGCCTTGATGGATTATACAGTATGTTGAATATGGCAATAAACTACCATCCTATACACGTCTGTTTGAGATATTGCTCTTCGAGTGCATGCTCTACATCTATATGGTCGGATCCACTCCCTTAGTTGAAGGCCCAGGGTGGTGCACTTGGGCTTTTTCCAGTATGTGTTAAGCTATGTGAATGAGTTTATGGACCTTTTTTAGTTCCATTTATTGACGTGCGAATATATCTGAACCCCAGGGTCAGATCTGTGTCTCCAGTAGCTCCCCATCTTCTTTTCTGCTGATTCACTGCACATGCTCTGTGCTGCTGTCACTTACTGAGCTTAGGGACCCACTCACAATATACTGTACACATAGAATAGAAATGTCACAATATAAGGCTGATTAGTAATTAATACAGATAATTACTACATGGCAGCACAGAAACCAGTGCAATTAGCATCAGAATTGAATAATCAGCAAACCTGTAGCATCAGCTTATATTACAGCCAGGGAAGCTCATTTTCTGCTGGATAATTAGTGACGAGCCCTAAGCTTAGCTTCTCAACAGCCAATCAGAGCCCACTGAGCATGTGAGTGTCACAGACACTTTCCAAGATGGTGACCCCCTGTGACAAGTTTGAAGTCCTGGATCATTGCTGCTATTGACAAGCTCAAACTTTAGCCTCGTGCAATAAGTTCACTATATAAAATATGGCATTTTTAGCCACATTCATTTTTATGGTTTAGTTCTCCTTTAAGTCAGATGTTCTGCTGAATAGAGTTGAATAAAGCTGGCTTTACATGTACCAATAACATAGTATTCAATCTTAAAATGATTTTTGGTACGTATGGGGGCCCGAAGATGCTGATTGATATGTACAGTATTTACTGTGGATATTGGTCAGGTCATTGATTGGGCAGATATAAATATCTCATTGCTTGATGTATCATGTCAGCCAGTGAATGCTGAATCAGCAGATGAGAACTCCACACTCCATGCAGTTCTCATCATATGGGCAGTTTGGCCAAATAATTATTTTTGTTTTTATTAGACTGAACAGAGACAGGGGCTTATAGTTTGGTCACCTACACGTGGGGACAATCATAGGATCATACTTTTGGCCTACAGGAGCCTGTCTAGTGAAGACAACATGGATGCACCAAGACAGTCTACACCCGATGGGATTTTTAATGACTGGTCAAACTTAGGCCACATATTGGTCGTCAGGCCCACCCAAGGGTAAATCCCCTCAACCCCTGGAAAAAGGAGATGCCTCCTTACTGGTAAACACCAACCCCCAACTCCTGGAAAAATGCAGACAGAGAATAAACTCATAAGGGTCTGATGTTCCCCCATGTCTGTTAGCAGTGATCGGGATGGTCTGAAGGGACCAAGATGGCAGTTTTTATTTGCTCGTATATTGCAAGTTTAACACAGAAGTGGGTTTATCATGACAACATTAAAGGTCTACTTGTTAGCATAGCAATTAGTCAGAGGTTGCAACAACAATTAGAAGGTCTGACCCTTCATCTGTAGAATGAATTCTTTCATATGTCAGTGTGTCTGCTCATCTGCACTAAGGGCCCACGCAGCCTGCACAGCCGCACCCCATGCACAGCATCACTCAATGCACAGCTACACCACATGCACAGCAGCACCCCATGCACAGCTGCACCCCATGCACAGCAGCACCCCATGCACAGCAACACCCCATTCACAGCAGCACCCCATGCACAGCTGCACCTCATGCACAGACGCACCCCATGCACAGCATCACTCAATGCACAGCTACACCCCATGCACAGCAGCACCCCATGCACAGACGCACCTCATGCACAGCAGCACCCCATGCACAGCATCACTCAATGCACAGCTACACCCCATGCACAGCAGCACCCCATGCACAGCCGCACCCCATGCACAGCCGCACCCCATGCACAGCAGCACCCCATTCACAGCAGCACCCCATGCACAGACGCACCCCATGCACAGCATCACTCAATGCACAGCTACACCCCATGCACAGCAGCACCCCATGCACAGCCGCACCCCATGCACAGCCGCACCCCATGCACAGCCGCACCCCATGCACAGCTGCATCCCCCACAAGGGTAATATTCTACCCTGTTGAACTTTATGGGAGCTAATAGTAACTTCTTTACCGATATTACAAAAAAAAATAGTGTTTCTTTAAATGTTCATGTGAAGTATACACAAACCCAATACAGGGGTATTGCAATGGCCCACAAAGGCACTGGGCAGTGTGAGTATTGCTTATTGCCCTTTCTTTCCTTGCTGATTTGCACAGCATGAATTCTATTGCCAGCCTAAATGTCTACTGCCAAGCTAATAAATGAGCAGGGGATTGGGCTACCGGAGGGGCAGATTGGGGAACACGATTGGGTAAATGCTTAGTTTTTAATTATAAGAAAAAGTGTTTTTTTATTCATTTAAAGTAGATGTTACCAAAAGGTGACCTTCCCCTTTAATATTCTCTGGTTATGCAGAGTCTGATTTGCCAACTCTGTGAAGAGCACATTATTCTATAAATATATGTATAATTAAACTATTGGGAGATGCCATGCTGCTTGTTTCAGGCTGAGACACTTAATGGCATCAATAGCATCCAGTAGACTTCAAAAGCATCTTCCATTAGGCTTCTAGCTGGGATGTTTTCTTCAGGTCTATGGAGGGTTCCTCTATGGAGGTAACAAGTCAGCCAGCCCCAAGGAAGAATATACACTAACAGCATGATCTGTAGGCACAAATTATTCCATGTTTTTTAATGTTCTATGCAAGGGGAAGTAAATAATAAATAGGCATTACTTATGAATAAAGTCGAAAGCACAAATGTACAAATCTATGCCCTGGTTCTGCCCCGTGGATTGGGAGATAAGTGGAAGATAACCCAGGCTGCTGATTCCTTTTGAAGTCAACGAACACTGGGATTCAGCGGGGAGCTAATTGAGTTCGGAAGAGCTTTATTAATGATCTGTGTGCCAAAGGAAACAATTGCATCCTTTTGTGTTTTGGGCTAAAAAAAAAGTTCCCTCTGGGTCCTAGTAACACCCCTCTGGTGTATAGACATGCCTGAAATCAGATCGGAATCATTTTCAATAGCATTTCTGTAGTTGTATCATACAATTACATTGATATTTATGCCTGCAAACATTGATCTTCAAACCTTTGCTGCTAACCCACAACCTCCGGCCTCCCGAGAGAGCTTGAAGATCACTGTTCCAAGTTGTGAAGTCAACTCCCATTGAGAATCACCCACACGGCCTCCCCCTCTCACCTGCTTTGCGAAGTTTCTTGTTCCTGAAGACTGATGTGATGACCAGAAGGTTCCCAATGATATCTCCACTAATGGTGACCACCAGGATTGTGGTTAGAGTGCTGACCACCCAGGTGGGATAGTCATCATCTTCATCCTTCAACTCCCCTGAAATGTTCCTCTGCGTCGTCCTCTCCTCCTCCATTTCACTGTCAACTGTCCATGCTCTAAATTACTCTTCCTAATCCCTTGGCCAAAAACCCTTGAGACATTTTTTGGTTGCCTTCAAGACATTTCCTTATCAGTGAGCCAAGCAAATTCTCAGCATCAGGCATGAGACAGTAATGCAACTCCTAGAAACATCTGTTCAACATGCCAGCATTTCTCTCCCCCCCATCCTTTGCATCATGTTATGGGTGGGATTTGCTTGAGTCTTATTCAATTCAGGGATTTTTTTTTTATTACTATGAGTAGAGCACATTGTGATGAGCTCAGTGTTTAGAGTGCACCAGACAGCGTGTGATTCTCCCTTGCATACCTTTAAAGACAAACACTGGTTGTGTCGGGAGCACGAGGCATCAGCTATTCTGTCTTGGTTTCTGAATAGGCTTTTCAGTGGAAGGATGGAAAGAAACAATGATTTCTATCAGGAAAAGCTTTGGAGCAAGAATATTTGTCCTTCAAGTCACATTCTTGACCTAGGTTTGAGAATTCCTTCATCAACAACAAGAACTCCTTGGGGCATTTTCACCAACGAACGATGCGCCACACAAATTCATTACCACTACGCTAATTCGATAAAAGGCGAAGTTGCGTCTCAGCAGCCGAACTCTGGGGAAGTTTCGATAGCGTTAATTCTTCAGCTAGAGAATTTCATAGCGATCTTTCGCTAACGTTCAATTCTGCTTCATTAGTACACCGACGCTTAGGTTAATTTAAATAGGGCGGGTACATATAGGTCATATATATATATATATATATATATTAGAGATGTTGGTGCAAATGCTTGAAGTGGCCATTTGTTATTACAAATGTCCAAGGAAACAAAATAAAGACAAAAAGAGATCCTCTAATGTCCTAGACATGAGCCCACCCTAAAACAAATGTGGCATGTCCCTCAAATGGTCAAAAAAAAAATCACTTTTAAAATCTTTAATAGTTAGATCTTTTAAAGGCAATCCCGCTTTAAGATATGAAAAAACGCCCGCGCCATACAGGATATGATGTCACTGACATAAGATTGAGGAGGATGTAGCTTCATCTTATCAGGTCGCCAGGTCTAAGGTGGCGAAGGAAACTCTGACAGAAGAGGTAACGTTCTGTAAAATTGACACTTTAGTCAATTTGCGGAGTAACAGTAGTTCGCCTGGCGATAGGGTGCGTAACTGCGCTAGTGAATTGTCCCCTTCACCTGTTAGTAATTTGGAGATGTGCCTGCGGACAGGGTCGGACTGGCCCGGTGAGAAAAAACCTGGTGGGCCCCCGCCGGGCCAAACCCCCTCTACTAATCTGCTGGCCCTACAAGAAAACAAAATTTTGGTGCTGCACAGTGCCGTTCGTGCATGCGCACGGCGTAGCTCCTTTTGCGCATGTGCGCGGTTCCCTTTGCGCATGCGTGGCAGAGTAGGAGGGTCTGGAGAGGGGCCCTGGACAGCGGCCCTGGACAGGAGTCCCGGTGGGCCCCTAGCCCCCCAGTTCGACCCTGCCTGCGGATGGGATTTCTGGCGAATTTTCGCTAGCAACGGCCACTTCTCCCTATAGTAAATCTGCCCTATATTCTGGTTTCATTCCTGTTACCTTATTTGGGGGGAGGGGTGCAGCAGAGCTTGCATAGACTCCAGGAGGTTGTAAATTAATATTATGGCACATTACCTGTCAGTAGCCCAATTCATTAGAAAAAAAACACTACATCTTCATTTTTATTTTCTCTATAGCTTTATGTATTTATTTGTTTAATGAAACATTGTTTTCCTCAATTAAGGAATTACTAGCAGAGCCTTACCTAGGCTATCACATTATACCAAAAATCAATTCTATCAGTGATATTCCCATGTACTAAATACACAGGATAAATACGGTAGCTCCTTCAAGTGCAACCTGCTCTTCCACTAGGGTAATAATGTTCACTATCTGCCCTGAGCTGCAAGGTATCAACACACATGCAACCAAAAGAGAAAAACAGCAGGCACTCACACATCCCACAATCAGCCTTGTAAAAGAACCGAGAACTAGGCCACAAAAATAGAAAATGACGTAGCCTTACGCGTTTTGTGCCAATAGGCTGTACAACACACATGCGTCTTATTGATGCGACACATGACGCTGAGGTCTAATCGTAAAAACACGGCATTGTTTGGAGTGTATAATGCAGAGCATTTATAAATGGCTAACTTTTAGGGTCCCAACACCCCTCATTCATTATTCCTAAACTAGGAGACACTTATACAAAGAATTGTTACTATGCAGGGAAGTGCCAGCCTTTGAATACATTGGGGCAGATTTACTAAAGGGTGAAGTGGCCGTCGCTAGCAAAAATTAGCCAGAAATCTCATCCGCGGGGACGTCGCCAATTTACTAACAGGCGTAGAGGACAAGTCGCTATCGAAAGAGACCGCCCATAGTGTAGGTTTGCGCCCTATCAGTCAAACGATCGTTACTCCACAAATTATTAGGGATGCACCGAATCCAGAATTCGGTTTGGGATAAGGCCAGGATTTGGCCTTTTTCAGCAGGATTCGGCTGAATCCTTCTGCCCGGCCAAACAAATCCTAATTTGCATATGCAAATTAGGGGTGGGGAGGGAAATCGCATGACTTTTTGTCACAAAACAAGGAAGTAAAAAAATTTTCCCCTTCCCACCCATAATTCATCATTGCATATGCAAATTAGGATTTGGATTCAGTTTGGTATCAGGCCGAATCTTTCGCGAAGGATTCGTGTGTTCTGCAAATTATTGGATTTGGTGAATCCCTACAAATTATCCAGCAGAAAATGAGGTTGGTCTGTAATATAAGCTGATGCTACAGGTTTGCTGATTATTCAATTCTGATGCTAATTGCACTGGTTTCTGTGCTGCCATGTAGTAATTATGTGTATTAATGACTAATCAGCCTTATATTGTGACATTTCTATTCTATGTGTACTGTATATTGTGAGTGGCTCCCTAAGCTCAGTAAGTGACAGCAGCACAGAGCATGTGCAGTGAATCAGCAGAAAAGAAGATGGGGAGCTACTGGGGCATCTTTGGAGACACAGATCTTTACTGCTAAAGGGCTGTGGTTGCCTTGGGCTGGTACAGAAGCACAAAACATCATGTACAACATTTCTAGATACTTCATTAGCCAGGCTTTAGTTCTGCTTCGAAAGTGAATAGGAGAATGGTTGTTATGTGTTTGTGCTGTTGTGTTAATGAAACGTAAGGGGATAAACGTTCTTGAGCAGTGGAGCCAAATGTTGTTAGACTACAACTCCCAGATTACTACAGCCTGTCATCGGAGATCAATACATGCTTCAAGCTGTAGTCCAGCAATGTAACAGATTTATTTCGGAGCACACCGCTCAATAAAACGGAGGGTCAACAGCCTACTTGATCTTTATGCAAAATAAAGTGATAGTGAAACTCGTTCTTGCTCTGTGTACATCCTACCCAATGTTATTTCTTCACGTGATCATCACAGGGGACATTCAACTCATCATTTTGAGCTCTGAACACCTAAACAGCCCTGTGTTGCTCCCTTCTGATGTTTCATTCCAGTCTACTATCAGCCGTAATCTCCCTATGTTAGATAACAGCAATAATCTTGGATGTGTAATTAAGTTTTCGCGGCCTACTTTGAAGAGCTGGAGGGATCAGGTGGAAGAGTTCTGGGGAAGGATTATGTCTCTTCAAACAGTCTCAATCTCTGCATATGGAAATAATTAGGTCTAGCACTCCTCTACCCCTAGTAACCGATAATTATCTCCATTGTAACTGGTAATAAAAAAGCCCTGACAGTGTTTCTGTGTATATGCGCTTCTTCAAAGAAGGTTGTGCAATTCCTATGTAATGCAGAAAAATGAAGCAATAAATATTAAGGATGCACCCAATCCACTTTTTTTTGGATTCAGCCGAAGCCCAGAATCCTTTGTGAAAAATTTAGCCGAATACCGAACCGAATCGGAACCCTAATTTGCATATGCAAATCAGGGAGGGGGAGGGGAAACATTTTTTTACTTCCTTGTTTTGTTACGAAAAGTCACATGATTTTAAGGATTCGGCCGAATCGGAAAAATGGCCGAATCCTGGATTCCTAATATATATATATATATATATATATATATATATATATATATACAGTCCAAGCGAATAGGAACGCACAACCATGAGTAAAATCCGAAAGCTTGGTGCCATTCTTTAAACTTTCAATTAACACCATCGATGAGGGCACACCATAATCAATCAGGCTTAAGCAGAGAATTAAATCATTCAAGGTTTATTAGTGGACCAACGTTTCGATTCTGTACAGGAAACTTTGTCAGGGTGACGAAGATTCCTGTATGGAATCGAAACGTTGGAAACTTTGTTTGGACTATATTTGTGCGTTTTGACACGAATTTGCCGCGACAATTCGGTTAGACTGTCGCCGGCCTCAGAATTCACATTTCACAAATTTCTCACCCGTTTCGTGAATTTCGCGGGAAATTCGCGAAATTTGTGGTGAAACGGGACAAATTCGCCCATCACTAGCCAGGTGCTCACAAGAAATCTTATGTAACGTACAAAAATATATATAATAGAAGCAAATCTAATGCTTCACTGCATCTCAACAAATTTGGACGTCAACGTGTTTCGATCCACTAGGGACCGTCGTCAGGATGTGATATGGGAGAAGGTGGAGAGTGAATTGTGCAAACAGCTCCCTACACAGTTGGTGAAAACTATAGGTTGCATTCTATTGTCCCTATTTTGATAGTATATTAAGATAGCAATCTTTCCTAAGCAGAAGAACATCAGAGCAGCCTCTTTCTTTTTCCTGACAACTTCCTTGACTACTTGGTGGTCAGACTGGTCAGAAACTGACCAGCAGGTGGTGCTGTTAGAACAAAATTCATTCATATTAACAGCACATGTATCCCTTAATATCTTGGAATAAAAAGAAAATAAATAATGAATCTAAATGACAAAAGTGCTTAGAATAGCACTCTCATCAATTCTACATTCACTTATTTTAAAGGTTTACTTATCCTTAAGTAAATCTTTGAAATAAGTGAATGTAAAATTGATCAGAATTGATTAAGTAAACCTTTAAAATAAGTGAATGTAAAATTCTGATCAGTCTGACCACCAAGTAGTCAAGGAAGTTGTCAGGAGAAAGAAAGAGGCTGCTCTGATGTTCTTCTGCTTAGGAAAGATTTGAGAAAGGTTTCTAATTGTTTTCCTAAGCAGAAGAACATCAGAGCAGCCTGGAGGATTCTTTGTATTCAGTGGGTTGCTGGCCATGAAGGACTGGGGTGGTTAATGGCAGGCTGTGGAATCTGCTTAGGGTTGTGGTTAAGAGGGTCTATGGATGCCGGGTCCCCCTGAAGATTTTTTTTCGGGGAAGGGGCTGGCATTGTCAAGTTATGTCACTGACTGGGGTTAAATATATTCAGTACTGCTTTGGAGTCAGCCCATTGAATGGAAAGGTTTGTATCTCCTTTAATAGCCTTTGGAGCAGTAATTCTATAGCTAACAGCCCAGCAAGCTCTCAGTACGTAGACTTCACGTGGTCAATTGAATCACTGGGTGTGAACATTCCCTTACTGCAGCCTTTTAGGGCTAGTCCACACGGGGAGATAGCGACGCGTTTGCGGTCGCGGCGACAAAGCGCCGCGACAGTCGCCGCGACCGGCGCAGGCGACAGTTTTGTATGGGCGCCTATGTAAAAACGCCTGTGCTAACCACACGAGGCGATGCGCTTTTCAACAGTCGCCTGAAAATGCCTCGCCAGGCTTTTTCAGGCGACTGTTGAAAAGCGCATCGCCTCGTGTGGTTAGCACAGGCGTTTTTACATAGGCGCCCATACAAAACTGTCGCCTGCGCCGGTCGCGGCGACTGTCGCGGCGCTTTGTCGCCGCGACCGCAAACGCGTCGCTATCTCCCCGTGTGGAATAGCCCTTAGTGTTCTTGATGAGGCATCAATGAGCCGATCTAATCTCTGTGTGTCTTGTCACATCATATTACCTCTGCGCTTCGCTCATTAATCTTTGATCACTCTCTGCACTGGATTTTATATATATGGCCTGTGTTGTGCTCCTCTGGGGCTGTGCAAACATCAGTAGCATATTTCTTCTACATTTAAATCAAATAATTGTTACTCGTGTGAGAAATAAATAGAGCGATGCCTCCTTTTGGAGGTGGCTTTTATTTATGTGACCAAATGATTTTTTTAAAAAAAAAACACTTTTGTTTTGACGTTAATATATGTTAGTGTAATATAATTCTTTAATACTATCATTTGTTCACAATTGTTTGTTAATTTGTTCACTAGTATGCAGCTGATTTGTATAATTGGGCTCACCATTGTCTATTGTTATACTGTATGTTATATAATATATATACTGTATTATATTGAGTTGTATATGCATGGTCTCTAGTGATGGGCGAATAAATTCACCAGGCGCAAATTCGCAGCAAATTCACAGCAAATCCCCGCAATTCGCAGCTGGCGAATAAATTCGGTAAACTGCGGCGAAAATTTGCCGGCAAAAAATCTGCTGCATCAAAAAATTTGGGTACATGTCTCCATAGTCGCGCATCAAAATTGACGCGCATCAAAATTATTCGGATACTCATTAACTTTAATGCATTTGGACAAAATAGGCGCACGTATAAAAATTGACATGCATCAAAATAATTTTGACGCCCATTGACTTCAATGCCTTTCACAATTTCGTAGAACAAATTCCCCCATCACTAGTGGTCTCCATTGTCTATTCTTATATATATCTTATATTTAAATTAAATGTAATTAATTAAATGAAAGTATTAAATAAATGCATTGTTATTATAATAAATTATTATATATATTATATACTATATTGATTTGTATAGGCGTGGTCTACACTGTCTATTATTATAAATATCTTCTATTTTAATTGAGTTAAATTAATTAAATTAAAGTATTAAATAAATGTATTAAGTTATGATAATAAATTATTATATATATATTATATATTATATTGATTTGTATAGGAGGGGTCTCTATTGTCTATTATTATAAATATCTTCTATTTTAATTGAGTTAAATTAAAGTATTAAATAAATGTATTAAGTTATTATAATAAATTATTATATATATTATATATTATATTGATTTGTATAGGCATGGTCTCCATATTTTCTATTTTAATTGAGTTAAATTAATTAAATTAAAGTATTAAATACATGTATTAAGTTATTATAATAAATGATATATATATATTATATATTATATTGATTTGTATAAGTGTGGTCTCCATTGTCTATTCTTAGAAATATTTTGAATTTTAATTAAATTAATTAAATTAAAGTATTACATGCATTTATTAAATTATTATAATAAATTATTATATATATTATATAATATTATATAATATTAAAATAAATGTATTCAATAAATTAATAATAAATAATTGAATGATTTATTTATTTATTGTAAAAAAAATAATACATTGTTTATTAAATAAATTAAAATTTAATGAATTTTATTCATTTGCCTATAAATTTTAATTAATTAAATTTGAATTTGTTCTGTATTTAAATATGATGAACAAGGAAACAGAATATGGGTGATGTAGGAAATCCAATTTACCCTGTACATATCGCTTGAAGAGGACTCTATTTATAGATAGGAAAAGGGAAAGCTGTGCCAGTAATAAATATGGCCGATAGGGGAGGGGGGAGGTTACTGCATTCAATATACTTTAGGGCATAATGGAAGCTGCTAAAAGGAGAGTGGGAATTGGGGACACAGCGTAAAATTGGAAAACTTCCGATAAAATATGGGGCATTGACAGCTCTGATTTAAGGGTTCCACAAAAACTACTAAAGGAGGGGGAGAGGATGTGAGATGTGAGAGAGGGACACTGACCCCCAACGTTATGAAGATCCAAATTACAGAAAGATCCATTATCCGGAAATCCTCAGGTCCCGAGTATTCTGGATAACAGATCCCACACCTGTATTCATATTTTTAATGCATTTTTTTATTGACAGTTGTGGTTTCAAAAACATCTAAAAACCGCTAAAATCTGACCTTTAATAAATAATGATCTACTTGTTGTTTTTCAGCTTATTAACCTCTTAACTGATAAGAGTCAATTTTTGTTTCCACCCATACAGCACATGTTGGGGTGTTAAGTATATAAATAAGTAGAAAAACAGATGTTTATAAAAATTATACTTTATTGTTTTCCTTTTTAAAAAATACAGCTATATACACAAAATCTTAAAAATGCAACTTTTATATGGAAGGAATGGATATCCCAAATGCTCAGCTGTCATTAAAGGATAAGTAAATCATTAAAATAAGTGAATGTAAAACTGATGAGGGTGATGTTCTAAGCACTTTTGTCATTTACATTCATTATTTATTTTCTTTTTACTCCAAGATATTAAGGGATACATGTGCTGTTAATATGAATGAATTTTGTTCCAACAGCTCCACCTGCTGGTCAGTTTCTGACCAGTCTGACCACCAAGTAGTCAAGGAAGTTGTCAGGAGAAAGAAAGAGGCTGCTCTGATGTTCTTCTGCTTAGGAAAACTATTAGAAACCTTTCTCAAATATTTCCTAAGCAGAAGAACATCAGAGCAGACTCTTCCCTTAATATATTGGAATAAAAAGAAAATAAAGAAAGAAAGTAAATAACAAAAGTGCTTCGAAGAGCACTCTCATCAATTTTACATTCGTATATTTTAAAGGTTTACTTATCCTTTAAGGAGTAATGGAACAATTTTCACATGTATACAATTTTATAACAGGGCCATGGACTAGAAGTGGCAGTGTAGCATTAAAATGTGACACTTAGATTACTGTTGGGCATCCAAGTGTGAGTCAAGGCATATATAGGAAGAGGGGCTTTGTCAGATCCGAAACAGCACAATTGCAATTCAAGTTTGAGATAATGGGGCTGTTTTACAAACATATGTGTGAAATTGCCAATAGCAACCAATCGGCAATCAGATTTATACGCAACAATTTCTGCTCAAATTATTACAAGTTAGAAGATGAAAACCAAGATCTGATTGGTTGCTATTGAGAGCAAATGTAGTAAATCAGCTCACACGACTATTACATAACAGTAGGTACACTACGGGAGTTATTTATCAAGGTCCAAATTTATCTCAGTATTTCTAATATCCAACTCCGAGCAACTCTGAATTCCCGAATGGACCTTATTTATGAAGAAAAAAGCCGGACAAAATAGGGTCGGAGAAAACCCCCAAAAGCTCAGAATTGTTTCCCAGCAAAAACTAAAATTTTTTGGAGTTTTCAGAGATTTTTGCACCAAAATAATTGGATATCAGCATCACCGCGGACACTGGGAACTTCCCCATTAACTTATACAGGACCTTGAGAGCTTTTAGATGCTGGGGTTTCGGATTCAGAGTTTTTAGACCACCGAACTTTAATAAATCTCGAAAAATTCATAGTTTTTTTTTTTATGCTCTGAAAACTATGAATTATTCGAGGTTCGGATATTCGGAGCTTGATAAATAACCCCCTACATGACTGATGATATCGGACATTCTCAATCATTTGTACTGGTCATGTCTGGTCTTCAGTGTAAGACTTCAAAGCCTTATGAAACTGAGACAAGCCCATGTCCAACACCCTACAAGTAACAAGTCAGATACAAGCCCATCAACATGTGGTCTTGGACCAGCCACGATTCTGACAATACTGATAAATACAATATATCATTTTACAGTGCACTTTTTCATGTGTAGACCAAAACATTGCGTCTGACATCTGCAATAGGGCCACCCTTTGTCGGCATGTTGTATAACCAATTAGCAAAGTGTTACTAAGGACAAGGTCTTGGCTACCAAGATAGCGCCTAACACAGCAAAAAGCTGAATTCTTTGCTTCCTCCTAGAGGTAATACTAAAAACATGTTCAGCTTTTCAGATACAAGTCAATAAGCAAGTCTAGTGTATTAACTAGGTAAGGAACCAGTCTCGGCAGTTTCTTTTATAACTCGAGTTGCTTTTCTCCTGACCTATCTCATTCCACTTCAGGCTGTACATCAGGAAAATTTATTGAATTCCTTAAAGGAGAAGGAAAGGCTAAAATTAAGTAAGTCTTATCTGAAAGGTCTATATAAACGCTCAAATTAATGTTGCTCTGAGTCCTCTGTCAAAAGAAACACCACATTTCTTTCCTTCTATTGTGTACTCATGGGCTTCTGTATCAGACTTCCTGTTTTCAGCTTAAACCTCCAGGGCTTGGGCTTGAGCATGCTCAGTTTGATCCTTTCTCCCCCTCCCCTCCCTGCTGTAATCTGAGCACAGAGCTATGAGTGAGCAGGGAGAGACTCAGGCAGGAAGTGATGTCACACCAAGCTAATATGGCAGCTGCTATCCTAAACAAACAGAGAGCTTCTAGAGCAGTTTACTCAGGTGTGGTAAAGCATTCTGCAGAATAAATATAGTGTTATAGCTTGCACTATTGTGGCTAATCTATTGGCAATAAACTGCTTCAGTAGCTTTCCTTCTCCTTTAATGCTTGTCCAGCAGCATTGTACAAGGAACTCCAATCAGTGGCCTCCACGACTTTCCTCGGTCAGACTGATCTCCAAAAAGATTCATTAACACTGTAGAAGTGAGAGAAGGCCCCAACCTCAAGGTTGGTCTCTCCTTATTCTCATTAAAACAACGTCCGTCCCTTTTAAAACATCACTTCCTCAGAGCTACCGTAGTCGCTTTCTGCCATATTAGCGGCCTGGTAATTTAGTGGTGGCATAGGTGGTGGGCTACAGTTTGCATAGGAAGGCTGAGCCACGCTCAGTCGCACACTCAGACACCGGTAGCCATCGTCAGACTTTTGAGATAAGCCCTCGGATTTGTGAAGCTGAGAAGGATAGTAGCTGATTGCAGTATACTGGTCTAGGCAGGGAGCAGGCTGAGGAAGGAAATCATCCAAGGTGCTGTTGCTGTAACAAGCAGGTATGGGAGCTCTTTTGTTGTTGGACTCCAGTGGAAATGGAAAGCCCCCATACAGATTCTCAGACTCTGTTCCTTTAGGAAGAGGTGGAACCGGAGGGGCTGAACTGTGCTGAGAACGAGCGTATTTGTTCTGAACAGAATCATAGGCTTTGAATCCTTGTCCGTCTGCAGGTGAATAGCTCCGCGGCCAATATGGATTATCCCCGGTGCTACCTGCAACACAACAGACAGAAAATACAGGTAAGAAATAAGATTATCAGGCTAAGCTCTTTCTATAGAATGCCAGAGTATATTGCATCTGGGCAATTGGAGCTGGTGTTACTGGACCACATACCGACCAACATTTTGGAACTAAAAAGCAATTTTTGACCACGCCCATTTTATTGTGGCCACACCCCCTAATTACCATGTTCATTTTACAAAATTTGACAGGTTATGAAAGTTTGAACATATTTCTGTGTTTTTTTTTCCAGTTATTACAGTTTTGCTAATGAAGGTGAATTGCCCTTTAAGCTGTGAGTCTCACTTCTCCCAGGGGACCTGTTATCTTATATTGTTACAATTACTTCTTTGCTTATCTCAAAATTGTTACAAAATTATCGCAGCTTCTGCTGTGGCTTTCTGGGCTCTCTGTTTCTTTTTATGCCTGTTCAGTGCACAGAAAATCGCGACTTTCCAGTACAAACGAGGCACTGCGGGTTGAGCTGTCGAAAGAGGGACTGTACCTCTAAAAACGGGACATTTGGGAGGTATGGCGACCATATATATCAGAAATTGCTCACAATTGAAATTTGATATGATTAGTCTGGATGCCGTCATTTCTGGACCACGGTATCTGTGCCCGATTTATTAGGCACAGTTCTGCTGTGTGTATTGATATTAGCCTTCAAAGAAGTGCTAGCTCCGGAGTTTCTCTGCATCAATGGACGCACTTACTCACAATTCATCCCAACAGGCTACCTGGTGTGATGGCACCAAAACAAGCAAGTGCGAGTAGTATGTTTGGACACAAGCACAAGCTTTAATGAATGATTCTGCCCATCTTTATTAAAAACAAGTTGTTTCCATAAAGCATTGCTCATTGGGGATCTCAGCTGCTTCGCAAAAGCTTTACCTTAAACAGATTGAGCAGAACAGTTACTGAGACCCCAGGGAAAAGATTCCATTCCTCCTAGGCTTGTTTAGCTGATAAAATATCAGGAAGGCTATTAACATCTTCAAATGGGTCACTGGACCTCTGCCATTGATGTTCTACATAAACGTTATATATTTATAAACTTTATTTATATGAATATTTGAAATTGCATTGTTCCCAGGCTACAGGTATAATCGAGTTTGGATTATTCTCAACTCGAATTTGTAAGGTTCCAATTCGAAACTTAAAGGGATACTGTCATGGGAAAAAACATTTTTTTCAAATTGAATCGGTAATTGTGTTACTCCAGCAGAATTCTGCACTGAAATCCATTTCTCAAAAGAGCAAACAGATTTTTTTATATTCAATTTTGAAATCTGACATGGGGCTAGACATATTGTCAATTTCCCAGCTGCCCCAAGTCATGTGACTTGTGCTCTGATTAACTTCAATCACTCTTTACTGCTGTACTGCAAGTTGGAGTGATATCACCCCCCTACCTTTCCCCCCCCCCCAGCAGCCAAACAAAAGAACAATGGGAAGGTAACCAGATAGCAGCTCCCTAACACAAGATAACAGCTGCCTGGTAGATCTAAGAACAACACTCAATAGTAAAAACCCATGTCCCACTGAGACACATTCAGTTACATTGAGAAGGAAAAACAGCAGCCTGCCGGAAAGCATTTCTCTCCTAAAGTGCAGGTACAAGTCACATGACCAGGGGCAGCTGGGAAATTGACAAAATGTCTAGCCCCATGTCAGATTTCAAAATTAAATATAAAAAAATCTGTTTGCTCTTTTGAGAAATGGATTTCAGTGCAGAATTCTGCTGGAGCAGTACTATTAACTGATGCGTTGGGAAAAAAACATGTTTTCCGATGATGTACAAAGGGAGTAGCAACTTAATGTACAAAGGGAGTAGCTTCTGTTTTGTTTTGGACCTTTCCTCCAATACTTTTGAAGGCAGTGAGGTACCCCAAGTGTCTGTAGCAATATGCAAAGAACTCATGTTGCCCATTTCTATTTACATAATATGTGACCCTGCACCTAAAATACATTCTACTGTCAGTTAGGCATTCCTGTGCTTAAGAGTTTATTTAACCTTTACTCTGCTGTAGTTATGGGACAATGTTCATGTCACAACAAAAACAGCCAGGGGTCCTCTGTGTCACTTGAGTGCATTGCTAGTGCAGTAAATGCAATTGCGCAGTTAAAGGAAGTGAATTTCCAATTTAATAAATAGAGAGCTTTATTTGGTGCCCCTGGTTTTTGGCTCATAGCAGGTGTTATAGTACAAATAGAACAGGGCGATGTTAGGAAACAATGGCTCTAATCTGTAGCGGTTTGGTCAGAGAGCAAAAGTTATTTAATCAGTGTAATGCTCCCCAAGTGTAATCCTTAAATTGTAATAATTAGAGGCTTTCTCACTCGCTGATAATGAGCGCAAAATCATCCATGACAGTTCAAAAGCTTAACGCAAGGATAGTTGTCAATCAAAAGGTTCCATAGACATTCCAGGTCTTTACCCGGGAGCAAGTAAGAACAAGCTAAGCTGGCAGTTGCACATTAAAATTGCCACTAGATGTCAGTAGTTAATGTTTTCTGCTTGTCTGGGTCTGAACAGAATTCAAGTGTTATTCAAAAATAAGGGAAGGTTTACTGATCATTAAAAAACGAAACATATATGTAAATTATACATTAAAGGGGTTATTTCTTAAGCTCTGAATTCTCGAAATCTGAAAAATTCAGATTTTTCGGATTTTAAAAAAAATAAATCAGAATTTTTGTGGGGTTTATTAAAGTCCGATGGTATGAAAACTCTGAATCCGAAAACCCGGCATCTCAAAGCTCTCGGGGTTCTGTATTAGTCAATGGGGGAGGTCCAAGTGTCTGCACTGCTGTCAGTACCGATATCCGATGATTTTGGGGATTTGGGGACAGAAAAAAACGTTGTTTTTGCAGAAAAGTCCGAAAACTTCGGACTTGTCGGGCAAAGTTCTGAAGTTTGCCCGTCCCTATTTTTTGGAATGATAAATAAGGTCCATTCGGGAATTCAGAGTTGCTCGGCTTTTTATCTAAGAAATACTGAGATAAATTCGAAGCTTGATAAATAACCCCCAAAGTTTTGTATATGAGGAAGAGGAGAGAGGTTTGGATGTGCCATTTTCCCATCTCATGCAGAAGGGGACACAATGATATGTGGGAGTTACCTAGAGGGATATTGCCAGCGGTTTAAAAAGAAGAGACTGCAGGTGCCAGATGAATGATTTGCTATGGAATATGTTATGCGATATTATCTTAGAAAGGAAAGATACTCACTGTCTTCACAGTCCCAATGGTTCTTGGCAATGGACTCGTTATCTGAGCTTGATGGTGGTGCTGGAGGTAGATTAGGGGCCACACTGCAAACAGCTGGTTCTCGGCCAACTTGCGGCTTACAGAATGTTAGAAGCTCTGGGATTGGCTGACGCCGTGGTTGCCCTTCTGCATCCAACTGGGTGCGACCTGAAGGACTGAGGATATTAAGTTCCATAGGAGGCACTGGAGTACCAAGCCCTATGTCTCTGGACAAATGATGCTTTAGATCTGGGTCCTCCTGAGGGGCTGGCTTATGGTTCACGTTTCTCTGGCATATGCGCTTTCTGAAAACCACAAAGAGCCCAACAAGAAAAAGAACAGCAAGGAGTCCTCCGAGAATCTCCACTATCTCCTGAGGTCCAGACACCAAAACATATCTACTATTTGTAGTAGGGGTCACGCTCTCTGTGCAGTGCCCTCCTTGGTTTGGATCGGTGCAATTGCATGCACTGCTGTGGTTGCACCCGTCTTTGGCTTGGCAGGAAGGGTCCAAGCAGCCATTCATTTCACTTTCACACCTGCAATAAGAAGAAAGAGACATAAGTCAAACATTGTTTGACACCACATTAAAGAAAACCCAACCAATTGGCAAGTGAAACCCAAGATCCACACTTGTTTATTTTGTTACCGCTACTGTTTAAAGCTGCTATATGACATTTGAAGCAAAACAGCTCTCCCCCATCTCCATCAACTTCCCTTCTAGGTGCATGAAACATTGTGTAGGCCACCTCTTCTTCTTGGTCAAGGATAATGTGTCTGCACAATGTGTCACCTTATGCTGTAGCTTCCAGGAGTAATTATTCGTATTTGGACATGAATGTGATGTGATTCCACATGTAGTAGGACAGCAGACACTGAAATGCAACAGTGAACTAAACTGAAGTTAACACCGAAAATTCTTTTTTGGACCCCCATTTGTCAAAACCTTGGAGAAGAGGATCAGGATCACACATTGTTGAAGATATAAGGGGCAATTGCAGCCATACTCTGAATTGCAACTGTCACATTTGTGCCTGATGCATTAGGGATTATGTATTGATGCATATCAGGTGCAGATTGTTTCTAGCATTGGTATCTGTCATTACGCCAGGCAGTGTTTCCTCATCACAGTAAACCTGTAGCTAGGAGGAGTCTATGAGATTACTTTAGACTTTACTCATATAACACCAGGTAGATTAGTGCACAATTGTGGCTTTTAACAGCATTAAAGGGATCATTTTTATAACTCAGTTACTGTTCCTCGAGATGAAAGCAAGACAAGTTTGTTTACCGTATGTTGGCTGGTGGGGAGGAAAAAAGGGTTGTTTTGTCGTCTGCTGTAACCGAGATTAATCACGGATGACAATACGTCCCATGTCTCCCACGCCCTTAAAGGACTCCCCACCTATTTGTAATAGGGTAAAATTATGTGTTTAATGGAAATGTGTATTTTCAGGTGTGCCAATGGGGGGGGGGCTAGAGGATAACTGTGGAAAGTCCCCAGTGGGTGGACAAAAGGAAGTTATAAAAGGGAAGATTGAGTACAGGGATTTTGGAGATGGGTCATGGGAAGAGATGAGCAGCAGGCTCTGCAGCAGTAGAGTCATCTCTCGGAAGAGCTACTAAGTCTAGACAGTGAAAGGGCTGGTGGTAAACAGTATGCTCTAGCAAGTGTAAGATAGTTAGGTGATTAGCATGGGCAGCTATGGCTCCTATGAGGATGTAGTGGCCATACTGTGCCCAGCAGGAAACCCGCCAGTCAGGGCCTAAGAGGAGAGGCTTATCTCCAAGAGGGGTGCCTGCAGTTACAAGAAGTGTTATATTGTTGGTAAACCGGGGATAGAGCCCTGCTAATTTGCTGCTGTTGTGATGAAGGCCATGACCAATAAAGGAAAAAGTGTTTGACTACTACTCCATGCAGCATGTGTCTTTACTGGAGGATTTCCCCCTTACTACAGGTTGGGGTTTATACAGGCATGGCATAGAGGGCAGTTGCCCCCTTAACATATCTATATGGATTTAAGTTCTAGGACCTTCATTCCCAACCAACCATTTAATTTGGTAGATTGTAAGAATAATATGTGCCTGGTGTTTTTCTGAATAACTGTGTAAGTTACACCTAAATTGCATTGTACAACATTTTTGACTGACATCTAGACATGCCCCCACATTTGTGTACTACTACACCTCATTACATAATATTCACACCAAACTGCTTATGCACATTTTCTAAAATATAGCATAAAAAAAACATTTTGTGCAGGAAAGAAAACTGCAAGTTTGCCTTACCTGTCTCCAGTATGTACCGGTGGGCAACTACATGTGTATCCGTTGGATAAGGGGGTACAGGCTCTACTGTGCAAGCATTGAGAAGATTTGCAGGGGTCTGTTCCCTGATCAGCGAATAGAGAATGGCTGAGGCATGAGTAGCCTGGAGAGAAAGAAGAACCCAATTAATGAATGTGTCCATACAGTGTCTAACTTCTCCAAGAAGTATCTTTTTGGGAACCCCTTTTTACATCTTTGTTAAGATGCCGTTTTCTTGGCTTCTTCTGACATTATTGCTCTGGGCCCACTCATAGGGTTTTATGTACAAAATACATATGTAGTCTCGTTGCATTGTTTTTCTATCATGAAAGCTAATTTTGAATCTTACCTTAGAGCTATATTACCTTATATTACCCTGTAATATTAGGACAAAAGGGATGATAGGCAGAATACTGCCACAAATACTGTACTGAGGGGGTACAACAGAAGCCCAAATGAAACTCTAGTCAACCTGCTGCCTTTCTGTCTACACTGGAACATGGCAAGCAGAGGCCCATCATATTACAGGGGAACTGTATCAGGGATATTAAAAAATATTCAAGAATCTTGAGAACGTAAATAGCTGATTGGTTTCTATGGGTTTTTAGGTCTAGAGCTGATGCTGCAGATACCTTATGGGGCTAATTAAAGGATAAGGTATAAAATAAGTGAATATAAAATTGATGAGAGTGCTATTCTAAGTACTTTTGTACTTTACATTCATTATTTATTTTCTTTTTATTCCAAGATATTAAGGGATACATGCGCTGTAAATATTAATTGAATTGTGTTGCAACAGCACCACCTGCTGGTCAGTTTCTGACCAGTCTGACCACCAAGTAGTCAAGGAAGTTGTCAGGAGAAAGAAAGAGGCTGCTCTGATGTTCTTCTGCTTAGGAAAGATTTGAGAAAGGTTTCTAATCGTTTTCCTAAGCAGAAGAACATCAGAGCAGCCTCTTTCTTTCTCCTGACAACTTCCTTGACTACTTGGTGGTCAGACTGGTCAGAAACTGACCAGCAGGTGGCGCTGTTGGAACAAAATTCATTAATATTAACAGCACATGTATCCCTTAATATCTTGGAATAAAAAGAAATGGTCTATAGAAACCGAATATGAATCAGTTTAGTTTAGTCTATAACTAGTTGGAAAACAATAGCAAAGCTGTTGCTACATTGTGTATTGATTGAATGGAACTATTGAATCTTTTCTATTTTCTTCTCGTTCCACATATAACTTGTATGCTACACTTGTCAATTATAAAATGACTTAAAATTTTACTTAATAAAGTTTGAGCCACCAAAAAAAAATAATAGCAATGATCTGATTGGTTTCATTGGGCAAATTGTAAAATCGACCCTACTGAATGTGTATTTAGTATAGGTAAATCTATAAAGATGTTTCACTACTCATCCGAGCAGCTTCTTCAGTTCAACTGACTGGTGTGGGAAGTTCTCGACATATAAACTCTTCCACTAATCCAATCACAATGGCACATTGTAACTCTTCAAAGAGGTGACATCTGAAGAAATTCACAGAGGTGTTGATTTTGTGTAGTTACTGTGATAGGATTATCCAATGTGTCATGCAACGCCTAAAAACAGGTGTTACTTGTGAGAGTTGCATGAATCGATGTGTGACGTGTTCTGAAACCGCTGGGGTACAGATGTTAGAACAGCATTGTATGTAGCAGACAGGTGGTGTCGAAGGCCCCCGCCTCTGTTCAGGATTGGATTAGTGGAAGAGTTTATATGCCGAGAACTTCCCACACCAGTCAGTTGAACTGATGAAGCTGCTCGGATGAGTAGTGAAACATCTTTATTGATTACTCAGCAAGTCCAGTTGTTTTTAGATTTACCTATACTAGATATACCATGATCTGGATGAATGAAAATCTTCATAGTCCTACTGAATGTGTATACTTGACAACATAAAAAGAATGAGGCCATGGGCATGTCTGTTTTCAACGAATATCTCAGTGCCTTTAGACCTCAACGTCAAGATTCCACATCTATTCTATGGTCTCACCTCCATTTGCCATCTCTGCACATATTTTGTCAGATGGGCAGGGGTCCTTGGTACAGGCTCCATGTTGCTCACAGCATGGTACGATGCTGTTGCTACTCACAGGCTGTCCGAGATTTGAAAGAGTCTTTCCATTAATACTGATGTCATCCAGACAGCCTTTGAATCCATTGGACACGTATCCTGATTCTTGGATGACGCCACCAATAAACAGGTTTAGAAGTGATGACTGGGCAGGACAGGGTTCAATAGATTGCCTGGTGTCATTACCATCAAGTCTGAGCTGTATAAAGGGTCCGGTTACCTCCAACAGCACGTTGTGCCAATATCCGTCATTTAACTGTACTTCTGAGACCAATTCCTGCATGATGTTGTCTATGCATTGTTGTTTGAAGTGTAGAGCCCCATTATGCAGCTGTAGAATAAAGCAAAAAGGTGTCCAGTAATCTATTATAGAATGCCAAATCCTACATTTCCAAGATCAAACTGAGACCACTTAATAGTAATGCTTATATTTAAAGTATAAGGAGACAGTCAGGCATGGAGGCAATTTGGAGCAAAGAGAGACTGTCTGACTGATGGTTGATCCCCTTCCTTTTAGACACCAAGAAGAAGCTAAAACACAGACATTTCTGTAGTTGTAGAACTGGGTTAAATCCCTTTATTTCAGAATGCCTATATCATCGGAAATAGAATTCAGTACAGAAATGTTACAGGTGGCCAATACTACAGGAACTCTCAAGTGCAGAGAATTATTAGATGGTTTTATATCTGCATTCGGTGTTTATGAGTTGAAGGAGAAGGCGCTAACTGGTATTAAATAACCTATTTGTATAGGGAGGTAAAGTGAAGATGGGAGCAAAGGACAGAGAAAGGGTTTCCAAATAATGTAATTCTCATCAGACTTTACTTTTATTTTAACCACAGCCATAGGATTTAGCACTATCTACTAGGAACCGAATCCAGGATTGGGTTCGGGATTCGGCCAGGATTCGGCCTTTTTCAGCAGGATTCAGATTCGGTCTGGCCGAACCAAACCAAACCCAAATCCATATGCAAATGTGCATATGCAAATTATGGGTGGGGGAGGGAAATCTCATGACTTTTTGTCACAAAACTAGGAAGTCAAAAATGTTTTCCCCTTCCCACCCCTAATTTGCGTATGCAAATTAAGATTCACATTCGGTTCAGTATTCAACCGAATCTTTCACAGAGGATTCTGGTGATCGGCCGAATCCAAAATAGTGGTACTTCCCTACTAGCTCTAAACTAAGCTTCTTTACAGCTTTACAGAACACACTGAGCATGTGCAGTGTCACTGGCACTCCCAACAGAATCTACTCCTGCTCACAAATTTGAAATGTATAAGGAGGGTACCCAAAAAAAAATTTACAATCTTTCTCAGCCTATCACCCTGTAAAAAGGAAAAGACGCCAACTGTTTTTGGACCAAGTCCTATCTACTCTATTGCACTTCGCCTGGTCTGAGGTGGCAAAGGCAAGTCTGGCGATAGAGGTAACGTTCAGTAAAATCAAAAACGTAGTGAATTTGCATAGTAACGCTCTTTCACCAGAGCAAAAATTCGCCTGGCGTTAAGAGTGCGAAGTTGCGCCAGAGTTTATCTCCTTCGCTGGCGTAATTACACCAGCGCCCATTAGTAAATCGACGAAGTGCCAAAATGACTTCACGCTGGCGAATTTTCGCCAGCGTTAGCCACTTCGCCCTTTAGTAAGTTTTCCCCATGGTATTTGATATATATATAACTGAAGTAAATAGATTTTTACAAAATGACATTACATTGTATTTTATTTAAACTTTCATTTAGACACAGGCCTGGATTTGTGGCAAGGCCACAAAGGCCCGGGCCTTGGCGGCAAAAAATTAGGGGTGGCATGCTGCCCAGCCGCTTTCCGGGAAGCACTGGGGAGCACATGTGCGCTCGCAGGGAGCGGAGTATGCGGGTGGGTGATAGGACCGCAGGCGCCAGGACCGCGTGGCCTTGGTGTGTCTGCCCACAAAATTCGGCTCTGTATAGACACAAAGAAATGAAAGATCATTTAGAGAAAATGTCTACCCTGGCCTTCAGCCAGCAAATAGGTTTATAATAACCTGACTCAGTGAAATCTATAATTGCACATGAGCATGAATTACAAATCAAACCGCTTTAACCTGTTTCGTTTGAGCGTTCCATTCTCACTGAACTAGAAGAACAACCTTAATTGGCTATTACATGTAGCACCCAATCTGACTCAATAGGTGTTTATACAGGAGCAATCTGCACCTTGTTTAAAGGACAAGTAATACAGACAAATACAAGAGTCCTCTGCACTCTAACCCATTATCAATATATTTATTGTTTAAAGGGTAAGGCATTTTTAGTAGCTTAAGGCACAACATGTCTCAATGTCTTAAATATATTGATAATGGGTGGAGTGCAGAGGACTCTTGTATTTGTCTCTATGTATTTTGTTGTCACAGCCTCATTGCACCCCCCCCTAATGTTTTAAAAATTACTGTTGAGCACAAATTTCCCTTGTTTGTTAAAGGTCAAGTAATATACATGAATTTAAACGTAAATATTTCATTTATATTATCTCTTTAGATGTTTGCACACATAGACTAAATGAAGTTACTAAAATAAAAAAAGTTTAAGGAGCAGTAACACCACAAAATGAAAGTGTTTTAAAGTAATGAAAATATAATGTAGTGTCGCCCTGCACTGGTAAAACTAAGGTGTTGCTTTCAGATCAATACTATAGTTCATATAAACAAGCGGCTGTGTAGCAATGGTGGAAAAAGGCTATATGGCACAAGTTAAATAGTGGATAACAGATAACACCATTATGTTCTACAGACTTTATCTGCTGTGTAAACTGAGCCCTTTCTCATTTGAATGGCTGCCCCCATGGCTACACGGCAGCTTGTTTATATAAACTATAGTAGTAATTATCTGTTATCTACTGTGAATCTTGTGCTTGAATGGCTGCCCCCATGGATACACAGCAGCTTGTTTATATAAACTATAGTAGTAATTATCTGTTATCTACTGTGTATCTTGTGCTTGAATGGCTGCCCCCATGGCTACACAGCAGCTTGTTTATATAAACTATAGTAGTAATTATCTGTTATCTACTGTGTATCCTGTGCTTGAATGGCTGCCCCCATGGCTACACAGCAACTTGTTTATATAAACTATTGTAGTACTTATCTGTTATCTACTGTGTATCCTGTGCTTGAATGGCTGCCCCATGGCTACACAGTAGCTTATTTATATAAACTATAGTAGTACTTATCTGTAATCTACTGTGTATCCTGTGCTTGAATGGCTGCCCCCATGGCTACACAGCAGCTTGTTTATATAAACTATAGTAATAATTATCTGTTATCTACTGTGTATCCTGTGCTTGAATGGCTGCCCCCATGGCTACACAGCAGCTTGTTTATATAAACTATAGTAGTACTTATCTGTTATCTACTGTGTATCCTGTGCTTGAATGGCTGCCCCCATGGCTACACAGCAGCTTGTTTATATAAACTATGGTAGTACTTATCTGTTATCTACTGTGTATCCTGTGCTTGAATGGCTGCCCCCATGGCTACACAGCAGATTGTTTATATAAACTATAGTAGTACTTATCTGTTATCTACTGTGTATCCTGTGCTTGAATGGCTGCCCCCATGGCTACACAGCAGCTTGTTTATATAAACTATAGTAGTACTTATCTGTTATCTACTGTGTATCCTGTGCTTGAATGGCTGTCCCCATGGCTACACAGCATCTTGTTTATATAAACTATAGTAGTGTTTCAGAAGCAAACACAGCAGTTTTACCAGTGCAGGGCAACACTGCATTTTAATTTTATTACTTTAAAACAATTTAATTTATTTTTCGTTACTGTTCCTTTAACAAGGCCTTTTAGTTGACGTTTTAAAACTCCCCTTACAACATACTTGTTACAGTACGTGAATAATGTCAATCTGTAGATTCTCACAGTGAAAGGTTTTTATAACAGAGTTTAATTTATTTTTCCTCCAGGCATGATTGATGAGGGCACATACCGTCTCTGCAGATGTGCATTAATGCGTATGAATGGGGGCTGCCATGTTCAGGTACAACCGTAATGGGAATTAACAGATGGTGTTGTCGCTGCTGCTTGTTCCGCATTTACATCGGATGAAACAAGATGCCAGTATTGTAATTCCCACTCTCATAATTTAAAGGGACAGCATACATTTATTTGAAGTTTTCAATTTGGATTTAGATATTGAAAGCTGGCTGTATATTTGGTTTCCCTCTGCTTTACTGGCATGAACTCCTAAAAAGATATTGCTATGTGAGCCTGCAGTTTGAACCTTGCCTTATTTCACATAGGGGTCATTTAACAAAGTGCAGGACAAGTGCCCTGCAGTTTGATCTCACTGTAATTGAGCACAGCGACCGGCATGGACACTGTGTTCAGCAGTATTGCATTAAAGGACCAGTAACATCAAATTTTTTTTTAAATTCATTAGTATACAGGTATGGGACCTGTTATCCAGAATGCTCGGGACCTGGGGTTTTCCGGATAATGGATCTTTCCGTAATTTCGGTCTTCATGCCTTAAGTCTACTAGAAATTAATCTAAACATTAAATAAACCCAATAGGCTGGTTGTGTTTCCAATAAGGATTAATCGTATCGTAGTTGGGATCAAGTACAAGCTACTGTTTTATTATTACGGAGAAAAAAAAAATCATTTTTAAAAATTTGGACTATTTGGATAAAAATGGAGTCTATGGGAGACAGCCATTCCGTAATTCGGAGCTTTCTGGATATCGGGTTTCCGGATACGGGATCCTATACCTGTACCACGAAAAAAAAAAGCCAAGACTAATTAAACTTTAAAATCGCCTTTATTTATTTTAAATAACTCACCGAAACTTCCCTTGCGCTCCTTTTCAGAAAAGGCAACACGGCGATGATCTCCCGGCTCTTTGGATTTCTTCGGGTCCTCTTCCCCTGGCAATTTTGGTCACTTTTACTACGATCCGGAAAACTGCTCCAACTGAGCATGTGCAAATATGGCGTTCACTTCCCCAAGAAATCCAAAGAGCCAGAAGTGGCGCCCATGAACTCCGCTGCACTCAGGGTAGGACTACACGGACGTTTTCGGCACTGCGACAAAAGGCATGTGACAATTCGCACGCAACGGAAATAAGGTAAGAGATAGAAATGTCAGATTAAGTTGCAGCGTTGATCAGATGTGACACAACTGTCAGATGAGACGCTGCGCCTGCATCCGACAGTCGTGTCGCGTCCGATCAAGGGATTGTCCTACCCTTACTCTGCACCTATAGGCGATTAAAGGATTAGGGGCACTTATAGGTGTTATCATCTAATGCGGGGAGGGGAGCTGGGAGACGGGACTATGGAGGGTTCGGGGTAAGGGTTTTTATTAGTGTGGGGTTAATTTCTCCTTTAAATAACAATTCTTGCCCAGCTTTATAAATGTAAACAGGCAAAGGGCAACTGTCCATCATTCTACACTGCATAAAGTTTATTAACGGAACAATAACATAAATTTTTGTTTTTAAAAAACAAAATTCGTTAGTATAGAACGAAAGAAAAACACAAAGACAAATTTGATTAAGTCTTTATTAAGAAAAAACTCCACTGGCGCTCTTCTCTTCAGAAAAGGTGATCCAGAGATCCATTGTGCGACGCTCGATTTCTCCTCCCTGCCTTCCTTATAGGAGATAGCCAGGGAGAAGAAATTGCGTACCGCAAGATCGATCGTCGCCGTGTCGCCTTTTCTGAAGAGGAGCACAAGCGGAGTTTCGGTAAGTTATTTCTTAATAAATTTAACGATTTTTTTTGTTTTAAAAATTGATGTTACTGATCCTTTATTGTCGTTAGTTGCATGGTAGCCTGTTTGCCATTGTTAGTAATGGAAAATAAAGATGAGCCTTCCAGATGTTCTTAAACTACAAAGTATATTTTTATAACACTGGCAATTGTAGTTTAGTGCAGCAGGAATGACAAACTACTTCCAAGAGAAACTTGTGCAGCAGTGAACAATAAGGGAGGGTAAATTTAAATAAATACTTTTTAAACAAAACATTTTTGGAATGCTTTTACTTTGAAAAGCAGAGAGAAAAAATGCTGTTCCACCTTGAAATGTACTACATTCAATAAAGGGACAAGTCTCAACTTCACATGCTGGAGAACCTCAGGGCAATAAACCCTGCTCCAGAGTCTGCTGATCCTTCATGTGCAAAAGAGCACAGCTTCCTAAATGCACCGTGACTTACAGACCCATAGGAACCTCATACAGTCTGAAAAACAATGGTGCTCTTTAAGGACAGGAGCTTAACCCCTTCTTTGCCTCAGAAGACAAAAATGATATTACTGATTAACAGAATTAAATAAAATACACTGAATTAAAAAAAAAATGTAAATACATCATTAAATAATTAATCCGCTAGCTTCTGTTGTATTGGTTTAATAGTCAGAACAAACAGTGCAGCAAATAGCAAGGGGCAGGCGTTGCTTCCATAAAATCCAATTTACAAACTTAAAGGATAAGTCAACCTTTAGAATAAGTGAATGTAAAATTAACGAGAGTGCTATTCTAAGCACTTTTGTCATTTACATTCATTATTTATTTTCTTTTTATTCCAAGATATTAAGGGATACATGTGCTGTTAATATGAATGAATTTTGTTCCAACAGCGCCACCTGCTGGTCGGTTTCTGACCAGTCTGACCACCAAGTAGTCAAGGAAGTTGTCAGGAGAAAGAAAGAGGCTGCTCTGATGTTCTTCTGCTTAGGAAAACAATTATAAACCTTTCTCAAATCTTTCCTCAGCAGAAGAACATCAGAGCAGCCTCTTTCTTTCTCCTGACAACTTCCTTGACTACTTGGTGGTCAGACTGGTGGGAAACTGACCAGCAGGTGGCGCTTTTGGAACAAAATGCATTCATATTAACAGCACATGTATCCCTTAATATCTTGGAATAAAAAGAAAATATAAAAAGCTGCGGACAGACCGAGTCGGCAGTGTATTGGCCTGAGTGCAGGGTCATCCGACGGCTTCCCTGATCGATATCTGGCCGAAAGTTGACCAAATCTCGATTGGGCAGGTTGAAAAATCATTATGATCAGATCGTTGGGCCCTAGGGCCCACAATCGGATCAGCCCGATATCGCCCACGTCAATGTGGGCATATTGGGGAGAGATCCACTCGTTTGTCGACATCGCCAAACGAGCGGATCTCTATGTCTATGGCCACCTACACTGAAATGAATGTATACTGGAAAGTTGCTTACATTTTCCTTCATTCAAAAAGAGGTCGCTCAGCCGGCATTGCACAAGAATACCGACTGTACTAGCTAAAAATAACAGAAGTCATTTCAAATATGTACTTATGAACTAGTTCATATCAATATTTATACAGGTATGGGATCCGTTATCCGGAAACCCGTTATCCATTAAACTCCGAATGATAGAAAGGCCGTCTCCCATAGACTCCATTTTATCCAAATCATCCAATCTTATAAAAATGATTTTCTTTTTCTGTGTAATAATAAAACAGTCGCTTGTACTTGATCCCAACTAAGATCTAATTAATCCTTATTGGAAGCAAAACCAGCCTATTGGCTTTATTTCATGTTTATATGATTTTCTAGTAGACTTAAGGAATGAAGATCCAAATTACAGAAAGATCCGTAACCCGTAAAACTCCAGGTTACGAGCATTCTGGATAACAGGTCCCATACCTGTATGGATTGCAAAAAGTCAGCAGGTGAAGTTCTGGGGACCAGAGCAGAATCCAGAATTACAGCGTAAGGTAAGAAATATAAAGATAATAGATGAGCTCTGCAAACTTGGCATCGGCTCCTACAAGAGGAATTTGGCAGAAGTAGTAGCAGCGCAGGGAGGGGCCCGGCATTTTATTACATTACATGGACGTATCATTATGTTTTATGACGCCTGGCTCGTATAGGAGAAATTGGAAGCTGTTTCTGCCAGGCCCTTAAATGATTAAAGCTGATAAAATGATAAGGCAGGAATTTCCCACCTGAAATTCTTAAGATGTTGCCATATTGCACCTTCCAGTGGACCCAGCGCTGGGAGCTGTTAAATAAAGGTTAAGACCCCTTCAATCAGGAAACTTCACTTCCTAAAGCTGCCCATATGGATGTATTTATGCATATCTTTAAAAATAGCAAAGCACTCAACAGGACTTAAAGGATAAGTAAACCTTTAAAATAAGTGAATATAAAATTGATGAGCGTGCTACTAAAGCACTTTTGTCATTTACATTCATTATTTATTTTCTTTTTATTCCAAGATATTAAGGGATACATGTGCTGTTAATATGAATGAATTTTGTTCCAACAGCGCCACCTGCTGGACAGCTTCTGACCCGTCTGACCACCAAGTAGTCAAGGAAGTTGTCAGGAGAAAGAAAGAGGCTGCTCTGATGTTCTTCTGCTTAGGAAAACAATTAGAAACCTTCCTCAAATCTTTCAAGCAGAAGAACATCGGAGCAGCCTCTTTCTTTCTCCTGACAACTTCCTTGACTACTTGGTGGTCAGACTGGTCAGAAACTGACCAGCAGGTGGCGATGTTTTAACACTTATTTTTATGTTTACTTATCCTTTGAGGCAAAGATCTTAGAGACCCCACCAGGAGTCATTCTTTAGGCGTATGACCGACTTCAATTTCTAGACACAAATTCATAATTTAATAAGTGTACCAAGCTGAAACTAACATCCAACAAGAACTAACATCCAATTCAATACCAGCATTACTACTGACAAGTATGTCCATCGCCTGCCAACCTGGACATTTGATTTGCTCTTTTAGAAATAACCAACATACAAAAAAATGTACGCTGTCAGATCTATCTTTCATTGTCAGAATTACCACTCTTTGGCGGTATTGAAATAAAGCAAAAGCTTAACAATCCACAGTGTAGTAGAGACCCCGTCATGCAAAGAAGGTTGGTGGTTGCCTGTGTTGCAGTTTATGGAGATCTTGGTTGACATTGAACACAATTATCCCTGAGTGTTTAGTCCCATTAAAGGATTAGAGAAAGTTGTCAGACTCCCCTTCTTCTATGTGATGTGATTTATTGGTTTGACGTGGCTAATTTATACACTGTAACCTGCAATATATTTACGTGGGAAAAGAGAGTTTCAGTTGCCCTAGGCATCAAATACTAAGAAAAATGATGTGCACACATAAATTAGTAATGGTTTACAATACTAAAACAGTGGTCTGGTTATGAGTATAAGAGTAAAGGCTTATCCCAACTCCCTTAATTCATACTCAAATCCTATGTACTCGTCTTTGCTGCAAAACCTTGGGGCCCTGGGACAATGATTCTCTCTTTCTGCCACATCTTAAGATCAAGGGGCCCATTCATTAAGTTCGAGTGAAGGAATAGAAGAAAAAATACTTACTTTGACCTTCGACTACGACTTCAACTTCGAATCGAAGGATTCAAACTAAAAATCGTTCGACTATTCGACCATTCGATAGTCGAAGTACTGTCTCTTTAAGAAAAAACTTCGACCCCCTAGTTCGCCACCTAAAAGCTACCAAAGTCAATGTTAGCCTATGGGGAAGGTCTCCATAGGCTTGGCTATCTTTTTTTGGTCGAAGGATAATCCTTCGATCGTTGGATTAAAATCCTTTGAATCGTTCGATTCGAAGGATTTTCATAGTTCGATCGAACGATGATTCCTTCGATCGTTCGATCGAACTATTTGCACAAAATCCTTGACTTCGATATTCGAAGTCGAAGGATTTTCATTCCCCAGTCGAATATCGAGGGTTAATTAACCCTCGATATTCGACCCTTAATACATCTGCCCCCAAGTGTCAGTTATTCCTTTCCATGTGCCTCTCCTTAGCCCTCATGCCTGAACTCATGCCTGAGTATACAGTACTAGTGATGGGCGAATTTATTCGGCATGCGCATATTCTCTGCGAATTCCCGCGATTCGCCTCAGGCGAATAAATTCGCAAAACTACAGCAAAAATTCACGGTCAAAAAAAAGCCCGCCGGCATAAATAAAAAAAAGACACCGGTGCCAAAAACGTACGCGGCGCCGTTTGGGTATTTTTCGCCCACCACTATAAAGTACATATTGTGCCCAGAGATGATGTTTTGACATGTATTTATATAATATTCAATTTATTTGGTTCTTACCTTTAGCTCAAATGTAGCTGATCCATTCGCGAAAACTAGAACAGAGTCGGACTGTTGCGTTTTAAGACGAAATTCAATCTTCCAGTTCCAGCCAATCTCAATGATGTGTTGCACGAAACTGCTCCTGTCAAACATCACTGCTGGGCCTGTTAGTAGGACAAAGAGAACATTTGTGTGAAGCACCATGAAACCTTAGCACAAGTTGAAATACAAGGTCAATGTAGGGTCTTCTGTCATGAGTTTTATGGTGCAGTTTTTATTTCTAAATTACACTCTTTGCACTGCAAATAATTCACTCTACCATGTAACATTTCATTCCTAACTCAACAAGTGTATTTTTTTAGTTGTAATAATGGTGTGTAGGTGCATCTCAGGTCATTTTGCCTGGTCATGTGCTTTCAGAAAGAGCCAGCACTTCAGGATGGAACTGCTTTCTGGCAGGCTGTTCTTTCTCCTACTCAATGTAACTGAAGGAGTCACAGTGCAACATGGATTTTTACTATTGATTGCTTTTCTTAGATCTACCAGGCAGCTGGTATCTTGTGTTAGGGAGCTGCTATCTGGTTACCTTCCCATTGTTCTGCTGATAGGCTGCTCGGGGAGAAGGGAGGGGAGTGATATCACTCCAACTTGCAGTTCAGCAGTAAAGACTGAAGTTTACCAGAGCACAAGTCACATGACTGGGGGCACCTGGGAAACTGACAATATGTCTAGTCCCATGTCATATTTCAAAATTAAATATAAAAATATCTATTTGGTCTTTTGAAATAACGGATTTCAGCGCAGAAGTCTGATGGAGCAACACTATTAACTGATGCGTTTTAAAAATATATATATATTTTCCCATGACAGTATCCCTTTAAGTAAGATGGCCTGTTTTGCATCTGAATGTAAGACTTTCTATTATACAGTGCATATGGACATCCCAGCACCCAATCAAGAGCTCTTAAAAATTATGTGTGTGTGTGTGTATGTATATACAGTATATATATATATATATATATATATATATATATATATATATATATATATATATATATAATACACAAGAACTATGAATATCCTGTAAATTATATCCTTATAAACGGTGAGTAGTGATGTAATTTTTGTGTATTATAATAATTAAATACCCCTTGTTGGAAAATATGAGGATATTATAAGTAACCTCCGGCCTTGTGCTTTTATGTAGGGCATATAGGGGCATATTTATCAAGGGTCGAATTTCGAAGTCGAATTTCAAAGTACAAAAAAATATCTAATTCAAAGTTTTTTCACCGAATTTGGCAATCCTACGATCGAATAAAAATCTTTCGTTTCGAATGATTTTAGCGTGCGATCGAAGGATTTTTATTCGATGTGTAAAGACTTAGAAAAAGTTTGTAGAAGGTCCCCATAGGCTAACATAGCAATTCGGCAGGTTTCATTTTAAGTATTGAAGTCGAAGTTTTTTTAAAGAGACAGTACTTCGATTATCGAATGGTCGAATATTCAAACGATTTTTACTTCGAATCAAAGTCGAAGTAAATTCGAAGTCGTAGTATTCTATTCGATGGTCGAAGTATCCAAAAAATTACTTCGAAATTCGAACTTTTTTTCATTCAAAAATTCACTCGAACCTTAGTAAATCTGCCCCTTAATATCCTTTTACAATAGGGGTACTTTATTCACTATATATATATATATATATATATATATTTAAAATATAAAATGAAAGAGTGTGTACCATTACAAGTGCAGGCTTGTTGCAGAGTGTGTCTGGGTGTTATAACACTGAGCCTGGCAGTGCTGTAAGATGATAACACTGTGGGATCCAGGTGTATCGACTCTTGGCAGGTACGGTTTTGGCACTGAAGATCTTGGCAGGGCAGATGAAACATTTTTTCAACTTGTAAACCAAGTGACTGACTTAAATCGTGAGCGGACCTAGAAAGTTTTTCAGCAAGAATGAGTGGATTGGTGGCAGAGCTTTGGCCCACTCCAGCCAACATTAGAAGGTCCACATAGGATGCCTCTTCATCTTTCTGGAGGCTGGCCATCTGAATTTGCTGTCGGTCTACTTTAAGCAAGTTCCCAATAAACCTCTGCAAACTGCGCCAGTGGTCTCCGATAAACTCTTCGGGGGATACGTCCTTGAAGCGCAGAACCAGAGATAATTTCAGGTCCTCCTTGCTAAAGCACCACACATAGATATGGACTGGAGCTGAGGTGGAAAAGGTGCCATCGCTGACCGTGACATTCAAATTGTAATGTCCTTGGTGAAGACTTTCAAGAGCCATAATTTTTCCATCAGCATGTCCTACAGAAAACTGGCCCTTCCTAATTTCTTCTGCAGCCAAGCTGTACACAAGAGTATCATGTGGGTCTTGATCTGTGGCGTGTAGCTTGCCCAGAACACTGCCATGGAAAACTTGCTCGCTGGTGGTTATTAATATCTCCAAGGGTAGGACCACAGGAGAGTAACGGCTTTGATCAACAACTTGGATGCTGATGAAGGTGCTGGAGGAAAGGTGTGGGATTCCATTGTCTGTTGCCTGGAAACCAAAAAAAAAATTCACAAAAACGTTTATTAGTGAACCATGAAATGTGTTTCCAGATTTAAAAAAAGGACCTTGATCATCAATTCCATTTGACCTTCTAATGTATGTGTATATATATAATAAATATTAATTGTGTAATCATTTACCTGGATCTCCAAGAGATACTTCTCTTTGGTTACTCTATTTGGAACAGCAATCGTAGACAAGACACCATCAGGACTCATTTTAAACACATTGCCCTCGTTTCCTCCTATGATCCGGAAATGGAAGGGAGGTCCATTCTTGGGAGAATCATTATCCGTCGCACTAAGTTTCACCAATGTGGTGCCGATAGAGGCACCGTCCTGTGTAAAAGAACCAATGAGAGAATTCAAGCAAAACACTCATTACTACGATATACTTATGACACTAACAAGTAATATCATTCGCATATTCAGCAAAATATGCGATTAAAAAAAAAAAAAAGAAGCGAATCGCGTGTCGGCTATAGACTGAAATACTTTATATGCCTAACGGTTTTGATTTTAGCAGCATTTTTATTCTCATGGTGGTGATTAGTGCTGGGCGAAATTGCCCCATATCCTACGTAATTCGCAAAACAGCGAAAAATTCGCAAAACATGAATTCTGATGCCGGCGTTAAAGTCAATGGGCGTCTGAATAATGTTGACGCGCAACACTTTTGATTTTTGTCTGTGAAACATGGAAATCTGATTCGCCCATCACTAGCGGTGAAATAATTTAAGCCTGAAAATTTGTTGTTTCTTCTCCACTCTCTCTTTTTGATTCCAAGAGTGCTTGGATTTGTGGTTTTATAGGGAAGTCAGTTTCTCCAATTCAGATAGGGAAGATACTTTGAGACCACAGTTTCCTTCTCCAAATTTATGGTGTCCCAGAGTTTGTCAAAATACAGATAGTTCTTTGGGGACAACACCACCATCTATGAATTTCCTTTTTCTCGCTGCTATACATAAATTTCAGTATTGAGTTAATTAATTCCAATTGATTTATTAATCCTAATAGCACTTAGTTGCGTTGAATCTATGGAATCCTTCTTGGGGAAATAAGGAAATAACACGAATTTATCTCAATATTTTCTGATACAAACGCAGATCAAATCCGCTCAGCTTATTTGTGCTTATTTATTATTACATTTTCCAAAAAATTTACTTTGCGGGAAATCTGATTTTCACAAATTTTTCTGAATTTTCATCAGATTTTTTGGGATTTTTCACCCGAAAACTCAGATTTTTGCCTGAAAACTCCAAAAACAATTGCAAGAAATCCAGCGTAAATCAAAAAATTATTGGGACTTCTCCCATTGATTTATATGCAACCTCCACAGGTCTGAGATGCCGGATTTTCTTATTCTGACTTTTCCATCCACGGGGCTTTCACAAATTTTTCTGAATTTTCATCAGATTTTTTGGGATTTTTCACCCGAAAACTCAGATTTTTGCCTGAAAACTCCAAAAACAATTGCAAGAAATCCAGCGTACATCAAAAAATTATTGGGACTTCTCCCATTGACTTATATGCAACCTCCACAGGTCTGAGATGCCGGATTTTCTTATTCTGACTTTTCCATCCACGGGGCTTCATAAATTCCGACAAATTTGTGATTTTTTAAAAGTCTGATTTTATTTTAAAAAAATCATGAATTTTTCGTGATTTTTGCATTTGGAGTTTAGTTAATAACCCCCTTTGTTTATTTAGATGATTTGTTTTTTAATCAAATGAAATTCGTGGCACACCACTTTATAAGAGGGGAATTTTGCAATTCACAATAATTGTTTTATCCAACTTAAATAAAAGTACTTTTTACTTATATACACGTGGCAATTAAGTTTTTTAAGGTGCAAATAAGCACAGCAAACAGTTATGGAATAAAAGTAATTAATGAACTCAGCACTAATTGATTTGGAGAGCATAATTAATTGATAGAATTGATTGGTGGCTAATTAATTAATTTTTTAAAATTTATTTCAAACAATTCATTTGATAATTGTTTAAAGGCTGCAGAATTAAGGGGCATCTCTATCCTTCTTCCTAAATAACTATAAAATATACATTAATAGCAACAAAGTAGCTATAGGCACTTGGGTATCATTGCCTTCGCTTATAAATTAAAATATTTTCCAGGTTCAACCTTTCCCAGCTTATGGAATATGGTTATGTTGCTGGGCAGAGAACTCTATAATAAATTCTCTAAAATACACATGAACAAGCTCTCTGTACCTGAATGACTAAGCTGTAGCTGGACTGTGAGAACACAGGAGGATTGTCATTCACATCAGACAAGTAGACTCGTGCTGGCACTTCATTAAAATGAGCTGGTCGACCATTGTCTGTAGCACGGACTACCAGGGAGTAAATGGACCTCTGTAAAAAAAAAAAAAAAAGTGGAAAGCTTATGTAAATATCAATTGCTTTAATGTGTTCTTGGATACAAGGCACTATATCATTGTATTACAGACAGACTTTTGGGACTAGAAACTTCAGTCCACTATTTACCCAGGAACTAGGGTCAACGTCCACTCTGCACTACACTAAGGGGCAGATTTATCAAGGGTCAAATTTTGAATTTGAAAAACGTTGAAATTCAAATTCAAAAATTAAATCGAAGTTTTTTTGGCTGAATCGGTCAGTTTTTGATCAAATAGGTCAGTTTTTGATCGAATTAGAATCATACGAATCAAAGTAATAGTGCATTTGAATCATACGATTCAAAATTTTTCCCCAAAAAAACGTAGATTTTTCAAAGTCCACCAATTGACTCCAAATAGGTTTTAGGAGGTCCCCCATAGGCTAAAACAGGAATTTGGCAGGTTGAATATGGCGAATGGTTGAATTAAAATTTGTAAAGACACAGTACATGATAAATTTCGAAATTCAAATTTTTAAATTTTTTTCAAATTTGAATTTTCAAATTTGGATCATTCCCTAGTGGAAGTATACAAAAATGTGCTCAAAATTCAAACTATTTTTAATTCGAATTTTCACTTCGACCTTTGATAAATCTGCCCCTTAGGGAGTTAATTATCAAAATCCCAATTTACTGTATCTCAATATTTTCTGAAATATACTCTGATCAAATCCGAATGGGTTATTTCCCGTTATTTATCAATACATTTTCCCAAAAATTTCCAGTTTGGAGAAAAGACTAGAAAAAATCGTGAAAATCATCTGAAAATCTGATTCTTTTTTTTAAAATTTTTTGTCCAAAAACCACGAAATCTTTGGATTTTTGCACAAAACCCAGCCCAGATCAGGATACCTTCGGGACTTCTTCCATTGACTTACAGTATATACAACTTTTGCAGGTCTGAGATGCCGGATTTTCGCATTCAGACTTTTTCCATCCTCGGGGTATAATAAATATCGAAAAATTCAAATTCAAATTCAAACAGCTCAAATTTTTCACGTTTTTGGCATTCGGACTTTAAAGGAGAAGCAAAGGTTAAAACTAAGTAAGCTTTATCAGAAAGGTCTATATAAATACACCAGTAAACCTTCAAAGTTATGATGCTCTGAGTCCTCTGTCAAAAGAAACAGCACATTTCTTTCCTTCTATTGTGTACTCATGGGCTTCTGTATCAGACTTCCTGTTTTCAGCTTAAACCTCCAGGGCTTGGCTTTGAGCATGCTCAGTTTGCTCCTCCCTCCTCCTCCCCTCCCTGCTGTAATCTGAGCTCAGAGCTATGAGTGAGCAGGCAGAGACTCAGGCAGGAAGTGATGTCACACCAAGCTAATATGGCAGCTGCTATCCTAAACAAACAGAGAGCTTCTAGAGCTTTTTACCCAGGTATGGTAAAATATTCTACAGAATAAATATTGCATTCTAGCTTGCACTATTGCAGCTAATCTATTGGCGTCCGTAGCTTTCCTTCTCCTTTAATAAATAACCCCTTTGATGTAAGACTTTATAACTGGATTTATATAAAATATGTATCATTTGGATTCTTATTAGAGCATACACAAAACTTGTATTAACATCACAACATAAACCTCACCTGCTCTCTGTCCAAAAGGCTCAAGACTCTAATCTCGCCCCGTTCAGGGTGTATCGAGAAATGTCCTAATGGATCTCCTTTCATTATGGCATATGTTATTCTGTTGTTGTGAGGCCCATCCTCATCAAAGGCTGACACCTGTAAGAGGTAACCAAGATTTATTGCAATTTTGAAGTATACATATTTTTTATTAATTTTAAAATCTTCAGACGGTTTATTTATTGGGTTATCATTATATCTTCTAGCTCCCAGAAATATGAATAACCACTGTGGGACTCATTTTGCCTCATTGTCCTCAATAGGTCCTTATTTGCTTTGTTCAATTCATTTCTTCTATGACGTTTGGTTGAGGGGAGGTCCAGCCACAGATTTGGGGAGAATGCCTATTTACTCTCCTAGGTACTCTTGGAGAGTTCTTCTTGGAATTCAAATAGATCAAGATGTGGGGTGAACATTTCTTTGATGTCCTGACAATTTTTTATAAGTAAAGGGACCTGAACAAAAGGGGTGTTTGATCCAAGTAAGTCCAACAACCACTGTCCTGGAGAATTCAGGAAAAGATAGTGGTCTTGTGCCAAACATAGTCCATTTATGCTTCTTTAAGGGTCAGGGCACACGCTCAGATTCGGGGAGATCAGGTGATTAATCTCCTCTTCTTCGGGGCGACAAATCTCTCCAAACTGCCTCCCGCTGGCTAGAATGTAAATCGCCGGTAGGATGGCACTCGGATCGCTTCGTTTTCCGAAGTTGCCTCATAAAGATACTTCGGGCAATTTCGGAAAACGAAGCACTCCCAGTGCCATCCCGCCAACAAGAATGTAAATGGATGGCACTGGGAGTGCTTCGTTTTCCGAAGTTGCCCGAAGTTTCCTTGTTCAGGCAGTTCAGGGAGATTAGTTGCAACGAAGAGGAGGAGGAATGTGTGCCCTGACCCTAACAGTCGCTGAAACCTAAAGTTTTTTTCTTACCGCAAGAACAAAATCTCCCACCACAGAATCCTCCCTTATCTCCGCATCGTATTCCTCCTGGCGAAATATGGGCTCATGGTCATTGACATCAGAAACATTAATAATCACAACAGTCACATCACTGAGAGGAGGAAAGTCATCACTTGTGGCTTCTACTGACAGATAGTACTGATGATCCATTTCAAAGTCCAAATGATTGTTCAAGTATAAACGACCTGCGCAAGGAAAGGACAAGGTTTTAATTCAACAAAGAGATTCATTTTCTGTAAAAGATACCCTAATTATTACAGGTTCTTGGTTATGTCATTAATTATTTGGGTGCATGGAGAGGTCATGAGTTACATGATACTGTATATTATTTCCATGCTTTCCTTTTACAAGATGCAGTTTGCAGAAGTATGAATTACCATTCATGTATGGTTCAGTAATGTAGTACAGGGATGGGACCTGTTGTCCAGACCTGGGGTTTTCCAGATAACAGATCTTTCTGTAATTTGGATCTTCATACATTAAGTCTACTAGAAAATCATGTAAACATGAAATAAACCCAATAGGCTGGTTTTGCTTCCAATAAGGATTCATTATAGCTTAGTTGGGATCAAGTACTACTACTGTTTTTTATTACAGAGAAAAGGGAATCATTTTTAAACAATTTGGAATAAAATTTAGACTATGGGAGATGGCCTTTTTGTAATTCGGACAATGGGTTTCCAGATAACAGGTCCCATAGCTGATTAATCTAGAACCAATGACTAGTGACGGGAGGATAAATTCGGCAGGCGCGAATTCGTGGCAAATTTCGCCGCCGGTGAATAAATTAACGAAACTGTGGCAAAAGTTTGCCGGCAAAAAATCCACCACGTCAAAAAAAATTGGGCGTGCGTCAGAATAGTCTTACGCATAAAAATTGTCGCACTTCAAAAATATTCCAACGCCCATTGACTTTAATGCATTTGGACAAAATAGGTATAAAAATTGTCGTGGGCATCAAATCGATGCACATCAAAATTATTTTGATGGCCATTGATTTCAATGAGTTTTGTGTGTGTTTTATGGTAAATTCATGAATTTTTCAGGACAAATTCACCCATCACTACCTATGACTCTAGGCCAGATGCTGTGATGTCATAGAAGGTGAATCATTTTGTTCCTTAATGCTTGGTTTTCTAATTAGTGATGGGCGAATTTATTCACCATGCGCGAATTCGGAGCAACCTTTTTTTTGGACGCCGGCGCATTTTCGCCAGCGAATTGGTGCCGGCATAAGAAAAAAATTCATAATTAATGTAGTATATTAATCAAGCCATTAAAACTGAGCCATCCTAATACATATGGACGACAGATACAAGTACATTTATATAACAGCGTGCCACCGTTTTACATTTGGCTGAATCTTTAACTAGTGTTACCTGTGTCTGTAGCAAGACGGAAAATTCCCCTTTCGTTTCCATTCAAGATTTCATATTTAATTCCTATGATTTCTTCCCTGCTCTGGGTGAGATCGGATAAATTTAACAACTCTGACCCCACTGCTTTGTCTTCTGCAACATCTATCATTTTCTCAGGGCTACCAAAAACGGAACGACTCAGCGAGGCTACAAACACATTAATGGCTGTGCAAGTCGAGAGCGGATGGGGGGATCCTCGATCTGATGCGCAAGCCTTCAGGTCAATGACAGTGTCTTCCATGTCCTCTAGAGGTCTTTCTAAACGAATGATCCCAGTAGCTTCCTCAATTGAAAAGAGGCCATTGGCTGAATTCGGAAGAGCGTACAGAACTTCGGCATTTAATCCTAAAATCCAAGATAGACACAAGTGTAATACTGTGAAAAGGTGGTTAATTGCATATAAAATCAGCAGACCCTGTTGGAACCGCAAAAGACTTTCTGCACTACTACTAAAAGCAGGATCTGCTTTTACTTATGTTAGGAAGAGGGTAACAGATGGCACCTTACATGGAGTCCAGTCCATAAAGACAGTGTTGGACTGGGACACCAGGGGTCCACCCAAAAACCTTAGACCAGGGACCCACCATAAAACCTTAGACCAGGGGCCCACCATAAAACCTTAGACCAGGGCCCACTCTCAGTACTATTTTTTTATCTCCTCAATCAACCTCTATTCTCCTAGTCTCTTTTCTTTACATACTATAATCAATTATTCCATCTATTTAGCCTCTTTGTTCTCATAGAAACAGGGAATAGCCATGAAATAGACCAAATGTTTAGCAGCAGGAGGGACCACTGACACCTGGGCCCAACGGGAGTTTTCCTGGTATCCGGGTGGGCCAGTCCGACACTGCATAAAGAGCATAGACAACCATGTACCCAACCATATTTAGCCAAGACATTTAGAATATACAGACACCTGTACAAAAACATAATCTATTATTTTACCTTCATCAGGATCCCTGGCAGAGACCACAACAATAGGAGTTTTCACTGTAGTGTTGTCAAAAACAGTCACAGAGTAGTGATCCATAGAAAAGACAGGACTATTGTCATTTACGTCCTTCAGGTTTAGGATTACATCCACTTGACAGGACAAACCTCCACCATCAGTGGCCTTTGCAACAAGCTTGTATGATGATCTCTGCTCCCTGTCCAAAGGTGCCAATGATGTCAGCTCCCCTAAAAAAGGTGGGGGGCAAATAAGACTCATACATATTCGTTCATACAAAACTTTAAAATGGCACAACACAAACCTCCACCTGGGTAACTCTTTACCTGGTATGTTTATTCCCTTATGCTATTGATGGGAAGAGTGATGAGCAACCCGCCAGTTTATTACCTAAGGCTTCAAGCAGAGCTGAGCTGGTGTTTTAGGTGATAGTGGATTTTTTCAATATTTTCCAGGAAAGGTGTGGCCCATTAAGAATGATGACATATGTTGAGGTTGTGGTGTTATGTTTTGAATGGCCTTTTGAGTGGCCAACATCTAAAGGTGGCCATACACTTTTAAAAGCTGCCGACAGATGATGTTAAAAGCTTATTGGTCCATGTATGGGGCCCTCCAACAGGCTAAGATTGGCCAGATATCAAATGGACAGGTTTAAAAATCCCACCGGATCAAGGAAGCATTGATTCATTGATGCGGTCCTTGCACCCACCTCTTGTATTCCAGTCATTGAGATCCGATCGTTTGGGTTCAAGGCCCATGATTGGATCAGCCAATATGACCCACATTGGGGAGAGGTCAGCTGATTTAGCATCCTCTCAAACAAGTGGATCTTTTGGTGTATGGCCAGATTAACACTGAAGTCAGAAGATAACGTTAAACAAAGGCAAGTGTAATTTTTACTTGATTCTTTCCCCCAAGCCCATTTGTTAAATCTAAACTGCCAATTGCACACCTAGAGATATCCATGGAAGCTTAGAATAGGATGTGCCTGTATATACATTTGTCTACTGAAACATCTAATATAAGGCTATATACCAAAACTTTCATTCAGGCTGAATTAAAATGGCAAAATCATCAGATTACAGCAGGCAAAACTATCTCCAGTGCTTTCAGGCAGTTCTAATTATAGTCAATGGGAGGCGGCTGGTGTTGTTTTGGGCACGCTAGATGAGAAGGCACTCCATGGGCCTTCAAGCATATATTTCTGTTTTGATATAAACATATTTCATAATTTCATTTGAATAGACAGATGTATTTACAGGCCCAACCTACTCTACATGCTTGAACAGGCCTGTTGGTACTGTTTTTGTGACCTCAAAAATCCATAAAAATCAATAAAATTGTCATACATCAAGATCATGGTAATGTTCCAATAACAGAGGAACCACTGTATAAAAAAAGCCATTTTTTCCAGCAAATTGTCACTGCTGGTCAAAATAAAGAGAGACCATCAATTGAAGACGAGCACCATAGGCGTGATGATTATAAAATACAAAGAGAGATAATAGAGGGTCTGAGCTTGTCTTGGTGCGACCATTTCTAATGTTCTTTTAATAATACTTTTCATGCGGAAAATAACAGGGCTGGGGATAGCAGCATAAAGGCCAGTTAGGATCTAAAGGCCAGTTAGGATGATATTTGAGATGAATGCTTAATTGCTGTCTTGAAACTTCTCAGACCAATAACTAGGGTTATTGAGGCCAAAACTCTGAAAATGCCAAAAGACTTCTCCTCTTGGCTGTGTTTCCAAACACAGCAAACTTATTATCAGCAACTACCCTACGAAGTAAATTATTCCTTATACCTTGGCATCCGTAGTAGAAAGTGCCTCTCAACAGGCTGACCCTGGAGAAGTCACCTGGAGAGCACCACTTACAGTATATTATCTTTTCAACATATTGATTTTATTTATGGAGACATCATTTGCACTACATGTTTCGGCTTTACAGCCTTCGTCAGGAAGTTACTTATTATCAGTAAGCTCCATAAATAAAATCAATTCTTATCAGCAATCAGTGATTAAGGGCAGAGACACACGTCAAGATTCGGGGAGATTAGTCACTCGTCGACAAATCGCCTCTTCTTCGGGCGACTAATCTCCCCGAACTGCCTCCCTGCCAGCAAAAATCGAAATCTCCGGCAGGATGGCACTCGGAACGATTCATTTTCCAAAGTCTCCCAAAGTTTCCTCTTGAGTCAACTTTGGGCGACTTCAGAAAACAAAGCGCCCGAGTGCCATCCCGCCGTCAATTTAGATTCTAGCCTGCGGGGAGGCAGTTCGGGGAGATTAGTCGCTCGAAGAAGAGCCGATTTGTTGCCGGAGGAGATATAATTGGTTGTGATGTATGGCTGCACTGGTGCAGTTTAACATTTATGTAAGTAACCTTATTAAGAGAAAGAGGCCAGATTCAATTAGATGATAAAGAATATATTCTATTCCAGATTCTCCCATAGAGCAAGATTTAATTTATTGAAAAAACTTATCTCACTGAACACTCTGTTAACGTATATGGGAAAAAAACTGCAACTGAATTAGGAGAAAAATGTTCTCTCTTCAAATTAAATCTCGCCCATAAGTGATAAACCATAAAATATGTCATTGATTTGAATCTGGCCCCTAAGAAAAATAAATATAATCTTTCTGTTGAAGGGAACTGCACATAGGAAGACAACTTACCTGTATTGGGATCTAGTCGGAATAGGTTGTCTCCAAGTCCATAAAGGGCGTAGGATAATTGTGCATTATTTTCAACATCAGAATCCTTCGCTGATATTTTAGTGATGAACAGTCCCGGAGGTGCATCTTCGGAAATCGTTGCTGTGTAAAGCATCTGATAAGAGTAGAATTATTTTAACATCTTGCATTTAATCTTTTCGTAAAAGCAAGACTATAACTTTTAAACTGATGGTGATAAATGAGCCATTAGACAGATGCTATGTCTGCCAGTCTCCTCCTCTCCAACAGAAGGAACATAACCATCTTATCGAGCACGAAACAGCATAATTAGAAGCCTTATCTGTGAAATCGAAACAAAACTTGTGTAGCAGGTATGAACAAGACCTTGGAAGGTCACAGTTGAGGAAGAAACTTTACGCCACCCAAAACTGCTTCCAAAGAAGAGAAAATGTTCCAGACTTCCTAAAATGTTTTTCTATTATATTGCACTTTCCTGCACTGTCAGCTGCTAACCAACTCCTAATATTGTATGTAGTTGCTCCGTTGTTGAACCCTACAATGGAGGGACTACATGAAAGGCTTCTGTGTAGCAGCAGGAAAACACAGTGGGGCTCATTTATTAACACTGGGCAAATTTGCCCATGGACAGTTACCCATAGCAACCAATCAGTGATTAGCTTTTTAAAGCCAGCTGCAAGTAGAACAATGAATGCAACAATCTGATTGGTTACCATGGGTTATTGCCCATGGACGAATTTGCCCAGTGTTGATAAATGACCCCCAGTATCTCCCGTGCTTGTGCTGTATCTCCACTAAATGAGAGAATCTAATTCTAGGCAGTGTCATTTTATGGGATAAACTCAAGGATTGAAACATAATTTTGCCTCTTTATAGGTCCCTGGTGAGGCCTCATCTGGAGTATGGGGGCAGTTTTGGACTCCAGTCCTTAAGAGGGATATAAATGAGCTGGAGAGAGTGCAGAGACTAAGTGCAACTAAACTGGTTAGGGGGAGGGATGACTTAGGGGGTTGAGAATTTATCTCAATATTTTCTGCTACAAACTCTGATTTGCTTTGCGGGAAAATATCAGATTTTCCCGATTTTTTTTCAGATTTTCCCATCCGACTTTCCCGATTTTTTCTAAAATTTTCACCCGAAAACTTTGGGGTATTACACCAAACCTAGCGCACATCAAAAAATCATTGGGACTCCTCCCATTGACTTATATGCAACCTTGACAGGTCTGAGATGCCGGATTTTCAGATTCTGCCTTTTCCATCCTCAGGGTTTAATAAATTCTGAAAAAGTCGTGATTTTTTAAAAGTACGATTTTTTTAAAAAAAATCATGAATTTTTTGTGAATTTTGCATTCGGAGTTTAGTAAATAACCCCCTTAAATTATGAGGGTAGACTGTCGTGGTTGGGGTTGTTTTCTCTGGAAAAAAGGCGCTTGCGAGGGGACATGATTAGACTTTACAAGTACATTAGAGGACATTATAGATAAATAGCAGGGGACCTTTTTACCCATAAAGTGGATCACGTACCAGAGGCCTCCCCTTCAGACTAGAAGAAAAGAACTTTCATTTGAAGCAACGTAGGGGGTTCTTCACAGTCAGGACAGTGAGGTTGGGGAATGCACTGCCGGGTGATGTTGTGATGCTGATTCAGTTAATGACTATAAGAGGGACTTGGATGACAGACATAATATCAAAGGCTATTATGATACTAAACTCTATAGTTAGTATAGATATGGGTATACAGAATGTGTGTATGGATGCTGGGTTTTCATATGGAGGGTTTGGACTTTATTCAACCCCATTTAACTATGTAATTATGTAAAGACGTGTGTATACTGCCAAAGAGAGCCCCTTGCATACTAACAGTCCACATAGGCAAATAGATCAATTCCCATGCACAGTAAAAACCTAAAACTCCCCCTCATTATCTAATGATATTATTTATCTATACTTATTTGGTTGTCCCTGCTGTAGTAGAAAGCAGATGCTACGAAATATGTTGGCGCTATATAAATACATGTTAATAATAATATTACTAATAATAATAATGCTTTGTCTGTAAATGCTATACACTATTTTAATTCTCAGAGCATTCCCTGTAGAGTTATTATTATTATTATTATTATTAACATGTATTTCTATAGCACCAACATATTGCGTGATATTCTATATGACCCTCAGTTATTTGTATCCTTAGCCTTTTCTCGGAATGGCCTTCCTCTGCACTATATAATATTCATCTTTGTATAACTGTCGCATGATTGTCTATTTATCTTCAGATTTGTTGCACCCACGAACCTGCAGGCACACAGGGCTGTTGTCATTGATGTCAAGCACAATTATTTCAACACCAACAGTAGCTTGGAATTTTCCATCTGAAGCAGTCACTTGCAGGAGGTGTTTCTCTTCTTGCTCCCGGTCCAGGGGCTTCTTAGTCTTGATAACCCACTGATCTCCAGCTTTATCAATACTGAATTGGCCCAAAGAGTCTCCATCTGGGTAATTAAATAATATATATATATATAAATATATAAAAATGAAATACAAATGTTAAGGTTATCAGTGATTATTTTATGTTGCAAAACATTATATTTTAGATCAGAGTATAAATAGTGATGGGCGAATTTATTCGCCAGACGTGAATTTGCGGCGAATTTGCGCGATTCGCCGCCAGCGAATACATTTGCGAAACGAACGCGAAAATTCGCGGCAAAAATTCGCCGCCGTCAAAAAAACTTTTCCGGAAAAACGGGCGCCGGCGTCAAAAACAGGCGCCAGCGTCAAAAACGAGACACCACCGCCGTTTCGTGCATTTTTTCCGCCGTTTTGCGCGAAATTCGCAAATTTTCCGGCAAAGCGAAACTGCACAAATTTGCCCATCACTAAGTATAAACATATTATTGATTCCATTTTAATTGTACAGGTATGGAACATGTTATCCAGAATGCCCAGGACCTGGGGTTTTCCGGATAAAGAATCTTGCCATAATTTGGATCTTTATACCTTAAGTCTACTAGAAAATCATTAAATAAACCCAATAGGCTGGTTTTGCTTCCAGTTAGGATTAATTATATTTTAGTTGGGATCAAGTACAAGGGACTGTTTTATCATTACAGAGAAAAAAAACATTTTTAAAGATTATTTGATTATAATACACAAAAGCCATGAATATCTTGTAAATAATATCCATATAAACAGTGCTGATGTCATCAGTTATAAACGGTGATTTCTGATGTCATTTCTGTCACATGACTCACTGAAACTTGTGTATTATAATAAATAAAGTACCCCCAGTTGCAAAATATGAGGATATTAGAAGTAACCTCAGAGTTCCATGACCTGTATAAAAACACTTGGACTTCTGCCTCGTATTTTTATATGGTCATGAAACTCCTCTGTATCTTTTAATATGATATCCTTATAATTTACAAGAGGGGGTACTTTATTCACTATATAATGGAGTCTATGCAATGCAGCCTTTCCATAATTCGGAACTTTCTGGATAATGGGTTTCCGGATAACAGATACCATACCTGTATTTCAGCAGTCTCCCTCTTTAATAAGGAATGCCTGTGGTGAAGGTATATTGGTACTGTCTCAAGATATACCTGATTTCTTCTTTAAGAATGTAAGAATCAGATGTTCCACCAAGCCTACACCACCATCAGCTTCATCAAATGAATTGTGCATATACTTTAAGAATTGTGCCATTCAGATAAAAGTTGAGTTTTAAAAAGTCTCACCTGATACAATATATGGCACTCATGTATAAAATCAGATTATAACAGGATTATCCTAAGAGCGCAATAAACTCTACCCCTACATTTTACATTCTATGAGACAAATCATAGATAAACTAGAATAGTCTTACCTGTGATATAGCAAGTCACTTTTCTGTTGCTCTCAGATATGTCATTGTCCCAAATTTTGAAGGTGGTTACGACTTGTCCTGGTTCACTATTCTCAGTCACGGATCCCTTGTAGATTTGAGAGGTAAAATATGGGGGGTTGTCATTATCATCCGTCACTGTCAATTCCACCAGGGCCTCGGAGGATAGTTGTATTTTCCTGCCTTGGTCTGATGCCACCACATAAAAGCGATAGACATCTTGTTTTTCACAGTCCAACTCTTTTAATGTTGTGATCCATCCATTATCACTGTCAATGGTGAAGAACTGCTGGATTTCTGCTGAAACTGCTTTTAGGCTATAGGTGACCATCCCGTCACTTCCCGTATCCTGATCAATAGCAGTGACCTGTATTACAGTGCTCCCAGGGGGCATGTTCTCAGCCATGGAAGCTTTATATAGATCTGCCTCAAAAATGGGCTGGTTGTCATTTATATCCTTTACTTGTATGCTTACTGGCACTAGAGACAATAACTCTTTGCCTTGGTGAGAACAATTTGCCTGCACATCGATTAGATACCATTTGGTTTTCTCATGATCAACACCTTTTTTCATAATTAGGGCTCCCGTGTGCTTATTCAGGGAAAATACACCATCCTTGTTGCTTTCTGGAGTAGTTCCTTCCACAAGGCTATAGATGATTGGCTCTACAGCTAATGCTTTCACCAGACCCACCTCTGAACCCATGGGCAGGTCTTCAGATGCTGAGAAGCTATATAGAGGTTCAGAAAACCTGGGTAGAGGGACTTCTGTTGAAACTATCTGAAGGTGAACAGGGACAAGTGAGCTCCAGTGTGGCGGCGCACCATCCTTTGCTATGGCAATGAAACTTATGGCTTGATTTTCTAATCCAAGAAGGCTTTCCTTAGCTGTGATAACACCACTTGTTGGGTTGATCTGAAATAAATCTTTATCAGATGAGTCAAGTGAATAAGTGACATCTGCATTTAGTCCTTCATCGGCATCAAAGGCAACTACTTTAATTACAGGGGTACCTTTATTGAGGTTTGACTGTACAGACAACGTGTACTCCATAGCTTTGAACAGAGGTGGATTGTCATTCTCATCAGTTAATATTATTTTTACTGTGCAGAAGGCTGCCCTACCACCTCCATCCTTGCCCATTATTTTAATAGCTATAACTCTCTCAGTGGAATTCTCACGGTCAAGTTTAGCTAGTGTAGCTATGTGTCCTTTGTTATCAATCGAGAACTTCTCAGAGGCCAACTTGTTTATAATTGTGTACTGTACAATTCCATAGGGACCATCATCAGGATCTACTGCCACCACCTCAATTACTCCTGTGCCTGGATCTGCATTTTCAGCCAGTTCTACTTCATACATATCTTGCTGGAATGATGGGCTATGCTTATTGGCATGGTTGACATTAATATACACTGGTACACTGGCCCTAAATACTCCATCTGACGCTGAAACTAGAAGGTAGTAAGATAGATTTAAACTGTTTTTACAAAGGTTAGACCTGGATATTACACCAGAGGTTCTATTGATGGTGAAATGCCGATGGTTGTTGCCTGATTGAATTAAATATTCTAGCTTACTAGTGTCTATACTATCTTTGTCAAGAGCTTGGACTTTTATGATAATGTGGCCACAGTGTGCAAGTTCACTTACATTGGCTTCATATTGTGGCTGAATAAACTCTGGAGGATTGTCGTTTACATCAGAGACATTGACAATGACCACGGCATCTGCGTGTAGAGGTGGATTTCCATTGTCTACTGCCCTGACTTTAAACTGAAACTGATGTCTTAATTCATAATCCAACTCTTGAGCTGTTGTTATTTCACCTGTTTTGGAGTCGATATGAAAGAACTCAAGAGCATTATCTGTGTTGTTTCCTAAAATGTGGTACGATACTTGTTGATTTTGTCCAGAATCTTGATCAATTGCTACCACCCGAATGACTGGTCTATGTGGAGGCAATTTCTCCATAACATGACTGAAGTAGACCAATTTAGAAAAGACCGGAGCATGATCATTTACATCCTCAACCTCTATGGACACTCTAGATTCTGAATATAATCCCAACGCAGTGTCAGTGGCTCTGACTGTTAATGTATGTTTTGTTTTGGTCTCATAATCAAGTGGGCCTGCGATACTAAGAGCTCCAGTTTTAAAGTCAACGTTAAACAGAAATAAAGCCTCGTTTTCCACTATATTGTAAATTACACGAAAGCCCTCTGGACTGCGGGCCTGTATATGCAAAATAGGAGTGTAAACGGGAATGTTTTCTGGAACTGTTACTTTATAGTAAAGACTCTGAAATATAGGATGGGATTTGTTTCTTAGAATGATTACTACTTCCTCTTCTGCTTTGAGAGGTGGTTGCCCGTGGTCTATTACTCCTACTGTCACAATATATTGATTCAAGGCTTCAAAGTCAAAGGGCTGTTTTAAAACAATATCCCCCAAATTTGGGTCAATCCTGAAATACTTATATTCTTCTGCTAACCAGTATGTTAGTTTACTGTTTCTCCCAGAATCTTTGTCTACGGCTGTAACCTGGAAAATAACATCACCAGGCTCCAGTCCATCCTCAGCTATAATGTAATATGGAGTGTTTATGAATTCTGGTGGATTATCATTGACATCTTCTACTTTAACTTCTACCGTCGTTTGGGAAACTCGAGGTGGATTTCTGCTATCTTGTACCTCAATTACAACATCAAATTTCTCCTGCACTTCTCTGTCAAAGCCTAAACCCTTTGTTTGCAGAACACCAGAAGACCTACTTATCTGAAAGTAATTTGTATATGTAAGGACTGAAAAATAAAGTGGTTCGTTGAGATGGATACCCACCACATCTACTACAGTCAAAACCTGAACTTGAGCATCGTTTTCAAACACTTGAGCCTTGTAATTCTGATCAAATTTCAAAGTGCTATCTTGTTTCTCCGTTACATTAATTTTTACCAAGGCGGTGTCATAGTACAATCCATCTGATGCCTTTACTGTAAATTCACAGTATGCATTCAAAAGGGAAGGGTCATTCAAAGTCAACAGTCCAGTGCTTTGCTCAACCAAGAAAAGATTATCCTCATTGCCTTCAGAGATGCTGTAGGTTACCATGGAATCATCATCCTTGGCTTCCACGTGGAGAATCTCCATGCTTTGGTAAGCTGGTAAATAAAGATTCAACTCATAAGTGTCCCTTAGGAATCTAGGTGGTGAATCATTAACGTCATACACCTGTATTGTGACTTTTGCAGGTGTTGAAGCAAATAAACTTGGCAGACCCTCATCATGTACATGTACAATAAAATGAAATTCCTTGGTAAGTTCATAATCAACTTCGGCTGTTGTAGAAATAGTTCCCATATTTGGATCGATCTGGAAATATTTGAGAACCTCTGGATCTAGGATCTGGTAGGCCAGTAAAGCATTGGATTCACTGTCATTGTCAGAAGCTTGAATGATCAGAGGAGTAAGATCTACATTAGTGACCATGCTTCCAACTACTGCATCTTCACTGATCTGTCCTGTATACATAATTCGGGCAAATACGGGTGCATTGTCATTTTCATCAATAATATAGATAAACACTGTGGTTTCACTGTAGAAGCCCAGAGAACTGTTACCCCGCACTTTGAGTTGGTAGGAAGATGTGGTTTCAAAGTCCAATTTAATCATGGTAGATATGATGCCAGAGTAGCAGTTAATGTAAAAAGCACCCTCCGTGTTGCCATCTCTGATTTCATAATTAATGGAGGACCAGCTAGTTGCGGATACCATAGCAACAAAAGACCCTATGGGCATTAGTTCACTAATCTCGACCACATACTCAGCAGACACAAATTTAGGAGGTGAGGCATCAGAAGGCTTGATATAAACATTAACAGTGGTTGTATCCTGAAACTGTGGTGTCCCTTGGTCTAGTGCCACTACTGTCATTGTAAACTGGTTCTTTGAAGGATGTTCCAGAGATTTTGCTACAGATATCACACCAGAAGTTGAATCAATTGCAAAATATCCCTCTGTGTTACCTGTTGGCAAAAACATCAAACTTTTAAGGAAACCACCACAACCATTTTTATGCTCTATTATCGACCACATAACATCCCTATGCACCTGACGAAGGCCAATGTAGCCGAAACATGTAGTGCAGGACTTTCTGCAAATAAAGTGATGATATTTTAAAACAAGAAATCGTGCTCTCCGGCTATTATCTCCTTTACTTGGGAATCTTTGCACTCCGGCACGGGGTTTGCAGCTCATTGAGAAGCACTAATACACAGATGTCTACATTAAGGACAACTCTATATTTGATAGCATCCCTATGCATAATTACATGAATGTACAGTGTGTATATACAGTATATATATAAGGAAGTTGTTTCTTCAGCTGTGGTCTTGTTCAAAGTCAACCACAATATTTATTTATGATTTATATATGATTGGCATGCAGTCTGTGTATAATACTACAGTCACAGTAAGACATATGGCAGCACTCATTAATTTGTATGAATCCAAAAAGGAAAGGAAGAAATCATATATACATGAAATTAGGGATGCACCGAATCCAGGATTCGGTTTGGGATTAGGCCAGGATTCTGCCGTTTTCAGCATGATTTGGAATTGGCCGAATCCTTCTGCCCGGCCGAACCGGATATGAATCTAATTTACATATGCAAATTAGGGGCGGGAAGAGTAATTGCGTGACTTTTTGTCACAAAACAAGGAAGTAAAAAACGTTTCCCCTTCCCGCCCCTACGCAAATTAGGATTCGGATTCGTTTCAGTATTCGGGCGAATCTTTCACAAAGTATTTGGGGATTTAGCTGAATCCAAAATAGTGGATTCGGTGCATCCCTACATGAAATAAAATATGGATTCAAACTTTCTTAAAGGAAAACTATACCCCCCAAACAATGTAGGTCTCTATAAAAAGATATTGCATAAAACAGCTCATGTGTAAAACCCTGCTTCATGTAAATAAACCATTTTTATAATAATATGCTTTTCTAGTAGTATGTGCCATTGGGTAATCATAAATAGAAAATTGCCATTTTAAAAAATAAGGGCCGCCCCCTGGGATCGTAGGATTCACTGTACTCACAAACATACCAACAAACCATACATGTTAGGTCACATGAGCCAATTAACAGACAGAGGTGTGTCTTTTGCTTCCACACTTCTTCCTGTTACAGTTAGAGCTGCAGTATTTCTGGTCAGGTGATCTCTTCCTGTTACAGTTAGAGTTGTAGTATTTCTGGTCAGGTGATCTCTGAGGCAGCACAGAGACCATCACAAAATGGTGTCTCAAGGCAAGAGATGTAAAAGGACAATATTTACATAAATATATATTCCAGTTTGGTAAGATTCTTTAATATGCCACTTAATATAATATGAACTATCTGTTGCTTAAGTGTTCCTTTTGGGGGTATAGTTTTCCTTTAAATAAAGATCATTTCTATTTATACTTCTATTCTGGAGGATCTATATCATTTCTGAAACAATATTTGCCTCACCTGATAGAATAGAGTAGCGGATCTTGGCATTGATCCCCTGGTCCAAGTCAGTGGCCCTTGCTTGAACCACTTCTGTGGTGATAGGAGTAGAGTTGGGCAGGTTTACTTCATACATGGAGCGAATGAAACAAGGGGGGTGGTCATTACTATCTTGTACCTGAATAGTCACCCGGACAAAATTCCTTTTAATTGGGATTTCTTGATCTCGCACCTACAGTTCAACAGAAAGAAGGACACCTTTGAAGAACCTGGTATTAAGCACAATTTTCCATATGCTTTTATTTGAAAAGAAATATGGCTACTCTCAACTTCATTATGAGCAGAAGAACATTTCCTTCTTATCAATATAAATATCAATGGCTACTCTCCTTGCTTTCATACATTGCTTAAAACCTACCATGATAGTCAATATATGAATGGGAATAGTTTCATAATTCAGAGCCTCTGCGGTGAACAGGATACCACCGCTTGGATCAAGACGAAACATTTTTGAGCTTCTTGGATCTGCACTACCCTGAAGGGTAAATATTAGCTTGTTCCCACTGTCTTTATCTGTTGCAGTGATCTTAAGTATCTCATCTCCAAGTGGTACATCTTCAGAGACTTGCACCTCATAGTGGCTTTTCAGAAATTGGGGGCGGTAGCGATTATAAGGGACCACATCAATGTAAACCTGTAACAAGACATACTTGTTTGGTCATAAGAATAAAAGATAGATTAGAGTAAACACAAGGAACAATACATAAATATAAGAAGAAGAAAGACATAAGGAAAGAGTTATGGAAGGAAAAAGGCAACACAAGCAATGAAGAATGTCTTTTACAATCCATAACAAACTGGCTTACCTGCGTGCTAACAGAGTTAGATCCATCTGTGACCTCAACAGTTAGAATATAATTTGATTTCTTGCTTGCTTGCAAAGGTTGGGCTATTACCAAACCCCCAGTTGTCTTATCTATGTCAAAGTCCAATTCATCATCGCCACCTGGGGAGATAAAATAAAGAGAGGTCATTCGGTCTTTCAATATCAACAATGGAACCTTCAAGAACATCCCTTTATAAACAGACAACATTGATAATAAGGCAGTCATATCTGTTTGCACCTTGATTGCGGAAGTTCTGATTATCTAATGAAGAAGAGGGACCCTGTGCATTATGGCCACACAAGATGAAAACAGTATGAGGCTCATGTCACCTCTGGCTCAACAGATGATCTCCCACACTTACCAATGGAATGAGTTGAAAAGGCCCAAATCCATAAATTTCAATCCTTTACTCCATTCCTATTGAACTTCTTGTTTCTCTGTTTTTGCAACCGATACAACTTAAACCCCTTATTTCTTTTAGTCTGTGTCTTTAGCAATCAAGAACAGTGTGTGGACTAACACAACATATATTTAAATAAAACAAAAATTAAGAAACAAGAATACCAAAATGTCTAAGAATATTACAAGAGAAGATAAGTATATTATGTATATATATATATATCTTTTCAGAACATTATGTGGCTGTAAGCATCAAACCAAACACCAGACCTTCACTAGCTTCTACTTCTAATTGAGGTTCATGGGATGACCATAGGCTCTCTGCAAGCATAAGCTACTATACAGTTCAAATCCATGGGAATAAGAAATAGAGACTTCAGTTCTGCTACATCCCACTAATATCATGTTTTCCCCCCTGACTCAACCTATAGTGTTTTGGAATGGTTGCACCAGTGATCCCCAACCAGTAAGTCACGGGCAAAATGTTGCTCACCAACCCCTTGGATGTTGCTCCCAGTGGCCTCAAAACAGGTGCTTATTTTTGAATTCCAGGCAAGTTTTGGTTGCATAAAAAACAGATATACTGTCAAGTAGAGCCTCCTGTAGTCTGCCAGTCCACACAGGGCCACCAAATAGACAATTACAGCCCTTATTTGGCTCCCCAAGAAGTTTTATCATGCCTGTGTTGCTCCCCAACTCACTTTATTTTTTAAAGTGGCTCACGGGTAAAAAAAAGTTTGGGGACCCCGTGTCTACATACAACAAATCAGTTTGTCATGACAATAATAATATCACAGCCAATATGGCACCTCCCAAATCCTATGTATTTATAAATAGGGCCTTATGTGTTCTGTGCACATCTAGTACCCCAGGTAAAACCCTGCAGGGAAAAAAGCATTAAAACTGAAAGAAACATGCACAGCATTAATTTAACCTGTGTAAAAATTAATTGGGATAATTACATATGGGAAATTAAGTGATGATAGTTTCCCTTTAAGCAATGACCTCAGTGACCAAAGGATCTCTTTAATTTAACTGGAGTGCAAAACAGATGGAGCTGCTTGGCCCTGAAGCAGGACCACCTGTATGCTAGGACTATTGAACCAGCCTTTATTTAACACATTCCAAGCATTTTTTCCAAATGGGTTTTAAGGATGCTTTTCTGTGTCTGGGTAATTTGACCTGGGTAATAATAGTGTCCCCCACCATCAGACTCAGTGCGGACCCAGTGATACTTTTATCCTTGTTAATTTCACCCTAACTGACCCTCTGGCTTGACTTTCAGGAATATTGAGAACAGTAAGTTTGCTTTCATCCCAGATCTTTCCCTAACTACCCTTTCCATCCTTGCTAGGGATTCCAGCCCCATTTGCCACATTGTGGGGTTGTTTCAAAAGGCTTTCCAAAGGCCGAGACTAAAAACAAAAATGATATATGGGCACTGGCCCAACCACATAACTGGCCACAGTGTTTGGGCTTGGAACCCAACATTTTAAAAAACATTAACCCAATGGAAGATTATACTGTCAAGATTATTTTTTTAAACTGCTGGTTTCTTTTACTTTTAAGATGCATAGTGCAAGAAGTTATTTTTCTACACTTAAACCAACATTCTTCCACAGGATTCCAATGTAATCCCATTCGCCTCTTCTGCACTCAATGATGAAGTGCTCAACCCCTGTATTCCTTCCTTTCAGATCAGGTGCCAAACAGTGTATTACCCAACCTGCCATGGGTCAGGAAAATCACATATAGTCCAAATTACTGTTGCACACTGGCAGAGTGAATCAACTTTTTAGTTGTGCAATTTTATTGGCTCAAATAAAGTAGACAAAGGCAATGTTTAGGGCCACTTTTAGGCACAAAAGTTTGAACCATGCTCAACAGGTACAATACATAAGAAGACCTGATACTTCATGCCAGGTCAAGGCAGTTGGTACATAAGCAGTTTCTTTGTGCCAAATGATGCCAAGTGCATGCAGAAGGGCTTTGTTCTCACTCTTACCTGTGATCTGAAACCAGACTTGATTATTGTTGGATTCTGTGCCAATGAAGCCCACCATGTGGTTCACTGGATCCGTTTCCATGACTTGGAAGCTATAGTGAGGCTCGTCAAATGCAAGGGGCTCTTCTGAAGGCTCAGGCTTTGGGATCCACTCGATGTGGAGTCGTACAGTGGAGGAACGAGCAGGGCTGCCACTGTCCGCTGCTTTTACCTGTTGTTAAGAGCATAGGGAAAAAATTAAAACAAGAGGAACATAGAGTAACTAATCAAGACATGAGCTTGAGTGAGCCCCTAAAGGAAAATATTATACTTAACATTATACAATATGTTGCTTCTCTATGGATAGCCCTTGGACTAACAGCTCAAAGTCCTCATTCTTACCGTCAATATAGTGTACTCTCCAGCAGGAAAGGGTCCTTTAGAGGAGATGACACCAGTGGATGGCTGAATGGTAAACATATCTCCTGGGCTCTCAATAATGCTGTATATTACTTTTGCGTTGACTCCCTTATCCCTGTCCATAGCTGCCAGCCGGTAGACTGGGGCATGAACAGATAAAAGAGGCCACTCTGGAAGCTGAACTGTGAAGAGTTTCTGAGGGAACATTGGGGGATTGTCATTTACATCAAGCACTTCAATGACCACACGAGAGGTAGACTGTAGTGGAGGCATCCCGTTATCAGACACTGTAACCTATGAAAAATATAGTATGAGTGTTATTATATTAATGAAATACTAACAAGATACATATTTCAACAGGGCTCCAGATACCTTCTAATATGATGTGTGTATGAGGCTATGTCAACTCTTACCTGAAGGGTCTAGTGCCCTCTAATCTAAGGGTTTTGGTTCCTTCAGAACCCAACTGTGGTGCTAGGGAAATTTGGTTTAATACATCAAAAAAATGGACAGCACTACATGTTATGAAAAGAAAGTAGCTGATGTAGAGGACTTTGACAGCAGTTCAGTAAATTAAACATATCAAGATTAAAACAGAGAACAGTTTAATTGAAAGAATGGCATTAATCAGAGTGAAGAGTATACAGCTGTACAGCTTTGCACCGTTATATTTGAGGGGTCCTGGTATACAGGATTTGTAGGGTTCAGTACTGCATAAAGAACCCCCGAATATTAAACTTCTCTAGTGCCCTAGAGGGAAAAAAATAAATTTTAATAGCAAAGAATAGTGGCAGGCAATTTTCATAGAGGGAACTGAAGGGTGATTTTGCACATTTTAGCCCTACCTCCTGGGCTATTACAGACTAGTGATGGGCGAAAAAATTCGGCAGACGCAAATTCCCGGTGAATTTCCGCATCTCACCGCCGGAGAATACATTTGTGAAACTGCAGCAAAAATTCGCTGACGAAAAATCCGCCACATAGAAAAAATTTGGGTGCGCATCAGAATAGTCGTGCGCATAAACATTGTCGCGCGTCAAAATTATTCAGATGCCCATTGACTTTAATGAATTTGGGCAAAATAGGTGCAGGCATCGAAATTGACGCGGGCGTCAAGATTTATGTGCATGAAAATAATTTTGACACCCACTGACCTCAACGTGTTTTGCTAATTTTGCTGGAAATTTGCCATCACTACTACAGACTGCTATAGGCATTATCTTATTGCTGAGGAAGAACAGCAAATGGATGAATAAAGATTTATAACAATGCATTGCAGTGAATGGTAGTGTTTTCACGCATTCTGGATAATAGGTATATGTTGCCTTTATTGTTAAAGGGATACTGTCATGGGGAAAAAATTTTTTTTCCAAAATGAATCGGTTAATAGTGCTGAATTCTGCACTGAAATCCATTTCTCAAAAGAGCAAACAGATTTCTTTATATTCAATTTTGAAATCTGACATGGGGCTAGACATATTGTCAATTTCCCAGCTGCCCCCAGTCATGTGACTGATAAACTTCAAACACTCTTTACTGCTGTACTGCAAGTTGAAGTGATATCACCCCCTCCCTTTCCCCCCCCCCCCAGCAGCCTAACAAAAGAACAATGGAAAGGTAACCAGATAACAGCTCCCTAACACAAGATAACAGCTGCCTGGTAGATCTAATAACAACACTCAATAGTAAAAACCCATGTCCCACTGAGACACATTCAGTTACATTGAGAAGGAAAAACAGCAGCCTGCCAGAAAGCATTTCTCTCCTAAAGTGCAGGCACAAGTCACATGACATGGGGCAGCTGGGAAATTGACAAAATGTCTAGCACCATGTCAGATTTCAAAATGGAATATAAAAAAATCTGTTTGCTCTTTTGAGAAATGGATTTCAGTGCAGAATTCTGCTGGAGTAGCACTATTAACTGATTCATTTTGAAAAATTTTTTTTTACCCATGACAGTATCCCTTTAAGTATAGAATGATGCTAAACCTACAGGTTTTGATCAACCCATGACCATTTGGCAAGCTAGAAGAAGAAATTCTACTTTTGCACTATGCATTCCCTATGTAGTAGTTATTCTATTGTTATGGTGCAAGAATGGTCAATAAACACAAACCTGGTCTCCATAACTGTTAAAGCAGTGCTTAGAAAATGCTCAGCGATGATGTTGTGTATAAATGATCTGCATAAATTAGAGTTCTGCCACCTGCTCTGCTGTACAAGCACTAGGGCTCGTTTCCAGATCTTCCAGTTGTAGCTCTTGAAAGCCCCAAAGATACAAAGGGCATAGGTGACTGTCTCAATGTTATCTCAACTGAGCAATAAATCACCTAGTCAGTATACAATGCTGACTAGTTACAATATCCTTTGATGTAGGTGCTGGACAACCTCCTTCCAGACTGTAATAAACCATTTAATTTAGACAAGAAATAATTAACCCACAGAAAGTCTACAATTATGGAGCCATTCCTTCAGGGAACACTAGAGATATAGACAAACTAGAAGGGCAATCACAAACCTCAAGGATATGTTCTTCTTTATTTTCACGATCCAACTGTTTTGTTGTTGTCGAGATCAAGCCTAGATGAACAAACACAACTTCTGTTACACACCAATTATGATAATGCATTCACATTGAGTACAGGACTTGGCAGCTCACTGAGCATTGTGGCTACATTATCAGATGGCAGATAGTCACCCTGTCTGGGAATAAAGCAAATGTGGTGTAAACACAGTAAAAAGAAGAGATAAGCAGTGTACGTTAAATGCTTCTAATGGTATGGCTTTACAAAAGTCTTAGGGTAAGGCCACACTGGGCGTTTTGGGGAGATTTGGTCGCCTGGCGACTAATCGCCTCGTCTTTGCGGCGACCAATCTCCCCAAACGCTTTCCCTCACTCTGCGCCTGCTAAAATGAAAAAACGCCGGCGCTAATCACACGCGGCGGTTCATTTTTCCGAAGTCGTCCGACCAAATCTCCCCAGAACCCCCAGTGTGGCCTTACCCTTAGGGTTGGGGCAGACAGGCAGATTTGGGGAGGTTTCCTCATAAAGCAACTTCGGAAATCGAAGCGCCGCGAGTGCAATATCACAGGCGGTTCTTCATTCGAGCAGGAGGGAAGGCAGTTCGGGGAGATTGTCACGCCGCAGAAGAGGCAATTAGTCGTCTGGCGACTACATCTCCCCGAAACTGCCCGTCTGCCCAAACCCTTAAGGGCAGAGACACACGGTCAGATTTGGGGAAATTATTCGCCCAGCGACAAATCTGCTCTTCTTCAGGGTGACTAATCTTCCCGAACTGCCTCCCCTGCCTTCCCGCACGCTAGAATGGAAATCGCCGGCTAGAATGGAAATCGCCGGCAGGATGGCACTCGGAGCGATTCGTTTTCCCGAAGTTGTCTGAAAATGTCTCACAAGGAAATGTCAGAAAATAAACCAATCCAATTGCCATCCCGCAGGCTATTTACATTCTAGCATTAGCACAGGCGGTTCTTCATTCAAGCAGGAGGAAGGCAGATTGAAGGCAGTTCGGGGAGATTAGTCGCCCCGGAGAAGAGGAGATTTGTCGCCAGGCAACTAATCTCCCAGAATCTGACCCTGAGTCTCTGCCCTTAGTAGGGAGTTGCAGTTGTTAAAACATTTTAAAAGGGAATGCTCTGCAGAAATGCCATATACTAGCCCACGGGGTTGACCACTGGTTGGGCGAGTTTGGGTTGAAATATTTCCAACCACTGAGTGTTAGGGTCGGGAGAAGGTCAGACCAGGGAAGTACACTCCTCCTCTGATCCCAAAGATTCTGTGTCTTGGAACCAGAGAGGTGCACAGAAGTAGTGTACATGAAAATACTTCAGCAGCACTTTGATTATGGTGAAAAAATTGTTTTATTCGTGCCTCAAGCTAATCGATGTTTGAGATTTTCCAGCTCTTTATCAATACTTGTGACAATCTGTGTAGCTTGAGAAATGCTGGCAATCTATAGCAAACTAAAGCCCTTGTCACCCAAGGTCTTTTCTCCACCATCGTATCTACTCCGAGGGGAAAAACACTGATCGCCTTCCTTTTGCCCCAAAATCTTTTGGGGCACAAATAGAGTGAATTTCGGATCAAGAATTTTGGGCACAGTCGACCCTGTGCATAAGCCAATGCCATGGGGCTGAATTACTAAAGAGCGAATTGGCTAACACTAGCGACAATTCGCTAGCGTTGCCACCCGCAGGGACATTGCTAATTCACTGACAGGTGTAAGTGCCAATTCGCTAGTGAACAAGACCATCGCTAGCGCAATTTCAGACCTTATCGCCAGGCCTATTTTCGATCCAGCGATCGGGGCTACTCCGCAAATACCCTAAAGTTTTCGCCAGAGTTCACTTTGCCACCTCAGACCTAAAAAGCAGCTAAATCTTCCTCAATCTTCTGTCACTTACATCATATCCTGTGTGCTGAAAATGCATCAAAGTTCCAAAAACGCTGGCGATTCTGATTCTGAAGATTACTCGCCGTATGCAAATTGACCTAAGCGCAAGATCACTACTCGGTAGGCACAAATGAACGCTAGCGCATCTTCGCTATGAAATGCTCGCACTGCCAAAGAAAAACTAGTGCAAAGTCGCCAGCATTCGACGCCCGGGATGAAACTTTGCATTTTAGTGAATTAGCGTATTCGTAGGGCGAAGTGGTGCGAGGGGTGCGAAGCTGACGCTGGCGCGTTAGCGAATTTGCCCCCATGTCTCTCAATGCACCGTCATTTTGGGCAATTCGTCATGTCCTACATGCTAAAGAAAAAGCCAGCATAAAAATTATCTCCGAAAATCTTAGCTGTTGAGAGACTTCTTTGTTAACCACCTACAGTTTACTAAGGCCTGTTGTTTCTTGTAGGAGAGATTAGGAAATACATAAGCAGTCATCCTCAGAGCACTTCCTACTCAACAGAATCCAACACAGAAGGTTTCCTTTCCAAGAAAGGACCATGGGTGACTGAACATTGACTGGCTCTCCTTACTCTTCATATAGAGGCTGAGAAAAGAGTATAGGTGGGGCGTCAGCATCCCATTTTGCACTGGTCATTCTTGACTGGTAAGGAAAGAGCCTTTCATTTGCAAAAGTGAAAAATAGTCGCAGCTTCTTTTATCCTTAAAAGCACACAGCTGTGTGGGAGGAGAGATTCGTGCCTACGGCAGGAGTGAATAGCTGATCTCGGCATTGTTAGGTTTGCTCTCATGTTGGGACAGGTAGAAGAAACATCAGCTGTGTGTATTGTTTTTTGTGAAGCAGAACCTTTTCACCAGAGTTTGCTGTGCAGTTCTGTGTGTGTTTAGGCAAAGCAGCCAAGATTCTTTAGTTGAACCTGTTTTTCGGAGGTGCGGTCACCGGTGCCAGTTTAAAATCCCACAAGCAATATGGCACGGTGCAAGGACGAATGTCAAACTAAATGTATGGCAAGGCAGTGGCTCTAGGCTCTAGGTAGGGACAAATCACTTAAAATTAGGGATGCACCGAATCCACTTTTTTGGATTCGGCCGAACCCCCGAATCCTTCACGAAAGGCCGAATACCGAACCGAATCCGAACCCTAATTTGCATATGCAAATTAGGGGTGGGACGGGGAAAACATTTTTTACTTCCTTGTTTTCTGACAAAAAGTTACGCAATTTCCCTCCCCGCCCCTAATTTGCATATGCAAATTAGGATTCGGATTAGTTTCAGCCGGGCAGAAGGATTCGGCCGAATCCGAATCCTGCTGAAAAATCCTGGCCGAATCCTGAACCGAATCCTGGATTCGGTGCATCCCTACTTAAAATCCATGGTGGCCTTTTTGACTCTTAAAGGGCCCTCCATAACATTCTTCAATTTCAGGTCCAAATGCAACTATTTCCTATTCTCATCAGTTTCTAAGGTTGGCGACTCAAACTTCACTACATCATTAATTTTATTCTTAAAGGAGAAACAGACCCTTGCTACTAAAATCCCCTACCCTACAGAGATCCCTCTTCCTGCTCCCCCCTAGATAGTACCTTTGCTAAATGCCTTTACTTAACCCTCGTGCAGATACTGTCCAGCGGAGTTAAAGGGCACCATCTACAGCCGCTTCGGTAATCTTTGGATCTTCTACCGGCGAATCGACAATTTCTGTGACTTTCGGCCCATGCGCAGTTGTGGCAAAACAGAAAATTGCTCCGACTGTGCATGCGCCGATACGGCACTTACTTCACGAAGATTACAGAAAAAAAGAAGATGGCTGCCGTGAACTCCGATGCCCTGAATCTGCACCACGGGGTAAGTAAAGAGTTAGGGGCATTTAGCAAAGGTACCACCTAGGCTGGGGAGAAGCAGGGAGGGTGTCTATGTAGGGTACGATTTTTTTTTTAATTAAGGGGTTAGTTACCCTTTAAAGGGGAACTATCGCAAAAATGAAAATTTAATATAAGCTTCATCACATTGAAATAGGAAACTTTCTATATACAATTACCATTTCTGAAATAATCAAGTTTATATTCACTATCCCTCTCTCAGCATCTGTTTCTCTTCATTCTGTCTTCATGCAGCAGTTGGGTGTCAAGATATTCATCGACAGTTAGATCCAACATATCTAAATGACCCCTAAATGCCCGACGGGCTTCCCCGATCGATATGGCCAGATCTCGATTGGGCAAGGTAAAAAATCCCATCAGATAGTTGCCGCATCTGTGCATTTATGTGGTCCCATGATCCGACCACCCATATCAGATGCATTATGATCCGATTGTTGGGCCCTATTGGGGAGATCCACTCACTTGGTGACATCTCCAATCGAGCTATGGATCTCTACGTCTATGGCCACCTTTATAGGGGGAAATCTTTTCTAGCAGATAAATTAGAGCTCACTCAACTGATTCCAGAACAAACAAAATAACTGCACAAATTCTGCATGTAGAGAGACATGATGTATGGTGAGTTTAATAGAGTGAGCTCTAATACATCTTCTAGGCAAAAGGAGCCCCCCTATAAGATATATTGGATCTAACTGTCAATGAATATCTGACACCCAACTGCTGCATGAAGACAGAATGAAGAGAAACAGATGCTGAGAGAGGGATAGTGAAGATAAACTTAAAGATTATTTGTTGTATTTAGAAAGTTTTTTTTATTTCAGTATACTGACGCATATTAAATTTTCATTTTCCCCTTTAAGGCTGATAAAATCTTCCGGACACTCTCTGGTCCATTTAGATGAGTCAATTAATGTTTCCATTCATTGACCAGAGTTTGCAATTACTGTTTATTCTAAAACACGTTCCATACCGATTGCTCCGTATCATGCATATCATTTTGCTTTAGGCTTTTCCCTAAACGAATACAGCTCACACTTGGATTGATTTCCTTAGGGTCAGAATTAGAAGCGAGACCAGAGAATAAGCTATTGCCTAAAACATTTTGCCAAATGCAGTGAATTTAAAAAAAACACACCCAAATCGTCATGGTTTTTTTTACCCACAAGGCCGCATTTTTAACAGAATTCTAGGAGGCTTCTGTGAAAAAGTTGCACCCGATTTACGAGAGTTGTGCACGGCGTCATTCTAATGGCAATTGTGTTGCTTTTACAGCTTAAGTCAGTTGTATGTACAGGTGTTAATTCCAGGGCTCAATTGTGTCTGGGTGTCCTGTACATCATTTAAAGGAGAAGGAAAGCTATCAAGATGGTTTAGATTAGCCACAATAGTACAAGCTAGAATGCTATATTTATTATGTAGAATGCTTTACCATACTTCTCTGTTTGCTTAGGATAGCAGCTAACATATTAGCTTGCTGTGACATCACTTCCTGCCTGAGTCTCTCCCTGCTCACCCATAGCAGGAGGAGGGAGGAGGAAGAAGCAAGAGGGAGAAGGCAGTAAACTGAGCATGCTCAAGCCCAAGCCCTGGATGTTTAAAGGAACAGTAACACCAAAAAATGAAAGTGCTTTAAAGTAATGAAAATATCATGTAGTGTTGCCCTGCACTGGTAAAACTGATCTGTTTGCTTCAAAAAAACCAACTATAGTTCATATAAACAAGCTGCTGTGGAGCAATGGCGGAAATTGAAAAATTGCTATATGGCACAGGTTAACTAATGGATAACAGATAACACCATTAGACAGACAGAGCTTATCTGCTATCTGCTGTGTAACCTGAGCCTTTTCTCCTTTGAATGGCTGCCCCCATTGCTACACAGCAGCTTATTTATATAAACAATTGTAGTATTTATTAAGCAAACACAGCAGTTTTACCAGTGCAGGGCAACACTGCATTTTATTTTCATTACTTTAAAACACTTTTATTTTTTGACGTTACTGTTCCTTTAAGCTGAAAGAAGGAAATTTGAAGCCCATGTGCACAAAATAGTATTTCTTTTAACAAAGGACTCTGAGCAGCATTACTTTGAGGGTTTATATGTGTATTTACATAGACCTTTCTCATAAGGGCAGAGACACACGCTCAAATTCGGGGAGATTAATCGTCCGACAATAAATTGCCTCTTCTTCAGGGCGACTAATCTCCCCAAACTGCCTCCCACCAGCTAAAATATCGAAATCGCCGGCCGAATGGCACTTGGAGCACTTCGTTTTCTGAAGTCGCCCGAAGTTGCCTCATGAGGAAACTTTGGGTAACTTCAGAAAACTAAGCGCTCCGAGTGCCATCCCGCCGTTGATATCGATTCTAGCTGGCGGGGAGATTAGTCGCCCAAAGAAGAGGAGATTTGTCGATGGACGACTAATCTCCTCAAATCTGAGCGCGTGTCTCTGCCCTAAATCTTCCTTAGTTGTAACCTTTCCTTTTCCTTTAAGCAGGAATTAAATCAGGCAACATTTTGTGCTCATTTTAGTGCTTTGCACTTACGCTTGCCTTCGAGAATGAGCTTTAAAGACGGAAAACCAGGGATGGAATTTTCCAATGACAAAGTCAGACAGAAACATCTAAGAAGAATCACTGCTCATAACACAATTTGCTAATGAACCATAATAGTTGAAAACTGTAATTAAAGCGATACTTCTAAAGCAATGCTGCAGAACCTGGCTAGGTGTGTCCCAGGCAAGCTGAAAGTGATGAGCTGGTGGATCTGTGAAAGGTAAGGCAAGTAAGTGAGAATTGTAATGACATGACTGCATGACAGGGAAAAGGTACAATAGCATTCTGATTGAATTTTTACCCAAAATTGCTCTTGGATCTTGAATTCCAGTGTCTGTAATGCACATTTTATGAATATGCCTCATTTATATATCGCCAACATATTCCACAGCACTGTACAGAGATTTGCATCATGCACATCAGTCCCTGCCCCTGTAGAGCTTACAATCTATTGTCAATAAGGAACCCATTAACTTGGAACTTGGGATGCACTGAAACTACTATTTTCGATTCGGACGAACCCCCGAATCGGTCACGAAAGATTTGGCCAAATATCGAACCGAATCCTAATTTGCATATGCACGGGATTTCCCTCCCGCCCCTAATTTGTATATGCAAATTAGCATTCGGATTCAGTTCGGCCAGGCAGAAAGATTCGGCCGAATCCGAATCCTGCTGAAAAAGGCTGAATCCCGAACCCAATCCTGGATTCAGATCCCTACTAGGAACCCAGTGCTGAAGGGATTTCTTTTTAGCTATTTAACTCACTTTAAAACTGAGCTGTAGTTTTTTAATGGCACAGATCTACTATAATGAAGTTCTTTCTACCTAAATATTTACTTACACATGCAAAAAAAAGACCAGGTTAAGTATTAATATACAGTAGTAGGAGTTCTTTACTCCACCCTGGTCTCTCAATACCAATTAGTATTGTTGACTCTTTGCAAAGCTGCCTATTATATTATTAACAATAAGTATTAGATACATTCGGTGACACCTTGGAGTTATAATATGTTTTTCTTTTGAATCTTTTGAATATTTAATAAGACATTTTTTTAAAGGGATAATAACACAAGTGACATGATTATTAATAATCGTGATGATTACTAATAACTTCTATGGTGGAACATGGGACGTCTTCAGCTTCTAAAAAGAAGGATCCTCCAATACTGTTGCCCCATGAAATATTCTAACTGGCATGTTAGACCTTTACTCGATTTGACCACCAAAAGGTGGCAAAAGGCCAGCAAACAGATTATAAAGGGTATCCTTGTCAGCGGAAGACAGCATTAACTTGAAGTGCATCCTCCATGGCCAAGAGAGCAATGGGATTCTTATGTGATATCAACGTTATTCCCAGAAATTCTCTGCATTCAAGGGCAGGCTAAGTTGAATAACCTGGCCAATGCCTGTGTGGGCAACCTTAAAGACTTTGTTCCATTTATTGTAGTTGGTAAAGTAGTCCCTCAAGGGAGGAACACATAGTCCCTTCTCAGCATCAAACAGTATAAATGATCTCTCCTTTCATATATGTCATGTGAATGGGCCAGGAGCAGGAATGTGCGTTTTATGAACAAAAGCCTAAAGGATTTGTGAGATGGATACGTCTATGGCAAGTTGGATCTCGTCTGCCGGATAGAATAGTTGCTGTACAGAAACCTAACCTTTTGTGTATTTAGTTCAAGGCACTGACATTTTCAATGAACAAAAAAGATCTTTAGCGCTGACTCTTATGATGACTCCAGACGCAAGAGTAAGAATAGTGACACACGGGGAAATTTTTCGCCTGCGTTTTTTAAAAGCGAGTTTCGGCGAAAAGTCGTTTCGATTTACCTTGCCGTAGAGAAAAATGTAAATTGGCAGCTACTACACACACAATGCTATTTGCAATCGCCTTTAGTCCCAAAAGTCCTTTTTGGAGCGTTTTATCAGAAATTGCACGGCTATTCAGAAGTAGTGAAAATCTGCGCTATCAAAACACTCAAGCGGATTAGTAACCACGATAGTATGCAAACTCTTGTGTGTGCGGCAAGTACATAAGAACGTATGGACGCCATTTCTAGGGCGGCAATTTCGCATTCTATGTTCCAGCGACCACACGCTCACTCATCATTCGCATACAAAAATAAGTTAGCACAATACGCACGCGACAATACGCGTGAAGAACGGCGGATGTCGCCAAATGAGCAGGTCTCTCCCACACCTTTGCAAGCAGGGTTTTTGATTTAATGAAGGGGAAGTTGTATTTGTAGAATCATGACTTGGTAAGGTTAATACCTAGGTATATGGATTTCAATGTTTCCCGTGTGTTAAAGGATAAGTAAACCTTTAAAATAAGTGAATGTAAAACTGATGAGAGTGTTATTCCAAGAACTATCGTATTTTACATTCATTATTTATTTTCTTTCTATTCCAAGATATTAAGGGATACATGTGCTGTTATTATGAATGAATTTTGTTCCAACAGCGCCACCTGCTGGTCAGTTTCTGACCAGTCTGACCACCAAGTAGTCAAGGAAGTTGTCAGGAGAAAGAAAGAGGCTGCTCTGATGTTCTTCTGCTTAGGAAAACAATTAGAAACCTTTCTCAAATCTTTCCTAAGCAGAAGAACATCAGAGCAGCCTCTTTCTTTCTCCTGACAACTTCCTTGACTACTTGGTGGTCAGACTGGTCAGAAACTGACCTGTTGGAACAAAATTCATTCATATTAACAGCACATGTATCCCTTAATATCTCGGACTAAAAAGAAAATAAATAATGAATGTAAATGACAAAAGTGCTTAGAATAGCACCCTCATCAATTTTATATTCACTTATTATAAAGATTTACTTATCCTTTAAGGCTGGTGGCACACGTGAATATTCTGGGAGATTAGTCACCCAGCGACAAATCTACTCTACCTCGGGCGACTAATCTCCCCGAAATGCCTTACCGCCAGCTAGAATGTGAATTGCCGGTGGGATGGCATTTGGATCACGTAGTTTTTCCAAAGTTGTCCGAAGTTTCCTCGCGAGGCACCCTGTTTGGTACCGTTCGATATTGGAATGGATACAGTGGAGGCACCTGGTAGTTTTAAGGTGGTGGTTTGAATGGAAAGCAACTATATTATTGAACAGTGACAGTGAGCAACCCAAATATAGTCTTGCAAGTAGGCCCCATGTTGTCTTATTCCAATACACTGCATTGCATGTAGTACCTCATACCTAAACATTATGCAACAGTTCCAACACCAGTCCTCACAAGCCTTACACATCTCCCAAGACCACAAAAATTAATTATAAATACATCTTTTGTTCTGCAGAAATTCTTTAATTGGAAAAAAAAAAACAGATAGATGGATCAGGCTCTAATTAAGGGCGTCTTGCATTAGCAGAGAGACGGCTTGAGTGTCAGTCAATGCCAAGCTCTCTGGTGTTTTCATTACTCTACATCAGTTGGTCTCCAGGCAGGAATGTGGGGTGAATAATTAGATGAATGAGAACTGCATTGAGATCTTGCATAAAGCCAAGTAATATAGTTTATTGATTTCAACGAAGGCTACACCAGTGCTCATTAAAGACAAACCTACCTTGCTCATATGTATATTATCTTTTATTCATTTAGCTTAAAGGGATCCTGTCATCGGAAAACATGTTTTTTTCAAAATGCATCAGTTAATAGTGCTACTCCAGCAGAATTCTGCACTGAAATCCATTTCTCAAAAGAGCAAACAGATTTTTTTATATTCAATTTTGAAATCTGACATGGGGCTAGACATTTTGTCAATTTCCCAGCTGCCCCTGGTCATGTGACTTGTGCCTGCACGTTAGGAGAGAAATGCTTTCTTGCAGGCTGCTGTTTTTCCTTCTCAATGTAACTGAATGTGTCTCAGTGGGACATGGGTTTTTACTATTGAGTGTTGTTCTTAGATCTACCAGGCAGCTGTTATCTTGTGTTAGGGAGCTGCTGGTTACCTTCCCATTGTTCTTTTGTTTGGCTGCTGGGAGGAAAAAGGGAGGGGGGTGATATCACTCCAACTTGCAGTACAGCAGTAAAGAGTGATTGAAGTTTATCAGAGCACAAGTCACATGACTTGGGGCAGCTGGGAAATTGACAATATGTCTATCCCCATGTCAGATTTCAAAATTGAATATAAAAAAATCTGTTTGCTCTATTGAGAAATGGATTTCAGTGCAGAATTCTGCTGGAGCAGCACTATTAACTGATTCATTTTGAAAAACATTTTTTTTCCCATGACAGTATCCCTTTAAAGACAAGCCTACCTTGCTCATATGTATATTATCTTTTATTCGTTTATCTTAAGTAGGACATAAATTAGGAGTCTGTAGCTGATTGTGTGCACAGAATATGCATCAAATTTCTACAGGGTCAACTTTAGGGAAGAGGAGGAAGGATATTTTTTCTAGGCCTTCAGCCATATAGGGAAATCTTTTGAAGGAAAAAACTTAGCTCAAAGCACAAAATGACATATACTGGGTGTAGTACAGGTATGGAACCTGTTATCCAGAATGCGGGGGCTTTCTAGATAATGGATCTTAATAATTTTTATCTTCATACCTTAAGTCTACTAGAAAATCATGTAAACATTAAATAAACCCAATAGGCTGGTTTTGCTTCCAATAAGGTTTAATTATATCTCAGTTGGGATCAAGTACAAGCTACTGTTTTATTATAACAGAGGAAAAGGTAAAAGTTTTTAAAGATTTGGATTATTTAAATAAAATGGAGTCTATGGGAGATGGACTTTCCGTAATTCTGAGCTTTCTGGATGATGGGTTTCTGGATAATGGATACAACACCTGTACTGCATTTTGGATATTTCACAGTGAGTTAACAGATATCTTGCCTTTCCATCACATGGCAACTATGAATATAGAAGTCCCTTCGAAAGCTTCACCATACTTTTTGCATCTTCATCAGACGTTATTTCACTACGACTATGAAATTTCCAGGTTCTAAACCAGAAATCTGGCTGTTCCAGTTCAAGAAAGGGCAATTGCCCCATTGTGGGCCATCCCCCTCCCTGGCCCCCTCTAAGCCGCCTTTAATGTTTTGGATTGTGGCTAGGGATGTAGCGAACTGTTCTGCTGCGAACTAGTTCGCGCGAACTTCGACCGTTCGCGTCCGCCGAATGTTCGCGAAGGTTTGGGAACGTTCGCATTTTGAGTTCGCGTTCGATTGTTCGACCATTCGACCATTCGAATTCCTTCGACCGCTAAAAATCGAACGATTTCCATTCGTTCGAACGATTTCCATTCGTTCGAACGATTGTAAGCATTCGATCGAATGAAAAGCATTCGATCGAATGGCTTCGATCGTTCGATTCGAATGAAAATCCTTCGATCGAATGATTAAAATCCTCCGATCATTCGAATCGAACGATTTTAGCGGGTGTTCGAAGTTCGCAAACTGTCCGCGAACGTTCGCATTTTTTCAAATCGGCAGTTCGCTACATCCCTAATTGTGGCACAGCAAACAGTCCCTGGTGCTTAATGGGGCATTTAACATTTACAACATATTAACTGAACTACCATAATCTGAATCCAGACAACCAAAACAAGGGCAGAAAAGCAAAGACAACGTGTGAAAACAAAATGCCAGCTCTGATAAACCAAACCAGAAAGATAACTTTATAGCAGGGTCCATCAATGCATTTTGAGGTCCTCCTTACCCAATAAAATTTACAAACCTGCCCAATAGATATTACTCAGAGGATCATCCAGATATCAGTAGATCAGGAAATAAATATGTCTGATCAAAACATCTGTCAGGCATTCTTCATTTTGGTCCAATATCTACCTGAGCTGTTAACTCTGAAAACTGGAGAGGCTCCCTAATTCCACTGTCAACTTAGTTTCTCTTTGGAATATTCATCTGTTCATGACTACTAACTTCAAGAGCCAAATTTCCAGTTTCCAGTGAAGACAGAAAGATTCCAGATGGTGGGCCAAACCAAAAGGATAACTTCATAGCAGGGTCCATCGATGCATTTTGAGGTCCTCCTCACCCAATAAAATTTACAAACCTGCCCAATAGATATTACTCATAGGATCAATCAGATATCAGTAGATCAGGATATATATATGTCTGGTCTTTAGCAATACATCTATCAGGCAGGCTTCATTTTGGTCCAATATCTACCTGAGCTGCTAACTCTGGAGACTGGAGAGGCTCCCTAATTCCACTGCCAACGAAGTTTCTCTATGACTTGATGCTGCACCACCATTACTGCAGCAACAAGCCAAAACAATATGTATCACACTACTGTCCTGATCTTCTGGCACTGACCTAGCATTGATGGGACCCTTGGAAGGAGCTTTGTGCCTAATCATGATCTGTAAAGGAGCAAATATTGGGAACTTCACTCCTTAGATATAGAGAAATTGGATACATACCTGTAGATGGGTTCAGTGCAAAGAATCCTTGGCTATTCCCATTGGAGAACTGAAAAGAAATTTTGCCAGCAGAAACAGAGTCGAAGTCATTAGCATCCAGCTGTAACACAGAGACATCAGGAGGTGAATTTTCGGTTATTGAAGCATAGAAAACAGCCTGGGACAGTTGAGGGATGTTATCATTGATATCAATAACTTCAATATACACTTCAGCAACTGAGGTTAGAGGAATGGAGCCCAGGTCTGTGGCATAGACTGATAGCCAATAATGTGAAACGGATTCTCTGTCCAGAGGAGCCTCGGTTCTAATTGCACCTAAAATAAGAAAATATTTGTATTAATATGTTCTGATTATAGTTGTACAGATAGGGTCACCTTAATTTAAAAAAAATATTACTCCTACCTAGCAAATATTTAAAGGAACAGTGATGAAAGTCTTTTAAAGTAATGAAAATATCATGTACTGTTGTGCTGCACTCTTAAAACTGAAGTGTTTGCTTCAGAAACTCTAAAATATTTTATATAAACAAGCTGCTGTATAGCCATGGGGCAGCCATTCAAGCACAGGATACACAGTAGATAACAGATAAGTACTACTATAGTTTATATAAACAAGCTGCTGTATAGCCATGGGGCAGCCATTCAAGCACAGGATACACAGTAGATAACAGATAAGTACTACTATAGTTAATATAAACAAGCTGCTGTGTAGCCATGGGGGCAGCCATTCAAGCACAGGATACATAGTAGATAACAGATAAGTACTACTATAGTTTATATAAACAAGCTGCTGTGTAGCCATGGGGACAGCCATTCAAGCACAGGATACACAGTAGATAACAGATAAGTACTACTATAGTTTATATAAACAAGCTGCTGTGTAGCCATGGGGGCAGCCATTCAAGCACAGGATACACAGTAGATAACAGATAAGTACTACTATAGTTTATATAAACAAGCTGCTGTGTAGCCATGGGGGCAGCCATTCAAGCACAGGATATACAGTAGATAACAGAGAAGTACTACTATAGTTTATATAAACAAGCTGCTGTGTAGCCATGGGGGCAGCCATTCAAGCACAGGATATACAGTAGATAACAGAGAAGTACTACTAAAGTTTATATAAACAAGCTGCTGTGTAGCCATGGGGGCAGCCATTCAAGCACAGGATATACAGTAGATAACAGAGAAGTACTACTATAGTTTATATAAACAAGCTGCTGTGTAGCCATGGGGGCAGCCATTCAAGCACAGGATACACAGTAGATAACAGATAAGTACTTCTATAGTTTATATAAACAAGCTGCTGTGTAGCCATGGGGCAGCCATTCAAGCACAGGATACACATTAGATAACAGATAAGTACTACTATAGTTTATGTAAACAAGCTGTTGTGTAGCCATGGGGGCAGCCATTCAAGCACCGGATACACAGAAGATAACAGATAAGTACTACTATAGTTTATATAAACAAGTTGCTGTGTAGCCATGGGGGCAGCCATTCAAGCACAGGATACACAGTAGATAACAGATCAGTACTACTATAGTTTATATAAACAAGCTGTTGTGTAGCCATGGGGGCAGCCATTCAAGCACAGGATACACAGTAGATAACAGATAAGTACTACTATAGTTTATATAAACAAGCTGTTGTGTAGCCATGGGGGCAGCCATTCAAGCACCGGATACACAGTAGATAACAGATAAGTACTACTATAGTTTATATAAACAAGCTGCTGTGAAGCCATGGGGGCAGCCATTCAAAGCTGAAAAAGGAGAAAAGGCACAGAATACAAAGCAGATAAACTCTATAGCATACAATGGGATTCTTCAGAATTTATGTATTATCCATTGTGTATCCTGTGCTTGAATGGCTTCCTCTGAGGGCAGAGACACACGTGTAGATTAGCGGACATTAAGTCGCCCAGCGACAAATCGTCCCTCTTCGGCTGACTAATCTCCCTGAACTGCCTTCCCGATGGCTAGACTGTTAATCGCCGGAGGGATGGCACTCTGAAGCGTTTCGTTTTCCGAAGTTGCCTTCGGATAAGAATTTAGAATCTACGCCTGAATTACTGAGCCACCAGACTAAAACACTAGATACAGGAACATACATTTAAACTTTAATTTTTGGAAAACAGTAAAAAATAAAAGATGCAAAGCAATTGAAAAAACTATTTGTTTAGGATGAACAATCTGAAAACAACTCAAATGAAAAAAATGTTTGCAAGGTGAACAACCCCTTTAAGAAATTTTCAGTTGTTGGTGTTTCTGTTCCTTTAAGTACCTGAGAAAACAGATGGTAGCTGGAGAAAATAAAACTCCAAAACACTCACCTGTTTCTTCATTGATGCTAAAGGTGGAGAGATCGGATCCATCCCTTATTGAGTATCGTATCTCCCCATCTTTCCCTTTGTCCTCGTCTGAAGCTGTTATGGAGAGTACTTGAGTACCTGGTGGAGAGTTTTCTTGCACTGACCCAAGAAACACAAAGGACTGAAAGAAGGGAGTGTGTAGATTCTCATTCACATCCAACACCTCTAACTCAACATGACAAACGGAGGAATGAGGAAATGGGTTCCCAGCATCTGTAGCTCTCACTGTTAAGTTGTAAAAAGACCTTTTCTCAAAATCCAGTTCTTTATGTAGAGTTAAAGCACCTGTTAATTTATCCACTTGAAATATCCCATTCTCCTCATTTATAAGAGAATAGGAGACTTCTCCATTGCGACCAATATCCACGTCTAGAGCTTCAATAAAGTATAGTGTAGTCCCTAAAGGAATATCTTCAGGAGCCTTCACATTTGCTGTCAAAGGCCTGCAGAGGGGAATATTGTCATTGACATCTTCCAAGGATACAACAACATCGGTAACAGAAAATAGTTGCCTGCCTTTGATAGGTTGATCTCTGGCTTCTATTTTAAGCTTATATGATGTTAATGTCTCTCTATCTAAGGTGCCATTGACTGTTATCTCTCCTGTGTGACCATCAATCCCAAACGTGTCTGTAGGTGTCAGAAGGGAGTATATTACTTTGCCGTTGTCCTCTATGTCAAGATCATCTGCTCTGACCTTAAGAACCGAGGTTCCTATTTTAGAATCTTCTGGTATTGCAACACAATATCCAGATGAAGGAAAAATGGGTGCATTATCATTGGCATCCAACAAGTTTACAGCTAAAATCTTCCAAGAGGACTTCTGAGGTACTCCGAGATCATATACGGTAGCATTGAGTATATAAGAACTAGTACTTTCTCTGTCTAATGACGAGGAAACCATTAACTTTCCTGTTTCCATGTCCAGGACAAAGCAACCGTCATCGTTTCCATCAGAAATAACATAAACAAGGTGACCGTTTAATCCAGTATCAGTATCATTGGCCGATAGCTGAATGATAAATGAGTTGACTGGAGTATCTTCAGCAACATCAATGGATACTGGGAAATCATCATTAAATTGTGGTGTGCAGCTGTTTATAAGGTAGGTATTGAAGGGGGTGTCTTCCTCCTGGCTCTGATCTTGTGAGTGCCTATCAAGTGAATCTATGATGGTTGCAGCTATTTTATTTACCACTCCTGTATCTTCACATTTTACAGACACAGACAAACCCTCACTAGATAATGTTATATTAACTGCAGTAGGCAATGCGTAATTTTCACCATCATTGGCAGTGACAATAAGAGAGTAAACGGAAGAATGTCGGTCAGATAAACCATAAAAAGCATCCCTAACAGTAATGACTCCGGAGCTGGGATCTATTTTGAATTTCTGTTGTTCGTTGCCAGACACAATCTCATATTGGATGTTCTGAAGCTCATCAATGTCCACAGCAGAGAGGGCAACCACTTTTTCTCCAACAGAGATGTCTCTTGGAATGTGTACACTGCAGTTCACTCGCTCAAACATTGGAGAGTTGTCATTTAGATTGTTCAATATGAGAGATATAAATACCTCACTTTGTTGACGGAAAGGTGACCCCCAGTCTGATGCCCAAACTCGCAGACGATACCACCTCTGAGTTAATTCATAGTCAAGCATCCTGGTATTGGTTATAACACCAGTGAATTGATTAATTTCAAATGGGGCGTTTTTTGGGCTTACAAGAGTGTAGGTGATATTACCATTATTTCCAACGTCGGCATCCGTGGCGCCAACCTGAAAAATTCTTGATCCTACAGGGATATTTTCATTGAAAGTTCCATGATATGAAGACTTTGTAAAAACAGGAGCGTGATTATTACAGTCTATTAGGTCAACAATAACCGTGGATGAAATGGTCCCATGAAGTGCAATCACTTCCAACTGGAACTGCGATTGATCTTTTACATCCATACGGCTATTGGTAACAATTAAACCGGTTTTGGAGAATATTTTAAATGCATCTGTAGGAGCCTTAAAGCGATAATCTACTGTTGGAATGGCCGGAATCATTTTGACCAAAATAACAGGACTTCCTGGAGGGGCACATTCACTGATCTGGACTTTGTAAAGTTCCTGCTCAAACCGTGCTAAAGCATATCTCCAAGGAGGTATATAAATGGTTTCCACTGGTGAATATATTGGTGGTTTGCTCTTGTCTCTGGCTCGAAGACTGAGATTAAACCCTTGTTGGTTTTGTATCCAGTTAATCTGGGCAGTAGAAACTATTGTGAATTCATTTTTCCCTACGTATGACCGCACCACCTTGAAATAGTTCAATGGGTCTCCTGCAACAATCTCCAAAGAATCTACGCTACATTCGGAATGTGTCTGGTCCATAATGATTGTGGCATAAAGGAGCCTGTCTGATGAATCTGGCATTGTTGTTGTTATAGATGCAATAAAAGGAGTTTTTTTGACTGCAGGTTCCACCAGGACTTCCAGAGAAGCTATATTCCCAAAGCCATCTCCAAATGAAATCTTCTTCATGCGGTCAACTACTAGAATTTGAAGACTGTGACGAGATTTTTCCGTTGCATTCAACCTTCCAGTCAACATGACAATACCACTAGTTGGGTGAATGCAGAAAAATGGGGTATTGGTACTGAAAGTATAAAAAAACATTGCATTTTGTCCTAAATCTGCATCTGTTGCACTTATTTTACCAACCACTGTTTTGAGGGCAGCATCTTCTTTGACTTTAAATTGATAGGCTGATTTTGATAGGAGTGGTTTTAAGTCATTGATGTCCAAAACTTGAATGATGACTTTAATCCGGGCTTCATACAGTAAAGACTTCTCTGAGGCATGGACTATAAGCTGATAGTTGTCTTTATCCTCTCTATTTAGAAGTGCTGAGTTACCGCTCCGTATTCTTATCCGCAAAAAGCAGAAGTCTCCAACCACTACATCCTCTGTTTTAAACAGGCCGGTGGCATCCCCGGATACAATTCGATATTTTATTGTCCATTGAAGATCTTTAAGATAAATTCCCATTTTTACCTTGCTAACCACGTAGGTTTTTGGGGCAGAATTTTCATAGATGGTGGCATGGTACACACTCTGGGTAAAGTTGAAAAGAGGAAGATCTTCATTGCGTGGACTTTCTTGGCAAACAGAATAGTACTGTAACAGTATGACCAGTAGAAGGACTCCTCTGCTGGTAAAGCCCATTATGGTGTGCATTCTCCCTAGAAGAGAGACCACAAGGTATTATATACATATTTATAAAATTAAAACATTTAAATAAAGTTTCTTTAAATTTCTTGACCCATAAATCAGCTAACAATTAAAATTGGTTGTTCCTAATCAGGTTTTACATATAGCCACTGCACAAAAGAACAACATCCAGTATGTCATTTGCAAACCTGAGCTCTGTAATTAATTTAATTCAATCTTAGATCATTAACAAGTTCTCTGACACATGAAGAAACCAGTCGACACACTGACCCCATTTTTTCCAAACCATCTTCTAACAGGATCAGGTGTGTGTCTGACCTGAGCTGTTTCCATAGTAAATTTTATTCAATAAAGATGCAATAGAAAGAAGGCCATATAGACTATTATGGACATTGAGGTCCATGATAATTCATAGGATCACACCAAGCTTGTTGGACAGCCTTTCTTACTCCACTACAAGTTGATTTGGGGATTAGTACAATTGCCATTTTGGAGTCAGGAAGGAATTTTTTCCCCTCTAAGGCAAATTGGAGAGGCTTCAAATGGGGTTTTTCACCTTCCTCTGGATCAACTGGCAGTTAGGCAGGTTATATACAGTATAGACTTAAGGTTGAACTTGATAGACGTGTCTTTTTTCAATCTAACTCGTGTTATTAAGTTACTACAAAATAGCTAACAAACAAGATTGTCATCTCACTATCTTAGGAAAGCAGGGGACAGAGATCCTTAGTCACTTCAGGGTCTTCTTCTAGGTCTGATCACTGGTATTCTACCACCATAGTTCAGATATTATTCACTAGCTCTGTAAAATTACAGGCCACCTGATATTTTAGCTGAGACATTGTATCCAAACAAATAAAAGTAAAATTTTTTAGTGCCCCTCTGGGTCCCTGTGCCAAACCTGTTTTGGGGATACTCAGGGGTGTAACTAAAGAGGAAGCAGATCCTGCGGCTGCAGGGGGGTACAGGAGGCATAGGGCTCCATGAGGCCCTAATTCATGTACAGTTTCAATAAATATTGGTAAAACAAGTCAACCGCTAAACATTATGGGGGCCTGAAAAATAATTGGCTGTGGGGTCTGGTAAAATCTATTTACACCACTGGGGATACTTCAGGGGATTCTATCATGATTTTTATGATGTAGTTTTTATTTCTAAATGACACTGTTTACACTACAAATAATTCACTCTACAATATAAAATTTCATTCCTGAACCAGCAAGTGTATTTTTTCAGTTGTAATATTGGTGTGTAGGTGCATCTCAGGTCATTTTGCCTGGTCATGTGCTTTCAGAAAGAGCCAGCACTTTAGGATGGAACTGCTTTCTGGCAGGCTCTTGTTTCTCCTACTCAATGTTACTAAATGTGTCTCAGTGGGACCTGGATTTTACTATTGAGTGCTGTTCTTAGCTCTACCAGGCAGCTGTTATCTTGTGTTAGGGAGCTGCTATCTGGTTACCTTCCCATTGTTCTGTTGTTAAGATGGCCATAGATGCAAAGATCCAATCGTACGAATACTTGATTTGCATAATTTTTGGACCGTTTGTGGAGAGTCCCAACATTTTTCATCCCACGAGGATCGGTTGTTTGGAAGATCGGACAGGTTAAAAGATTTCTGTCGACTGCCGATAATATCTCTGCGTGTATTGCTGATCGGACGATTTTCAGTGGGAGACTGTCACCAGCTTTGTCGGACATAAACTTTCGTACGATTGCTGTCAGGGGCAGAACATTAACTGATCTGTTCTTTTACTACTTTATTTAAACTGAAGGTTAGTGGCAAATTGGGAGATGGGGACATTAGTTCGTTCGTACGATATTGCAGGTAATCTGCACATCTATGGCCAGCTTTACTCCACTACAAGTTGATCCGGGGACTAGTGATGGGCTAATAAATTCGGCAGGCCAAATTCACGGCGAATTTCCAGGGTTTCACCGCTGGTGAATACATTTGTGAAACTGCCACAAAAATTCAGCAGCGAAAATTCGGCAGCGTCAAAAAAAATTGCCATGCGTCGGAAATGGATGGAACTGCTTTCTGGCATGCTGTTTCTCCTACTCAATGTAACTGAATATGTCTCAGTGGGACCTGGATTTTACTATTGAGTGCTGTTCTTAGATCTACCAGGGAGCTGTTATCTTGTGTTAGGGAGCTGTTATCTGGTTACCTTCCCATTGTTCTGTTGTTAAGATACTGTGGAGGGAGGGGGGGATATCAATCCAACTTGCAGTACAGCAGTAAAGAGTGACTGAAGTTTATCAGAGCACAAGTCACATGACTGGGAGCAGCTGGGAAACTGGGAAAAATCTGTTTGCTCTTTTGAGAAATGGATTTCAGTGCAGAATTCTGCTGGAGCATCACTATTAACTGATGCTTTTTGAGGAAAAGAAATTATCCATGACTAGTGATGGGCGAATTTGTCCCATGTAAAATTAGCGAAATGCGAATTTTGACGCCGGCCGGTCAATTCGCGGGCGTCAAAATCGATGCCGCCAACAATTTGATGTGTGCCTATTTTGTCCAATTGCATTAAAGTTAATGGGCGTACATTAAATTGTCGCCGGCGTCAATGTGAATTTTCGAATTTAAAAAATTCGAATTTCAAGCTATTTTTATGTACTTCGACTAGGGAATAGTCCAAATTTGATTTGAATTAGCAAAAAATTTGAAAATTCGAATATCAAAATTTATCATGTACTGTCTCTAAAAATTCGACTTCGACCATTTGCCATCTAAAACCTGCCGAATTGCAGTTTTAGCCTACGGGGGACCTCCTAGAACCTACTTGGAGTAAATTTTTTGTGAAAAACTTTGAATCGAATCCGATCGAATGCGATATTCCTGCGATTCGAACGATTCCTGTTCGATCAAAAACTGACCTATTCGACCCCAAAAAAAAACTTAATTTCAGTTGGTCTTTTTGAATTCGAATTTTGAAGTTTATTCCATTCGAAATTCGGCCCTTGATCAATATGCCCCTTAGTGTCAGATTCATTTACAACATATTACATTACAACAGATGATTGAAATCAAAACGTTCATGGTAAAATGAATAAAATCTGAACATCTTGGCCACCGTAGATAAGGTCTAGATATCTGTTGTGAATGCATCAAGTAGACATAGCAATGCTTCTTAAAGCAATAGGCAGATGTTGACCCTAGCATTATGTAATTGCATGCCAACTATAGACATGGGTAGAGTGGATAATCTGTCTGGAGTCTACAGGGGCTCATTTATCAACACTGGGAAAATTTGCCCATGGGCAGTTACCTATAGCAACCAATCAGTATTTAGCTTTTTAAAGCCAGCTGCAAGAAAAACAATTAATGCAGCAATTTGATTGGTTGCCATGGGTTACTGCCCATGGGCAAGTTTGCCCAGTGTTGATAAATGAGCCCACAGTAGGATAGACTGTTCATCCAGAAGATGAATATGTTGGTGCTATATACACAAAGAATAACAGTAATAACCTCTTCAGGGTTCATTTTCCATTTATATCCCCTTAAATAAAAAGCATAAGTTGTTAGACTCTTTCCTGTTTGCTTTTGAAGGCATTTGTGGGTGCTGCTATATTACTCCAAGATCCCCTTGATGTCCTGCAGAAAATCTTTCTTCTTATAGGTATTCCCCCACTCACGTTTATTTATTCAGAGCAGAGTTGATCCCTCCCATTCTATTAATTTGAAGTGCCCTTTGATGTGTCAATGGAAATATAATTGCTTATTGTATATAATAACGGCAAAGTGGGAGATCTTTGTGAATGACCTTGTAATAGAAGTGAAAGGCTGAAAGTGCCATCAGTTATACAGACGTCTATAAGGAGTGTTCGTTGCCCTGCAGAAAGTAATGTTTAAATGATGTTGTGGGAAAACAGTTGCCATAATAATTGGCCTCGATATTATCAAAGTCCCATAATCGTATTAACCATCAAGTGACGACTTGCCCTTAGTTTCTAAAACAATAATAGTTGAACTATTTTTTTTTTTTTCCATTTTAAGCTGAAAATAACTATTCCCTCATTGGGAAAAAATGTTTTATAGTGTTACTTAGATAAACCATCTGTACATTACAGCGGTAGCATATCTTTTTGGTAAATAATTATGATTTTGCCATTTATTTTTTTTTTTTTTTGGAATTTCTTGAGCTTAAAAGGATACTGTCATGAGAAAAGTTTTTTTTTTTTTTAAAAAAAAAATCACTGAAATCCGTTTCTCAAAAGAGCAAACAGATTTTTTTATATTTAATTTTGAAATCTGACATGGGGCTAGACATATTGTCAATTTCCCAGCTGCACCCAGTCATGTGACTTGTGCTTTGTTAAACTTCAGTCACTCTTAACTGCTGTACTGCAATTCGGAGTGATATCACCAGATAGCAGCTCCCTAACACAAGATAACAGCTGCCTGGTAGATCTAAGAACAGCACTCAATAGTAAAATCCAGGTCCCACTGAGACACATTCAGTTACATTGAGTAGGAGAAACAAAAGCCAGAAAGCAGTTCCATCCTAAAGTGCTGGCTCTTTCTGAAAGCACATGACCAGGCAAAATTACTTGCCTACACACCAATATTATAAAAAAAAAATACACTTGCTGGTTCAGGAATGTAATTTAGGAATACAAGCTACACCATAAAAATTACGACAGAAACCCTAAATCCATAATATATAAAAACCTCAACAAATGAGAAAGGTTGTTCTTCATGCTCATTATCTCTATTTAAACTCACATTTACCCATTATAAGGGAAATAGCACTAGTTTCCAAATTTGCCCAAAGTTTTCTCGCAAGGAAACTTTGCGTGACTTCATAAAGTAGCCTGACCACCAAGTAGTCAAGGAAGTTGTCAGGAGAAAGAAAGAGGCTGCTCTGATGTTCTTCTGCTTAGGAAAGATTTGAGAAAGGTTTCTAATTGTTTTCCTAAGCAGAAGAACATCAGAGCAGCCTCTTTCTTTCTCCTGACAACTTCCTTGACTACTTGCTGGTCAGACTGGTCAGAAACTGACCAGCAGGTGGCGCTGTTGGAACAAAATTCATTCATAATAACAGCACATGTATCCCTTAATATCTTGGAATAAAAAGAAAATAAATAATGAATATAAATGACAAAAGAGCTTAGAATAGCACTCTTGTCAATTTTACATTCACTTGTTTTAAAGGTTTACTTATCCTTTAAGAACAGAGTGGTTGCTGTCATCATGGTACATCTGGCCTCTCGTAATAATACTCGCAAACCATTATAATAAATCTGAATCAGCTTTGGTAACTGGAAAAGTTTCAGCCTTTTCAAGATGGCAGTTGCATCCATTTGAAAAAAGGTTTACGTAGGTAATTAAAAAAAAAGCATGCAGCCCCAAGGCACCCTTCACGTTTGGTTGATTCCAAAGAAGACAAGTTGTGCAGCTTTTGTTTTTCTTAACATTATATTTTTCTGATAATATTCCTCATGCAACCTTTATTCTGCGGCTGCCTGCCTGTGCATGCCTAGTGTACAACAATGTCACAAGTGATGGGAAAGTACTTGTTATGTATTAGCCAGGGCTTACGTGAAGTTGAATTCATCGAAGTAAAGGGGACAGAAGCTCTGTTGGGTTTTTCCGAAACTATATCATATACAGTATGCAGCTGGGAACCCCTAACTACTAATCCCTTTAATACTCTTCATCCCTTGAATTTACTTTCATCCTAACTTAATAAGGTGGCATTAAAAATATTAGAATGAAATAATGAAATCATTATATAATGGGCCAAACCTTGACTGACAACAACGGGCATGTATATCCCCTCCTAAATGAATACAGAGACTGAGGGGCAAATTCACTAAACGACGAAGCGCCTAACGCTAGCGTGAATGCGCCAGCGTAACGCATTTTCATTAATTCGCCGATTCACTAACGGACGCTGGCGTAAATTCGCTAGTGTTGCTTCGTACCCTTACGCCTGGCGAATTTGCGCAACGGACTTAACTACGCAAATTCACTGACGCGCAAATTATTCTGAACGCAACCTTTTACGCCTGACTTCCTTCACCACCTCAGACCAGGTGAAGTGCAATAGAGTAGATAGAGATTGCTTCAAAAAAAGTTAAAAAATAAAAAAAGTCCCAAAAAACGCTGGCGTTTTTTCATTTTTTATGGGTGATAGGCTGAAAAAGATCTGAAATTTTTTTGGGGCTCCCCTCCTTCCCCCCTACATTTCCTAACTCATGGAAACTTAACTATACAGTGGGCACATGTGTAGGGCAAAATAACAATTTTATTTGCTGTTTTGAAGGTTTCCCAGGCTTATGTAGTGCTGCTACATATACCTCCATTGTAACTTCAATTTGGCGCCGTATGCAAATTAAGCATCGCTAGCATAACTTTGCTTTGCTTGGCGAATTAACGCTAGTGCAAATTCGCAACCTTACACTTTCCCTGAGCGCAACTTCAGATTTAAGTGAATATGCATAGCGCTGGCGAAAATACGCCTGGCGAAGTGCGGCGGAGCGCGGTCGAATCTCGGCGAAGCGGACGCTGGCGCAACAACGAATCTTAGTGAATGTCCCACTGAGAGACTCTAACTCAGGGATCCCCCACCTTTTTTACCCGTGAGCCACATTCAAATGTAAAAAGAGTTGGGGAGCAACACAATCATGAAAAAGTACCTTGGGGTGCCAAATAAGGGCTGTGCTTGGCTATTTGGTAGCCCCTATGTGGACTGGCAGCCTACAGGAGGGTCTACTTGGCTCTATACTTCATTTTTATGCAATAAAAACTTTCTTCCAAGCCTGGAATTCAAAAATAAGCTCCTGCTTTGAGGCCACTGGGAGCAACATCCAAGAGGTTGGAGAGCAACATGTTACTCACGAGCTACTGGTTGGGGATCACTGGTCTAACTGAACCACATCAATTATTGCCCTCTATATGCGTAAAGAAGTGAGAAGGGAGGAGCTCACGGTGCTGATAACTCTGTCCAGCAGTTTCCATGGGAGGAGATGGGACTTTTTTCCTCAGAAATCAGCTCGGCACAGTTAAATGCAGCAGCTTCAACAATTTCCACTTCCTTTGACAGTCAGAAATGTGGTAACATGAAGGCCACTTTGAAGAACTTGAAGGACCATTCTTTCATAAAGGCTCTTTATAGTTACAGATATAGGAATACATTGAAGTATCAGTCATTCAGCCTTTGTTCCTTCAACATGAACTTTTATGACAGAAAATAAGGTCTTACCCTAAATTCCACCCTTGTTGACCACGACCTGGGCTTTCAGGGTTTGTAGGACAGCAATTGGACACATTCCAAATCTTACCCTAAGTGGCCGTTTTAAGAAATCACAAACCGAATCCTGGATTCTAACCTAAAACCTGCCAAGCTTTTTATTTTTTTGAGCTCACTTATTATTACACATGTCCAAGGAAACAAAATAAAGACAAAAGAGATCCTCTAATGCCCTAGACATGAGCCCACCCTAAAACTAATGTGACATGCCCCTCAAATGGTTGGGAAAAAAATGTCAACACAAAATTCCTTAATTTGAAGGCAATCCCGATTTAAAATATGAAAAAACGCCAGAATTTTTTTAGAACTTTTATGACTTTTCGGCAAACAGGATATGATGTCACTGACAAAAGACAAAAGATGACAGGAAGCAGAGGAATTAAGTTAAGAAACCGTGAGGCAGATTTACTAAAGGGCAAAGTGGCTAGCAAAACGCTAGCAAAAATTCGACAGAAATCCCGTCTGCAGGGACATCGACAATTTACTAACAGGCGTAGAGGGCAATTCACTTGCGAAAGAGGCCATCACTAGCGCCCTATCCCAGGCTAATTTTCACTCATGCAAATTATACAGAACATTACCTCTTTCGCCAGGGTTTCCTTCGCCACCTTAGACCCGGTGAACTGATAAGATGAAGCTACATCCTCCTCAATCTTATGTCAGTGACATCATATCCTGTTTGCCAAAAAGTCATAAAAGTTCTAAAAAATTCTGGCGTTTTTTCATATTTTAAATCGGGATTGCCTTCAAAAGTTCTAACTATTAAGGAATTTTGTGTTAACTTAAACCAGCCCCTAGGTGACCTAGTTTACTCGTGAGGAAACTCCGGGCGACTTTGGAAATCGAAGCGCAGTGAGTACATTAGCGCAGGTGTTTTTTCATTGAAGCAGACAGAAGCCACGGGAAGCAGTTCGGGGATTAGTCGCCCCAAAGAAGAGGCGATTAGTCTTCAGACGACTAAATCTCCCTGAATCTCCAGGTGTGTCCGTAGTTTCAGCAACCCTGGATACTCATTTAGGACCCCCAGGTGGGCAGTTTGGGCATCAATGCACCAAATAAAGGAATATTAATAAAAGCAATACATATTTTTGATGGTGTTAGAGATTTTTAAATAGAAAACAAATTTGTAATCCACAAAAGGAAGACTGGCACATTAATTTCAAGTAAGTACAGGATAAAAACCCTTGTCATTAATTGTGTTAAATTTGCATCTTATATTCTATTTGGGGGACGGGCCCAAATTGATACTCGGTAGGTTTTAGGTGGCGAAGTAGGAGGTCAAAGTTTTTTTTAAAGAGACAGTACTATCGAACGATTTTTACTTCGAATTGTTTGATTCGAAGTCAAAGTCTTAGTCAAAGGTCGAAGTAGCCAAAAAAAACATTTGAAATTCGAAGTTTTTTTTACTCTATTCCTTCACTCGAGCTAAGTAAATGTGCCCCTAAGACAATAAAAAGAAGTTTTTTCCTTGTGCTTCCTTCCATCTATTTGCTGGTCCCTCTGCAGTGGAGTTTGTCTGGAGGGGAGAACTGAACTTGTAATACTGTTACATTGGATTAGTATAATTGTGGACATTACTATCACTATATGAAGTAAGGGGCACCTCACTGTGGCACCCTAAAGGTTAATGAATTGTCGTGGGAAGGGTGCGCCCCTCGCTTGATTTGGAAGCCCTCACAGGGGTAATAAAAGATTAACACAGAAGTAGGATGCAGTTTTTCCGTGTTTAATTTCTAATTACATCTTCCATTCCCTGAAGGCTTTTATTGTATTTATTCCATGTTATTAGTGTGTGTTGTACAGTTCTCATTTTACAACAAGTAAGGGGATGTTATGGACAATGTATACGAATTTCAAAAGGCAGCTCATATTCTATTGTGCTCATCCAGAATTTCTTTTCTCTATTTGTTTCTAATCAGAACTTTCATTACAGAAGCTCAGCATGTTCACGTTGTCTCAGTGTGACTGTTGGTCAGTTTAATAACAGAACCAAAGCTGCCTGGAGTTTTGTGGGACCAGATGCACAAACATTTGTACAGCTCCATTATAGAGACCCTTTAGCTGTCATTGTGGTACTGCCAACTAACCTTCAATAGACAAAGGACTACACATTGGTTTGCACTGATAAAAATTTTAACAGGAGTAACAAAGATAAGGCTATTGTGACCACTGTTACTATAGGCACAATCTCTCCCTACTATACCTGCTATCCCACAGTCACACTCCCTTCCCAGAGACTATTATCCACTGTTACTATAGACACCATCTCTCCCTACTATACCTGCTATCCCACAGTCACACTCCCTTCCCAGAGACTATTATCCCACTGTTACTATAGACACCATCTCTCCCTACTATACCTGCTATCCCACAGTCACACTCCCTTCCCAGAGACTATTATCCCACTGTTACTATAGACACCATCTCTCCCTACTATACCTGCTATCCCACAGTCACACTCCCTTCCCAGAGACTATTATCCACTGTTACTATAGGCACCATCTCTCCCTACTATACCTGCTATCCCACAGTCACACTCCCTTCCCAGAGACTATTATCCACTGTTACTATAGACACCATCTCTCCCTACTATACCTGCTATCCCACAGTCACACTCCCTTCCCAGAGACTATTATCCACTGTTACTATAGGCACCATCTCTCCCTACTATACCTGCTATCCCACAGTCACACTCCCTTCCCAGAGACTATTATCCACTGTTACTATAGACACCATCTCTCCCTACTATACCTGCTATCCCACAGTCACACTCCCTTCCCAGAGACTATTATCCACTGTTACTATAGGCACCATCTCTCCCTACTATACCTGCTATCCCACAGTCACACTCCCTTCCCAGAGACTATTATCCACTGTTACTATAGACACCATCTCTCCCTACTATACCTGCTATCCCACAGTCACACTCCCTTCCCAGAGACTATTATCCCACTGTTACTATAGGCACCATCTCTCCCTACTATACCTGCTATCCCACAGTCACACTCCCTTCCCAGAGACTATTATCCACTGTTACTATAGACACCATCTCTCCCTACTATACCTGCTATCCCACAGTCACACTCCCTTCCCAGAGACTATTATCCCACTGTTACTATAGGCACCATCTCTCCCTACTATACCTGCTATCCCACAGTCACACTCCCTTCCCAGAGACTATTATCCACTGTTACTATAGACACCATCTCTCCCTACTATACCTGCTATCCCACAGTCACACTCCCTTCCCAGAGACTATTATCCACTGTTACTATAGACACCATCTCTCCCTACTATACCTGCTATCCCACAGTCACACTCCCTTCCCAGAGACTATTATCCCACTGTTACTATAGGCACCATCTCTCCCTACTATACCTGCTATCCCACAGTCACACTCCCTTCCCAGAGACTATTATCCACTGTTACTATAGACACATCTCTCCCTACTATACCTGCTATCCCACAGTCACACTCCCTTCCCAGAGACTATTATCCACTGTTACTATAGGCACCATCTCTCCCTACTATACCTGCTATCCCACAGTCACACTCCCTTCCCAGAGACTATTATCCACTGTTACTATAGGCACCATCTCTCCCTACTATAAGTATTTCTTTGGGTACTTCGACCATCAAATTGGTCAAATTGATCGAATCGAATGATTTGAATGATTCGAAGTAAAAATCGTTCGACCATTCGACCATTCGACCATTCGATAATCAAAGTACTGTCTGTTTAAAAAATCCTTCGACTCAATACATTTCTCAAAAGAGCAAACAGATTTTTTTATATTCAATTTTGAAATCTGACATGGGGCTAGACATGTTGTCAATTTCCCTGCTGCCCCAAGTCATGTAATGGATTTCAGTGCAGAATTCTGCTGGAGCAGCACTATTAACTGATTCATTTTGGATAAAAAAAATTTTCCCATGACAGTATCCCTTTAAGGGTTTGTTTCTCCTTTTAGGTATGAAGATCCAAATTACGGAAAGATCCCTTATCCGGAAAACCCCTGGTCCCAAGCATTCTGCATAACAGGTTTCATACCTGGAATTATAATCCCAAAGGAATATTTTTCTTTTTATTGAATTTCATAACAATAATAATACATCAAGAAATGATTCATTTAGTCAATTGACGTGACGATTTCCATGCAAATGAAATAAATGAAATTAAACAGTTGATAAATCAACAGGAGTCGATTAACCAATACTCGTTAAAAGAATATTTTTCATCGCTACAACAATTATTGTACATAGGAATAGAACCACAGCCTCCATAAATCACTGCATCTATTAGTCCTTTAGAAAATGAGTTACTATTATAAATAATTATAGCCAAATTAACCCTAGAACTGCTTTTTGTCGGGGGAAACGGTCTGTCTTAACAAATACACTTGAAGCCCCAGTATAGTTTCCATTCTCTGCCTGTGTTAGTCTTGTTTTAGCCGTTCTATATTCCTCAGTAGAAAACAACAGGCTGAGACAAGCTGCTCCATCGTCTGCTGTGTTGGCTCTGACTCCCTGACCTTTGGATTGATCCTCTGCACATTAGACATAGGGGTAAGGCCAGGGGGGGAGAATTTACAGAGTCTTTCCTACATTCCTCTGCTCATTTAAAGTCAATATTAAACAAGGGAGATGTCCACAGGGCACAAGTGGCTACAAGTTTGGCTTGTCAGTTCTGTCAGGCCCCCATGTACACAAACCAAACGACAGTCGCACGGAAAGACTATTTAAAAGATGAGTTAGGGTTCGAAAACGTTACCGATTTTTTTTTTTTTCTTGAAGTACAGAAAGGGCCTGAAGAAGATAAAGTACTTTGCATGTTTTGGCTGAAGTCTCCTGAAGACGACATGTTTCATCGCCTAGCTGAATATTATTTTTACTAGGTTCATGCACATGGTGGGGAATCACATGAGACTGTAAAGGAACAGTAACACCAAAAAGATGAAAGTGTATCAAAGTAATTAAAATATCATGTACTGCTGCCCTGTATTGGTAAAACTAGCATGAATTCTTCAGAAAGACAACTATAGTGTATATAAACAAGCTGCTGTGTAGCCATGGGGGCAGCCATTCAAGCACAGGATACACAGTAGATAACAGATAAGTACTACTATAGTTTATATAAACAAGCTGCTGTGTAGCCATGGGGGCAGCCATTCAAGCACAGGATACACAGTAGATAACAGATAAATACTACTATAGTTTATATAAACAAGCTGCTGTGTAGCCATGGGGGCAGCCATTCAAGCACAGGATACACAGTAGATAACAGATAAGTACTACTATAGTTTATATAAACAAGCTGCTGTGTAGCCATGGGGGCAGCCATTCAAGCACAGGATACACAGTAGATAACAGATAAATACTACTATAGTTTATATAAACAAGCTGCTGTGTAGCCATGGGGGCAGCCATTCAAGCACAGGATACACAGTAGATAACAGATAAGTACTACTATAGTTTATATAAACAAGCTGCTGTGTAGCCATGGGGGCAGCCATTCAAGCACAGGATACACAGTAGATAACAGATAAATACTACTATAGTTTATATAAACAAGCTGCTGTGTAGCCATGGGGGCAGTCATTCAAGCACAGGATACACAGTAGATAACAGATAAGTACTACTATAGTTTATATAAACAAGCTGCTGTGTAGCCATGGGGGCAGCCATTCAAGCACAGGATACACAGTAGATAACAGATAAGTACTACTATAGTTTATATAAACAAGCTGCTGTGTAGCCATGGGGGCAGCCATTCAAGCACAGGATACACAGTAGATAACAGATAAATACTACTATAGTTTATATAAACAAGCTGCTGTGTAGCCATGGGGGCAGCCATTCAAGCACAGGATACACAGTAGATAACAGATAAGTACTACTATAGTTTATATAAACAAGCTGCTGTGTAGCCATGGGGGCAGCCATTCGAGCACAGCACAGTTATTATTCATATAGTAGCAGTGTTGGACTGGCCCACAGGGATACCAGGAAAACTCCCGGTGGGCCCGGGTGTCGGTGGCCCCTCTTGCTTCTAACAATTTAGCCTATTTCATGGTCATTCCCTATTTCTTTATGGGAAAAAAATATGTAGTAATGGAAGAATATAGTAAGTAGCTATAAGAGAATAAGGATGGTTGATAAGGAGAGTGAGGAGAGGAGGAATACAAATTTGGACCCACAGTCTAAGGTTTTCTGGTGGGCCCCTGCCATCCCAGTCTAACACTATTTTGGATTTGGCCGAAGCCCCGAATCCTTTGTGAAAGATTCAGCCGAATACTGAAGCGAAACCTAATACGCATATGCAAATTAAGAGTGGGAAGGGGAAAACATTTTTTTCTTCCTTTTTTTGTGACAAAAATTCACGAAATTTCCCTCCCTGCCCCTAATTTGCCTAATGCAAATTAGGATTCGGATTCAGTTCGGCCGGGCCAAAGTATTAGGCATCCCTAGTATAGTAAAATCTCGTTCTCCTGAGAAAGATGCTCTGGAGTTATCCATGTAGCTCCTCAAGGGATTTTTTATTATTAAATTCTACTGCTACTTTCTGTTCAACATCATCCGCATAATGGCACCAGCATGTTAAAGTTCCTCCAAGCCTTTTGGCAGATGGTGATCAGTGTCGGACTGGGATGCCAGGGGTCCAACTGAAAACCTTAGGTTGAGGGCCCACTTTCCAAACCTATTATACCTCCTCTCTTCACTCAACCTCTTTATTCTCCTAGTCTCTTTTCTTTACATACTATACTATATTATTCCATTATTAAGCCTCTTTGTTCTCATAAAGAAATAGGAAATTACCATGAAATAGGCAAGAAGCAAGAGGCCCACTGACCCCTGGGCCCACCGGGAGTTTTCCTGGTATCCCAGTGGGCCAGTCCAACACTGATAGTGATGGTCAATACCAGTGCTATACAGATGTTCATTTAGAAATGTTATGGCTACTTCACTCTGATTCCTGTCCAACATCATTCACACAATGGCAACCTGCATGGAAAACTGCACCTGAGCCTTATGGATGGTCTGGTATAGTGCTGCCTCCACTGATTTCTTTGTATGTCCTCCTATTTTTATTACCATGTGGACCATTGATGTTGGATGCATCATGTAGTTTCCCTTCGTCTTCCCAAAGAAAAACCTGAGGTTGAAGAAACTGTGCAGCATATGTTAAAGTCTATATATGCACCACTTCTACTTGTTGGGTCTTGTGTGCCTCTTATAATAAGTGTTTTGTTAGCGGTATGAACCACTTCTTGTTTCAGAAGTCTGTGTGTATGTTCTTAAAGAACAGGCCTCACTTACTACACTTTGTCACAGTTTAAATGATTTGTAGTCCCTGTTGTCCCGTCCCTGCCTCAGAGCTTTCCCAGTACTTAGATGAACATCTCGCTGGTTCCATATATCTCACTACGGCTTGGTAACAATAATGTGCTGAGGAGGCATCATTTCTTTATACTCTGATGCATCATTGTCTTGTCAACTGGTTATCATAAAGCATTACTTGCTCATCCAGTTTGTTGTGACACTAACGTCAGGGTGAGCAAAAACTTGCTGCTCTGCTTCGGGAATGGCATCTGTCACCAACAGTGAATATTTTCACTTATTATATTGGACTGAAGCCCCAGCAGAAAACTGTACCGACTAAAAGCAAATGTTACTCTAGGCAACAGTCCGATATATGTGAATTAAAAGATGCTCAGTTTACATTTATTTGTTCATTATACTAACGAAAGCAGTATTGGACAACAGATGCAATGGGGAACACATATTGATTCCGATTATTAAAGGAGAAGGAAAGCTACCGAAGCAGTTTATTTGCCAATAGATTAACCACAATAGTACAAGCTATAACACTATATTTATTCTGCAGAATGCTTTACCATACCTGAGTAAACAGCTCTAGAAGCTCTCTGTTTGTTTAGGATAGCAGCTGCCATATTATCTTGCCGTGACATCACTTCCTGCCTGAGTCTCTCCCTGCTCACTCATAGCTCTGGGCTCAGATTACAGCAGGGAGGGGAGGAGGGAGGGAGAAAGGGAGGGGGAGTGGGAGGCAGAGGGGAGGGAGGAGCAAACTGAGCATGCCCAAGCCCAAGCCCTGGAGGTTTAAGCTGAAAACAGGAAGTCTGATACAGAAGCCCATGAGTACACAATAGAAGGGAATAAATGTTGTGTTTCTTTTGACAGAGGACTCAGAGCAGCATTACTGAGGGTTTACTGATATATATATATATACCTTTCTGATAAAGCTTAATGTTAGCCTTTCCTTCTCCTTTAGGGCACTTGCATTGAAAAATGCACACCTGTCATCCTGCCTCTTCCAATGAATGGTGATCAGGGGTGCTGCTAAAGGTGCCGAAAGAATGGGCTCCTGATAATTTTAAGAACTGAATTTCTTGTTATCGTGTGGCCATTGCTCTTTCTGCATTAGTGAGTTGGACCCCCCAGCCCTGTATTCCCTCCCCCCCGGCCCTAGAATGCTGAATGAAGCATGAAAGCCGAATTCAGATGTTGCCAAACGAGCAGATCTCTCCCTGATATGCCCACATCATAACCTGTCTGATCGAGATCTGCCCGACTTTTGGCCAGATATTGATCAGGGATGCCGTCAGAGGGCCCACACATGGGCCAATAAGCTGCAAACTGACGGCTGCTTTTATCGGCCAGTGAATGGGGGCCTTTAGGGTGGTAGAGGGGTAGGAATCCCCCCTGATGGTGATTATTTGCCACTGGTGAACCTTGGAGTTACAAAAGTGCAAAAAGCCTAAAAGCTAAAACCTTTCTCCCAAAGTAGAATAATTGATGTAAGCAATGACGTCTGTCTGCTATTGTCTTTCAATATCCTATGCCATTTCATGTATGTAGTGCCCATTCCATGATATTGAGATCTAAATGTAGGCAGCCCTCCCCATGAGGAAGTCTGTCAGACGCACCTTCTTCTGCAAACTATAAAACTGTCCTGATAATGTTGATTTTTCCCCAAGCTCCTTTGTTTCTCTCCAGACTGGAACTAACAAGGCTGCTGCGAGGCTCCGCGGCTGATTCATAACATAAATACCAATATGATGTTACAAATTCCAAACTGGCTTGTCTGAGATGGAATTGAGGGCTGCACCTATTTCTACACTTGGAAGCCTTAGGGCAGAGACACACGCTCAGATTCAGGGAGATTTAGTTGCCCAGCGATAAATCGCCTCTTCTTCAGGCCGACTAATCTCCCTGAACTGCCTTATGTCGGCAAAGATACTTCGCTTATTCTAGCCCACAGTTCTTTCATTAAGGGCAGAGTCACACGTTCAGATTTGGGGAGATTAGTCGCCCAAAAACAAATTTCCTCTTCTTCAGGGCGACTAATCTCCACGAACTGCCTCCCACTGGCTAAAATGTAGCGCTTCATTTTCCAAAGTTACCTCATTAAGCAACTTAGGGCGCATCAGAACATGAAGTGCTCCGAGAGGAGGCAGTTCGGGGAGATTAGTCTCCCCGAAGAAGAGTTTGTCTCTGGGCGACTAATCTCCCCGAATCTGAGTGTGTCTCTGCCCTTAATGAAAGAACTGTGGGCTAGAATAAGCGAAGTAGCATTGCTGATGAGGATTTGCATCGTTTTAAACCTGTCTCTGCAGTTCCAGTTAACACTACAAACCAGCAGGTAGCATTTACTGGTGTGCTGATTGAAAGCAAACATCTAATTGGTTACAGGTTAATAGACCTACCTGTTTTTAAATTACCAATGAACTTAATACTAATATTGTAGGTTAGGGAGTGAATTAAGGCAGGAGTGCCCATCCTTTACTAATGTGAGGTCTACTTTTAGTGATGTTGTGCCATCCATAAAAGCATAGTCAGCATTCTGTTCCATGGAAAATATTACTTAAATGTTGATATATGAGAAAATGCAAATTGCTATATTTAACAAATAACTATTTCTTATGTAACCTTAATGTAATAAATATCTGAATGAAAAGCATGAGACAGGAGGGGGATTTAGACAAGCCGTTTGTTGGCAGTGTCTTGAGATCTACTGATCATCAGCTAAAGGTCTACTGGTAGATCCCGATCTACCTTTTGGGCACCCCTGTATTAAGGCATTGCCACTCAGCCTTGTATCCAACTGGTATCATTATAGTAGGAATTACCTTTAGTCAGCCCAGTTCACCTCTAAATATATGTTGTGGCCTTCAAAGTTTTGCCCTGGACCTTACCTCACTGTACATGACTGTGCCTGAGTAATGTGCTGGATTCCTTTATTGATGGTCACTGGGAAGAATGAATGATGGGCACATTTAGCTACTACTACTACTACTTTCTTTAGGAAACAAGTGAGATGCATGACCTTCCCCCTTGCTCCGAACCACATGCTCCCAGCAACTCTCCTGCTGCAACCTGTAAGCACATGCCTCCCTTCTGAAGTTGGAAGCACATAATTGGTCTTACTGCAAATAATCAGCCTAGGGCAACCAAGGAACTGGATGAATGGCAAGACCATTATAAAGGGTCAAAGAATCAGACACAAAAATGTGTACTTTCAAGTTTTTGGCAGTGTAAGTTTATTGTGTGATGGCCATATATGCTGCCAATAAACCAAGCAAGCTAGAAGAGTCTAATGGCAGTAGTAGGTGGCTGATTCCGCCTTGTGTCTTCGTGTAATTAGTGAGCAAAAATCAGACTGAGTCCCCAATTACTGACTAGATTACTAGGAAAGCTCTGCAGACTCACTGGCATAGAATGCAACCCTAGTCTTAATATTCACCAGTATTCCATATTTACCCAATTAATATCTTATCCGCTTTAGCAACACAGTGCACAGGCCAAATAAGTAACTCTGTGAGTACCTGAACAGGCAGTGCTTGAAGACCAACATTTTTATGGTTGCACAAAACCATGACCTATTTTGCACACATATACTAAAACTAACCAATTGTCTCGCTAGAAAAGCTGCACCAAGAGATTAAGGTGCCCAAGGCCTTGGATGACAACTTTGCTCCTTCTTCTGACACTGGCTATTGCTACTGTCAGTCTACAACCCCCTCACCAGCTTATGTTCCCTAGCCTTCCAGTCCACCACCACCTGGCTACTTGCTGCCGGCCACTTACCCCCATTACTACTGCAAAGGGCTCAGTTTGACGTCAATGGAACAGCGCAAATTAGAACCCCTCGTGTTGTGCTCAGTGCACCTGCCTACCCTTAGTTCTGGCCATGGTTTCTGGTATAAGTTCCCTAGTTTTGATACCTGAAACAGAACTTGGATCATGGTAAGATTTTAGTGATGGAGTGACTTATAGCAGTCATACATGGGCCTGTGTATGAGGCCCACACGGTGGTCCTTTCAGACTGATTTTTGAGCAAAAATCACATAAAAGCAAGGACCACATTCACTCATTAATGTGGTCCTCTCTCCACTGACCTGCTTTCAGCCCAACATGAGCCCAACTTAATGTGGTCATATCAAGGAAAGATCCTGTTGGGACAGCTTTAAAGACAAACTTGCTTTCTGTTGCATCATGACATAATACTGGAATAAGAAACTATTTATTCCTTATTATTAGATGTAAGTCATTAAATGTAAGACTCATTGATCATTCAATGGCAGACACTAGTTCCTATAGGATTTTGGTACATGCAAGCCATGCTATCTGCACTAGTATCTGTCATATGTAGTGCGACGCCATTCAACTGGGAATGTGAGAAGAATGGAATTTTGATTGCCATGGAGAGAACACTGGTGGCCAAAACAACTTAATGTTCTGTTACCATCCATCCCTATCAATAAAATGATAAAACGTTCACTTGCTAAGCTAATAAAACATCAGCCATTTGGCAACTATAATTGGCTGCACTAAGCTTATCCTTTTGCAGTACACAATTTAGATAATCTGATTAGTTTGAGAAGAAAGTAAAGTTGAACAGATAACGCATTTCTTAGCAGCATTTCCAGCAGGCCTGAACTTGAGAGTGAAATTAAATAGGGGATTCTATGTGAGTCAGACATACTAAGTGTGGAGGGACTTGACTTGCTCCAGGGAAATGGCAACTTCAGTTATCCAAATGCTCAGGTATCAGAGTCAGGTGGGATTTCAAAACTCTGTTTAGTGACAATATTATGTTTACATTGGAAATAACCTGGAATAGCAGCATAAATTAGAGGTTTCCGTTTGAGACTCTACCAGAAATAGCAAGGTTCTAAGGTCACCATAGAAACACGTCTTGTAAACATGTATATATATGTACTTTATGGGGCAAATTCACTAGCCTACGAAAATTCGCCAGTGACGGCTTCGCACACAGCGCAACACTTCGCCAGGCGTAGATTCACCAAGACAACGATAAATCACTAAAATCCGAAGTTGCGTCCAGAGTGCCGAACGCTGGTGAAGTTGTGCTGGCGTTACTTCGGCAAGCAAAGCAAAGTTGCGCTAGCGTTGCCTTATTTGCATACGGCAAGAAGTTAAAGTTGAATGGACGTATATGTTGCAGCAAATACATTACACTACACAAGTCCAGGGAACCTTAATAAAATAAAATAAAGTTGTTATATTGCCCTACACATGAGCCCAGTGTATAGTTTATGTGCCATATGTTAGGAAATGTAGGGGGGAAGCCGGGTACCCCAAAAAAAATTAAGCTCTTTTTCAGCCTATCACCATGAAAAAGGAAAAGACACCAGCATTTTTTGGGACTTAGAAAAATTTCCAACTATTTTTTTAGGAATTCGTATCTACTCTATTGCACTTCGCCTGTCTGATCTGGCAAAGGCAAATCTGGCGCAAGAGGTAACGTTCAGTAAAATCCACATCTTAGAATATTTGCATAGTTACGTCCATTCGCCAGAGCGCAAATTTGCCAGGCTATCTCCTTCGCTAGCGAAGTTACGCCAGCGACCGTTAGTAAATCGGCGAAGTACCAAAATGATGTCACGCTAGCGAATTTTCACCGCGTTAGTCACTTAAATTTCCCCCAAAATGTTCAGGATTGAGCACATCTCAGACACGCAAGTGCCTATAAACTGGTTGTGTCCAGTCTGACATTATGTCGCTGGATATTTACCTGTCCTTTGATCCTTTGCCCTTTGATAGTATATTCCCTAATCTACATTTACTTCTTTACTCCAACACTTTTGAAAAGAAACTCCTTTCCTGAATGTAGACCATGCCCCTGGGCTAAAGAAAATGACATTTCGGGTGGGACTCCATTAACAAGCACTTTGGGGAGGGTCTGAGGATAAGTCAAATGACCTTGTTTAGGGCATGTTCCTATTGATCCTAACTTCCAAAATAAATCCTGATCAGGCTGTAGCTCCAGGGTTCCCATAAGAAGAATAGAGTGTAGGTGTCAGTCGCACCCTGAAACTACAGAGGAAGCAGATCCTACGGCTGTGGGGGGCCCAGGAGGTATAGGGGCCCTAATACATATACAGTTTCAATAAATATTGGTAAAACAGATCAACCTCTAGACATTTTGGGGGCTTGAAAAATAATTTGCTTTGGGGCCAAGTGATATCGAGTTACGTCCCTGCTGAACACATATTGTATAATACAATAATAAACAGTTCAACAGGCAGAATTTGGGTGGAACCATATAGGTGTGGTATAGGTGGTCTATTTCCACTTCATCTGAATTAGCCAAACAGGCATTTAATGTAGAGATTATAAGATTATAAAGATTTCAGGCTAATCTGATTGACCTGGTATGTTAGTCGAAACTGCCCACCCAGATCTGGTACTCTACTAACGAGAAATATTTTGAGGTTATTAATTCCCAAGTGATACCCACCTTCTATGGGGACCACAGTGGAAAGGGATCCTGGTCCTGGATAGTGTTCTGTGAAAAGCTCACATTAGAGCTCTCCAACCCTTTGAACCCATGAGCAACATTCAGATGTTAAAGGAGTTGGGGAGCAACGCGCAATGAAAAATGTTCTTGGGGTGCCAAATAAGTGACCATTGGCCATTTGGTAGCCCCTATGTGGACTGTCAACCTACTTGAGACTCTGTTTGGCAGAATATGTGGTTTTTATGCAACAAAAACTTGCCTCCAAGTCAGTAATTCAAAAATAAGTGCTTGGTTTGAGGCCACTGGGAGCAACATCCGAAGGGGTTGGTGAACAACGTGTTGCTGATAAGTCACTGGTTGGGAATCACTGCATTACAGTATCCAGTTACCAGATACAGATATGGGATCCGTTATCTAGAAACCCTTGATCCATGAAGGCCATCTCTCAAAGTCTCGATTCTAATCAAATTTAATCAACCCAAAAAAAATGTAAAAATGATTTCCTTTTTTGCTGTAATAATAAAACAGTACCTTGTATATATATATAGAGAGAGAGAGAGAGATTATTTATATATATATATATTTATATATTTATATATATATATATATCAGATATAATATAATCCTTATTTGGTGGCAACACAATCCTATTGGGTTTAATCAATGTTTACATTATTTTTTGGTTGACTTAAGTAATGGAAATCCAAATTACAGAAAAAAAAAATTGTTAATCCGAAATCCCCAGGTGTGGGTCACAGTATTGTATTAAACCTTTACCCTATTCAGCTTCCCTACCTAAAGTGGGTTGCGTGAGCACATTGATCCTTCCTGCCATCGTTTATTGTACAGCAAATATTTGTTCAGTATTTGTAGAAAGGAAATACCTCTTATTCTTTATTCACTAAACCCATTGCTCATGGTTAAGAACCCCTGGCACCCATGTTATTGTAAGATCTTTGAAGTGTGGGAGAAGCCAGCGTAGAAAACCTTTCCTCCACTTCTACATCGAGGGCCCACGGGAGGAAATGAGAGAATGTATGAATTTAGGAGGTGCAGGGAGTTGTCAGGGATGCGATGACTAATAAGCTACTGTGCCGAACTTGGAGCAAGCTGAGACCTTAACTGGGACAGGAGAAGTTATTTGCATATGTCTTTTGCTTTGATTTCCTTGATATATTTTTTATTTACACAATGCACACACAAAGTGGCGTAACTTGCGGTCGCCACCCCCCTCCAAACTTAAGTCCCCCATCTGCTCTCTTCTTGCTCACCTGCTCGATGAGGCATGCACATAAATTTTATATTAGGCTAGAGCAGGGTCCCCCAACCTTTTTTTTTACCCATGAGCCACATCAGTGTCGGACTGGCCCATCGGGATACCAGGAAAACTCCCAGTGGGCTCAGGTGTCAGTGGCCCCTCATGCTGCTAAACATTTGGCCTATTTCATGGCCATTCCCTATTTCTATGAGAACAAAGAGGCTAAATAGATGGAATAATAGATTATAGTGTGTAAAGAAAAGAGACTAGGAGAATAGAGGTTGAGTGAGGAAAGGAAGAATAATAGTACTGAGAGTGGCCCCTTGTCTAAGGTTTTTTTAGTGGGCCCCTGGTCTAAGGTTTTTGGGTGGGCCACTGGTCTAAGGATTTCGGGTGGGCCCCTGGTCTAAGGTTTTTGGATGGGCCCCCAGTGTCCCTATTTCTATGAGAACAAAGAGGCTAAATAGATGGAATAATAGATTATAGTATGTAAAGAAAAGAGACTAGGAGAATAGAGATTGAGTGAGGAGAGGAAGAATAATAGTACTGAGAGTGGCCCCTGGTCTAAGGTTTTTTTAGTGGGCCCCTGGTCTAAGATTTTTGGGTGGGCCACTGGTCTAAGGTTTTTGGGTGGGCCTGTGGTCTAAGGTTTTTGATAGGGCCCCTGGTGTTCCGGTCCGACATTAAGCCACATTCAAATGTAAAAAGAGTTGGGGAGCAACAGCAATAGCTGTCATTGGCTATTTGGTAGCCCCTATATGGACTGGCAGCCTACAGGAGGGTCTGTTTGGCAGTATAAATGTTTTTTATGCAACCAAAACTTTCATCCAAGGCCTGGGATTCAAAAATAAGCTCCTGCTTTGAGGCCACTGGGAGTAACATCCAAGCGGTTGGTGAGAGTAGCATGTTGCTCAAGAGCCACTGGTTGAGGATCATTGGGCTAGAGAATCCACTGGCAGGATTTTAGGGGCGGCATGCTGCCCAACCATACCCACATGGGTTCAGAAACATTGCGCATATGCATGAGATACGATAGTTTTTTTTAAATTTCCTGTGTGTCAATCCCCATTGCTCTGGTGAAAACGATAAATGATGATGAAGGATGAAAATTTGAGCAAATAAAAGGGACGGGACAGGGACGATGAATGACAGCGGGCCTAGAGAGGCTTTCTATGTAAATCTGACCCTACCCCTGCCTTCCCACCGGCTAGAATGTAAATCACCGGTGGGATGGCACTCGGAGCAATTCGTTCTCTGAAGTTGCTTCATGAGGAAACTTCAGGCGACTTCGGAAAATTAATCCCTCCAAGTGGCACTCCGCTGGCAATTTACATTTTAGCCGACGGGAAGGCAGGGGAGGCAGTTCGGGGAGATTAGTCGCCCTGAAGAAGAGGAGATTTGACGTCGGGCGACTAATCTCCCCGAATCTGCCTGTGTGTCCTGACCCTAAAGTGCCTTGAATAAATAGGACCATTATCAAAAGGTGGTCAAAAAGGGTGCATCAATTGATGCTGCAGACCTGGTAGGAATTGGGTGATCCAGAATATAAAAACAGTCATGCTGTTTCAAGCTGATGCACAATTTAATCATAAAGGTATGGGACCTGTTATTCAGAATGCTCAGGACCTGGGGTTTTCTGGATCTTTCTGTAATTTGGATCTTCATACCTTAAGTCTACTAGAAAAACGTGTAAGCATTAAATAAATCCAATAGGCTGGTTTTGCTTCCAATAAAGATTAAATATATCTTAGTTGGGATCAAGTACAAGGTCCTGTCTTATTATTACATTGAAAAAGGAAATCACTTCAAAAAAATGTAGATTTGGATAAAATATCATATATGGGAGAAAGCCTTTCCATAATTCTGAGCTTTCTGGATATTGGGTTTCCAGATAATGGATCCCATACCTGTATACAAACAGATTACAGTTCAGTGTCAGTGTTGAGGATACCAACAATAATTTTCTGGTAAGGCCTATATTATCGGGTTTGTCTACTGCAGACCTTGAGAAAAGGTACCAGTTATACTGATTTCGATGGTTACACTTACCGGTACTCATTTAGGCCCACAATTATCAGGCACTTAAAATCCTAGCCGTAAAAAAAAAAATTATAATAATAAATATCTACATATAAAACACTCTTAAATTCAATGAAACCTGGTTATTAAAAGCTTATAAAACATTTCTGCTGAACAAGCAGTTGTACAGAAAACCATAATAGAGCGAGATTTCAACAACCAAAATAAAGATTATCATGGGTAGTTAGGTAGGTGCAGTATATTGATGATGTCCCAGTTTTGGCTGCTGAACTACAGTTCCCATTATGCTTTAGGCCAGTTCTGGCCAGGTGGCAACCCTTATTGCACACGACACACGTGCAAAATAAACCAGCCTATCAGTTAGTGCAACTAGCGGAAGAGGTTGTTTAGTAGTAATAATTAACAATAAGCGGTGTCATGGTTTCCGTATTTCCATATCCTTTGTCTTATAGAGTAGAAAGGGGCCGGTGCTTGGAACTTGAGCTGAGCAACTTGCTGATAAAAGAGAAACAAAATAAGGTATAACGAGAGGATTATCTCTTCTGCTTATTGACACAAGCCGGTGGTGTGAGTTTAGTAAGACCCAAGAACATGTGGCCCCACCACTAGGAACACCTTCTTTCTCCCCCTCCCTTGTTCCACAGCTCAAGGTTTTTGTTCTGCCCTTTGAATCTATGTTGGTTTTCTACTGACCAAATTCAACCCCCCCCCCACCCCAAACACACACATTGTTCCAAAGGCCGAGATAAAGGGGTATTCACACACTGATCTCTATAATGACATTTTAATTGAACCATTCAAAGGGGATTTATCTCGCTGGCAGACTTCAGGCCTTGAATACAACTTCCAACTGGGGTGATTAGTTATTATTGCTCTGCTCTTCATTTCCAAAGTATATGATAACAGGTAATAGTGGTGTTGATTCAACCAGATATAATTCTCTTAATGCTTGAGACTAAAACGTAGAATCTCACCCTGTGGGGATGTCAAAGTTGGAGCAATCTAGTTGTTGCTGAACTTTAGCTCCCATACTGTGAATGATGGTGCAGTATAGAAACAGCTGTGGACTACTTTTAGGAACGTATATGTGTAATTAAAGCTGTTGTCCAGACAAAGTCAGCAGATAAATGACCCTCCCAACAGCCTTCCTGATAGACATCTTATATCTAATGGGCCTCTTGTCACCATTATGATCCAATTCTTGGACTGGGAACCAGTCAAACATCAGATCATCGAGGCCAAAAGCAAGATGGGAGTTGCTGGATCTCTGTACCTTAATGGTCGGATCTGAATTGTCACCAGCTATCCAACACTTGGGGTCTTGGGGTTGTTCAACTTTTAGTATGATGTAGAGAGTGACATCCTGGGACAATTTGCATTTGGCCTTCGATTTTTATTATTTGTGGTTTTTGAGTTACAGTATGTGGCTTCTTATTCAACAACTTTCTACTTTGCAATTTCATCCATCTGGTAGCTAGGGTCCAAATTCCCATGATGATGATTTGAAGAAAAGTTTGGAATATGAATAAATGATGAATTATACAGGGAACTCTGAGTATCACTCATGTATTATAAGGGATAATGTACCCCCTACTGTAAATGATAAGGATATTAGAAGTCACTGAGGGGTTCTGTGACCATATAAAGGCACAAGGCTGCAGGCTGAGTTATACAGGGAACTCTGAGTATCACTCATGTATTATAAGGGATAATGAACCCCCTACTGTAAATGATAAGGATATTAGAAGTCACTGAGGGGTTCTGTGACCATATAAAGGCACAAGGCTGCAGGCTGAGTTATACAGGGAACTCTGAGTATCACTCATGTATTATAAGGGATAATGTACCCCCTACTGTAAATGATAAGGATATTAGAAGTCACTGAGGGGTTCTGTGACCATATAAAGGCACAAGGCTGCAGGCTGAGTTATACAGGGAACTCTGAGTATCACTCATGTATTATAAGGGATAATGTACCCCCTACTGTAAATGATAAGGATATTAGAAGTCACTGAGAGGTTGTTCTGTGACCATATAAAGGCACAAGGCTGCAGGCTGAGTTATACAGGGAACTCTGAGTATCACTCATGTATTATAAGGGATAATGTACCCCCAACTGTAACTGATAAGGATATTAGAGGTCACTGAGGGGTTGTTCTGTGACCATATAAAGGCACAAGGCTGCAGGCTGAGTTGTACAGGGAACTCTGAGTATCACTCGTGTATTATAAGGGATAATGTACCCCCTACTGTAAATGATAAGGATATTAGAAGTCACTGAGGGGTTGTTCTGTGACCATATAAAGGCACAAGGCTGCAGGCTGAGTTATACATGGAACTCTGAGTATCACTCATGTATTATAAGGGATAATGTACCCCTACTGTAAATGATAAGGATATTAGAAGTCACTGAGGGGTTGTTCTGTGACCATATAAAGACACAAGGCTGCAGGCTGAGTTATACAGGGAACTCTGAGTATCACTCATGTATTATAAGGGATAATGTACCCCCTACTGTAAATGATAAGGATATTAGAAGTCACTGAGGGTTGTTCTGTGACCATATAAAGGCACAAGGCTGCAGGCTGAGTTATACAGGGAACTCTGAGTATCACTCATGTATTATAAGGGATAATGTACCCCCTACTGTAAATGATAAGGATATTAGAAGTCACTGAGGGGTTATGTGACCATATAAAGGCACAAGGCTGCAGGCTGAGTTATACAGGGAACTCTGAGTATCACTCATGTATTATAAGGGATAATGTACCCCCTACTGTAAATGATAAGCATATTAGAGGTCACTGAGGGGTTGTTCTGTGACCATATAAGGGAACAAGACAGGTCAGGGAATTCCAAGAAGATTTCTAATATTGAACAAATTTAAGTCGTATCATTAATCACTAATTATAAATGGTGATATGGCTCCTGCCATGAGGCAAGATGAGAACCTCGCCTCGGGCAGCAGCGAGCAGACAGTTACAAGGGGCGGCAAAAAGCCTCCTCTTGCAACTTTAAGAGCCGAATTTCCGGGTTTTAACTCCGAATTATGGCTCCGCTATTGCCTTCATTGCACTAACGATGTTGCCCCCCTTTGACCTGCCCCAATGCTGATTTTTAAGCGCAGAGCAGGAGAGGGGGGGGGCAGCAACTGGGCCCCAGGATCACCCCTGAACATAAACATAATATAATAAAACATTATACAGGATTGCAGCAGCACGAATCATTAACAGATTTTCCTTTGTTTGTGCTTTGGGAAATGTACATTATACTCCTGTGCCTTTAAGTTGAGTACATTGCTTGTGAATATGACACCGGCATCTTTTGCAAAATGTCTTTTATAAGTTCCTTTCTTTGCTTCAGAGGCAATTGGAATCTTTATGTTTAAGCCCTTTCCCAGGGAAACCTGATTACAAATAATCTAGTGCCATTGGCTTCCATGCATCGTACAAACTGTACAAAAGCCTTTGGCAACTCTCACAAGCTTAATTTTCTGCCCTATCATTATCTGTGCTCCTACAGTTGTCATGTCAGCTCATAATCCTTAGAGCAAATCCATCTTTTTATTTGCATCCTCTCGTAAATTCTCCACTGATTTTGGAAACGACACAGCGTTTCTTCTCATTTCTTATGTCTCAACACCATGTGATCCGTCCCATAACTGATTTAACCCCCTCGCCTCTACTATGCCAAAGCTAGCGATCTAACGAGATACTGATATTTCAGGCACCTCCTAATTACCAGGTTCATTTTACAAAATTTGGCAGGTTATGAAAGTTTGAACATATTTCTGTGTTTTTTTTTCAGTTATTACAGTTTTGCTAATAAGTGAATTGCCCTTTAAGCTGTGAGCCTAACTTCTCCTAAGAGACCTGTTATCTTACATTGTTACAATTGCTTATCTCAAAATTGTTACAAAAGTATTTTATCTGCAGCTGTGGCTGTTCTGGGCTCTCTGCCAAAAGCCAATTAAATTAGAAACTTTGTTTCTTTTTCTGGCTGTTCAGTGCAGAGAAAATCGGGACTTTCCAGTACAAACGAGGGACTGCGGGTTAAGCTGTCAAAAGAGGGACTGTCCCAATAAAAACGGGACAGTTGGGAGATATGGGTTGGTTCTTAAAGGGATTCTGTCATGATTTTTATTATTTTTATTAATTCACTCTTCAATATAAAATTTCATCTCAGGTCATTTTGCCTGGTCATGTGCTTTCAGAAAGAGCCAGCACTTTAGGATGGAACTGCTTTCTGGCAGGCTGTTGTTTCTCCTACTCAATGTAAATTAATGTGTCTCAGTGGGACCTGGATTTTACTATTGATGTTGTTCTTATATCTACCCGGGAGCTGTTATCTTGTGTTAGGGAGCTGCTATCTGGTTACCTTCCCATTGTTCTGTTGTTAGGCTGCTGGGGGGGAAAAGGGAGGGGGGTGACATCACTCCAACTTGCAGTACAGCAGTAAAGAGTGACTGAAGTTTATCAGAGCACAAGTCACATGACTGGGGCAGCTGGGAAACTGACAATATGTCTAGCCCCATGTCAGATTTCAAAATGAAATATAAAAAAATCTATTTGCTCTTTTATAAAATAGATTTCAGTGCAGAATTCTGCTGGAGCAGCACTATTAACTGATGTGTTTTTTTTAAAAAAAACATGTTTTCCATGACAGTATCCCTTTAAGCTGAATTTGTATGTAAGTTGAAACATATACATTTACTTAAAGTTAAATGCAACTTAGAGAGATGCTTGTCTTAACATAGTATTTATTTTTACCTTTCTGTGCTCTGCAGAACTCATGCCAGAGGGGATTAGGGCAGGTGGTTTATTAAAGCTAAATGCTAAAGGCCAAGCAAATCACAGCACATTACTGTAATCAGGGCCGTAACTTTGGGTAGGCAGAAGAGGCACGTGCCTAGGGCGCAAAGGCAGAGGGGCACCAGGCACATACATCTTCTGACGCCATCGCCTGCTCGGACCCTTGTTCCCTTAACCTGCCGCAGTTCTAAATAGCGAGTGTCCTTGACTCTTTCCGCATGCGCACTTACGTTGCTTCGGGTCTTCCGCGCAAGCGCACTCACGCATCCTCGCCGCGAATGGTGGGGAGGCAAAGTAGACGGCTCCCGGCCAACTTGGCCTGGCGCTGACTATAATGACCTACTTCTGTAAGTATGAGTTGTATGTAAGTCGGGTGTATGTAACTTGAGTTCCATTATCCAAAAAGACCAGCAACGCCGGGACTTTTGTGCAAAGATAGAAATATTTTATTTCTGTGAGCATATATATTTATATAGGCTGTATATTTGCTTACATAAATACAATATTTCTATTCTTGTACAAAAATCCCGGTGTTGCTGGTCTTTTTGGATAATGTATGATATTTTACCTTGCACCTGGGCATACATTGGAAGTGGTGTGCCATCCTCCGGTTTCGCATATATATATATAGTGCCAACATCTTTGGAACTCCGCCGCAGTGGAGCTTATAATCTAAGGTTGATACCTTAGAATTGAGAAAGCCAGCTGTTTGACTGGTAAATCCACTGGTAAATCCAGTTAATTTGACTTTTTTCTACAGATATACCATTCTTTCTTTCAGGATATTTGGATTATTCGAAGTTGCTGCTGAGAGCAACCAATATCTTCTCTCTCTCTATTTATTTGCATCGTTAAATAAACACGTTTGATTCACTGCATATGGAGTGCGGGTCCTTCTGCTATGTTATATATATACTGTATATCTCTACCAATGTGTTACTCAGTCCCTGCCCCAGTGGAGCTTACAGTCTAAGTTCCCTTCACACACAGCCCACGCACACTGGAATCCGTAACCAGTATGAATAAATAAGAATAACTTAAGCCATGCACGGGAAAAACAATAAACTTTAACTAGAATTTGCATATGTTTTCCTTATATAAATTAAAATACTCACAGACGTATTTCTTTTTAAATGAGCAAGCTGAATTTGTGCCCAGTTGGCAGACATTAAAATATTTTGGCTTCATAGTCAGCATGAATCCCAGCTATACATTTGATGCGTGCGTGCGTTCCCTTTACAGACACACAAACTTATTTCATTCACCATTGTTGGAGGACTGCAGGATATATCAGTACATGGTGCCATGCATGCGGAGACCATTTATGTACCACTGAGTTTATTAACACAATCAAGAACCGTTCTAGATGCTTCAACTATAGACTTTATACTCGGTGTCCAAGAAGCACAGAAGATGATAGCTGACCAAGCTTCCCATGACTATATGCACAAGCATTCTTATGATCTATGGTTCTGGAATAAACAATGCTCCAATATCCGCGCTGATGGATGGTGGGATAATCTCATTAGAAAACATCTTGTACTCGCCATTGGCACCAAGAAGCCAATGCCACTTTATAGAACATAGGGTTCTTAAATAAAACAAGGCACTAATATCAGTGCAAGTGCTGATGGACACTATCATCTGAACATCTTGTAGTCTTGTATGCTAATTCATTCCAACAAATTACTGGACTGAATCGGCACAAAGAGTAAAAGACTAGCACGGCAATAACCAGCATTTTCACCTTGTGCTGTGTGCAATTGCAGCTTATATACAACTTATCCAACTCTTTCACTTCTTTCCACACACTTTGAAGCTTTCAAACCCTACCCTTTCTCTGCCTAATGCCTGATTTACAACTGTTCCCTTCCTCCAGCAGAAACATCACTTTTAACACAGCAACGAGGTAGAAGAGGTGCGGATAAACGTACCTGCCAGCCAGTTGCCCTTTCCTTGGAGAAACTCAGAACTTTTGTGTATCCAGTAGAACGTTCCTGTCTAACCTAAGGTGCAGGAAAATCCAATGCTCCATATTCCTCCCGTATGGAATTCTGCTTTTTAGTAAGAGTGAGTGCAGTAATATCTGCCCCAGGTGAAGGCAAAAAGTGCACGCTAGAAAGAGAAAAAAGAAAAAGGTGTGACTTGGAAGCACGGCTCCTGTCAGACAGGCTGGGGGAGAGAAGAAAGAGGAGGAGGAGGAGGAGGAGGAGGGAGCTTCTCTCTCCCAAGGTGAGGGATTGTGACAGTGCCAAATCCTAGATCTGCATGCTGATAGGTATATTCACTGCTGAAAGTAGAGTGGGGGGAGCAGGCTGCATTGTTTCTCTTGCAATCCCAAATTTCCACTTTGGATTTAGGGTTTTTAAAGTTATTTCTGCAGGTCCACAAGGAAGAAGAATATTCTGCCACTGGACCTATTGCCCAATTGTCCAGATATACCTGGTCCATAGGTGATTCTGTATCACGTAAAGCAAACTGCACTAAAATGCCCTTTAATGTCCAGTAATGTAAAACATCTCCCTCTTGGCTGGGCTGGGGATTCTGAAAGTTCCAGTTCCACAAAAGGCATACGAAGTGCTTGGCTTCCATGTGTTCAGTGTGATCCCATTTATACATGTAACATCTGCAAGATATCGGCAGTGAGTGTAGAGCGGGGTGTCCCCAACCTTTTATTTTTATCAGTGATACAAATTTAAAAATATTTGAGGAGCAACACAAGCATGAAAATAGTTCCTGTGATTGGCTATTTGGTAGCCCCTATGTGGACTGGCAGCCTGCGGGAGGCTCTGATTGGCAGGACTCTTGGTTTTTAAGCAATAAAACTTGCCTCCAAGCCAAAAATTAAAAAAAAAGCACCTGCTTTGAGGCTTCTGGGAGCAACTTCCAAGGGGTGGGAGAGCAACATGTTGCTCAAGGGCCACTGGTTGGGGAATACCGGTGCAGAGAATGAGCCTTACAATGATGGGAAGCTGTAGGAATTATATAAATCAATAATGCCCAGCCTGCAGCCCTCCAGCTGTTATTGAACTATAACTCCTAGCAGTGGGGACATAGATTGGATTTAACTAACGAATATTATAAAATACATTACATTTGTTTACATAATATAATATGCTCTTTGTACAATACAATGCCAGAAGCCCAGGGCGAATGCCCTCTCTGCCCAACCCTAAAATCAGGGCAAATATATTTATAACCAGAATGATTTTATTGAATCTATTAGTGATAAGTGAATTTTTCACCATCAAATTTTTTCTGCAAAACAGCTGCAATAATCCACGGCAGCAAAAAAAAGACGCGGTAAGAAAAACACCCATTGGCTTTAATGCATTTGGACAAAAAAGTCGCCAAGACAAAAAAGTCGCCATTGCAAAAAACGGCCATTGACTTTAATGCATTTGGCTTGAGAAAAAATTGTTGACTTAAAGGGAGGCCCGGCTGTACTGCAATTTTCAAATTAGCTGGGTCCCCCTTGACAACACCGAATCCTCGAACAGAGCGGAAGCCTCGAACGGAGCCGAAGCAGCGGACGGAGCCGAAGCCATGAGAAGACCTGAAGACCCGATAGGGGGGCCCTGCCCACCAATGATTTTTTCTTTTACTAGTAGGGGACCCTGACCACCAATGTATTTTTAAAAACTTTTATGTGGGACCCTGGCAGCCAGTGTTTTTTTACTTGTGATGGGGTTCTGACCACCAATGCATTTTTAAAACTTGTGTGTGTGGTCTTTTTACTGTGGGGTGGGATCCGGGGTGGAGCTTGGGCACTGGGGTGGGCTGGGTTCCAGAAAATTTGGATTTTTCCCCACAATTCCAATGCCATTGCTCCCTGATGCTACAAAATACAGTCTAATTGAGATTTGAAATTCTCCAGTGTGTTTTCAGAGCAGTTCTACGCACGCATGAAGTGGATGGGTAGGAGGGGAAGAGGAGGAGACAGAGAGAGGAAGAGGAGGAAACAGAGAGGGAAAGAGGAGGCGACGGAGAGGGGAAGAGGAGGAGATGGAGAGGGGAAGAGGAGACAGAGAGGGGAAGAGGAGGAGATGGAGAGGGGAAGAGGAGGAGACGGATTTGGGAAGAGGAGGAGACAGAGAGGGGAAGAGGAGGAGACGGAGAGGGGAAGAGGAGGAGACAGAGAGGGGAAGAGGAGGAGACGGAGAGGGGAAGAGGAGGAGACGGAGAGGGGAAGAGGAGGAGGCCGAGAGGGGAAGAGGAGGAGAAGGAGGGCACAGGGAGGAGAGGGAGAATGGGGGGGGGGCTAAGGTAGCTGGCCTAGGGGTGCCTGGACAGTAAATCCGGCCCTGGTGGTAGAGTTTAAACCTTCACATATGCAGTGGGTCCCCCAATAAGCTGTTACAGTGTACAGTTACCCACATACAGTGTACACTCTGTTCCATGGAGCTGGAAACAAAGTTTATACCAATGAGTAGGGATGCACAAATCCAATATTTTGGATTCTGCCAAACCCCCAAATCCTTTCGCAAAAGATTCGGCGAATACTGAACCGAATCCTAATTTGCATATGCAAATTATGGGTGGGAAGGGGAAAACATTTTTTAATTCCTTATTTTGTGACAAAAAGTCACGCAATTTCCCTCCCCTCCCCTAATTTGCATATGCAGAAGGATTCTGAATCCTGCTGAAAAAGGCCGAATCCTGAACCGAATCTTGGATTCGGTGCATCGCTACTAATGAGGCTGTTGCTTGTTTATACACAAACAATAAATGCCTCCACATTCGTGTCATAAGGATTTAGCTCACCCCACCCTGCCAGTGATTTATCACCATGAAAGAAATGTTATGGCCGTGTAATGAAATAACAAAAGAGATTCCTAAGAAAGGGATTCCGAATTGCACGAGCTTACTTTCTACAAACTGGTATCTCCCAAGCAAGCAATTTCCCATCTTGCTTGATCAGAATTTATATGTGAGATATAATCACAACAGATTGATTAAACAGTCTACTATATTACAGTATGTATCAGCCGTATTTACTGGTTAAAGATCCAGGTGTGCCATTAGCCTAAAGCTACTTTATGGTGCATATCTCATCTCTTGTGTCCTTCATTGCCCCATTGTCTTACTGATGACAAGCCTTCTGTCCTGCCCTCACCTCCAATGTAGGACTGGGTTCCTATGGTTCATCAACCTGACACCCTGGGCCCACACTCACTGACGGCCCAGATTTCTAATTCGGCTTCCCCTAGTCCAGAGGGTCTGCGCACCACTATAGCAGAGTTCAGGTTCCCACTGGAGGACTAGTGATTGGGCATGCAGGAGGTTTAGGGGCCAATTTGCTAAAGGACGTGACGCCATTTTGGTAGTTCGCCGGTGTCGCTGGCATAACTTCGCTAGTGAAGGAGATAGACTCTAGCGGTACTTCGCTCCCTAACGCCTGGCGAATTTGTGCTCTGGCAAATTCACTAAGATGCGGATTTAACTGAACGTTACCTCTTGCGCCAGACTTGCCTTCTCCACCTCAGACCAGGCGAAGTGCAATTTAGTAAATAGGACCTCCTCAAAAAATATTTGAAAATTTTTCTAAGTCCCAAAAAACGCTGTTGTGTTTTCCTTTTTTTCAGGGTGATAGTCTGCAAAAGAGCATAATTTTTTTTGGGGTAACCGGCTTCCTCCCTACATTTCCTAACATATGGCACATAAACTATACACTGGGCTCATGTGTAGGGCAATATAACAACTCTATTTTATTTTATTAAGGTTCCCTGGGCTTGTGTAGTGTAATGTATTTTCTGCAACATAAACGTCCATTCAACTTTAACTTTCCGCCGTATGCAAATTAGGCAACGCTAGCGCAACTTCACTTTGCTTGGTGCAGTAACGCTATCCAGTATCGGACTGGCCCGGCAGGACACCGGGAAAAAACCCGGTGGGCCCCGACCCTTGTGGGCCCCCACCGGGCCAGAACCCTTTGCCAGAATTGTGAGAAAAAAAACAATTCTGGCGCTGCGCAGCACCGCCTGCGCACCGAGAGGCGATGTTGCGCATGCGCGCCGAGCGGCGATGTTGCGCATGCGTGCCGAACGGCTCCGACCCGTTTTAGTAGGGGGGCCGGAGGGGCCCCTGGACAGCAGTCCCGGTGGGCCCCGGGCCCCCCAGTCCAACCCTGACGCTATCGCAACTTTGCCTGGGGCACTGGACGCAATTTAGCATTTTAGTGAATTAGCGTTGTCCTGGCGAATCTACGCCTGGCGAAGTGTTGTGCTGTGAGCGAAGCCATCCCTTGCGAATTTTCAGAGGTTATTAAATTTGCCCCTTAACGAGATGCACATTCCCGATGTGCCGAAAAATGTAAAATGTGGCTGGGTAGCATGTAGGCTTGACACCTTTTAGTTGTGGCCTTACCGGCTGATGACGTAGAGGGTGGGGCGGGTTGTGCCGTTTCGGGGGCGGGGTTGTGACATTTCAGGGGCGGAGTCACAATATTTCGATGCTGCTTTGGCCAGGAAGGGACTACATTGCTTGGATTAGGTGAGTAGTTTGGCCGATCTGAAGAGGGCCAGGGGCGTAACAATAGGGATTACAAATTTACCAGCTAATACATTGACGGTAAATTTGTGATAAAGGCCCCCGGCCTTGACTGGCATTTTACCAGCCAGGTGGCAACCCTAGTGGCACGTCACCCATAAAATCTTGCCACCCTAGGCCCAGGCCTTTGGCCTTCCCACAAATCTGGGCCTGTAATGAGTCATAGGAACGAAAGAGCTGATGAGGGCATAGGGCTAATTCAAGTCCTGAGTTTATCCAAAGACCAAGAATGAACAGCATGTGGCAATAGCCTAATGGTATAGGCTTATATACATAGGGATACGCTGATAGAAACACTCATAAATCGGGTTCTACTAGGGCCTGGGCTCACTGAATGTGAGGACTGTCTGATACTGTTCACCTGTGTAATTGAAACAAAAACTAAGTTCTCAGACCCACACCCGATAAGTCCCTAAATAGTCAGAGTATCAATGGTACCAATGTGAGAGTTTAACCCAGACAATTAAAAAGGAATTAGGATCCGTGCCAACTGCAATCATCAGTAATTTTCTGCTGCTGAACAATAATATAAACCTAATTTTTCTGACTCATCCCAGTCTAGAGAACATACACAGCCCTGTTTGTATGCATCGGCATATTTAAATGCGACTCACAAATGGAGACATCTTAAAAAGAAAAGTGTGATGGACACGATGAAGTAATGGATTAACTATATTTATAGGGAAGCTGAGCCAAAGCGGCCGATCCCTATTTACAGGTTCCACAGTGTCAGCAAGAAATCCTCCAGGATATTTTATATTCATTTAATTTGTATAATTGTTCAGCCTGTGTTACTGACATGTCACATTGTGGTTTAAAAAAAACAAAAAGGATTTTTGAATTAATCAAAGGACTATTTTGAATTTGGCAAATCCAAAAAATTGATTTGATTCCACCTATCACTAGATTTTCGATCTGTAGACATGACACAGTTCTACGGGAGAGTTTTAAAGGAAAACTAAACCCTTAAAAATGAAGTTTCAGCTTGTCAATAGCAGCAATGGTCCAGGACTTTTAAACTTGTCACAGGGGGTCACCATCTTGTTTAGGACTTGAGGTTTTCCAGATAATGGATCTTTCTAATTTAATGTAATTTGGATCTTCATACATTAAAAGAGAAGTAAACCCCATATTTAAAAAACCCTACCCTAAATAGACTAGGGATGCACCGAATCCACTTTTTTGGATTCGGCCGAACCCCCGAATCCTTCGTGAAAGATTCGGCCGAATACCGAACCGAATCCGAACCCTAATTTGCATATGCAAATTAGGGGTGGGAAGGGGAAAACATTTTTTACTTCCTTGTTTTCTGACAAAAAGTCATGCAATTTCGCTCCCGCCCCTAATTTGCATATGCAAATTAGGATTCGGATTCGGTTCGTCTGGGCAGAAGGATGCGGCCGAATCCGAATCCTGCTGAAAAAGGCAGAATCCTGGCCGAATCCCGAACCGAATCCTGGATTCGGTGCATCCCTAAAATAGACCACCCTCCCTCCTCCCCCACTCCAGCCTAGCTGCTACCCTCGGTGCAAATTCACGGCATCAGAGTTGACGGCAGCCATCTTCTTCTCTTCGGTCTTCATCTGGAAGTAAGTTCCATATCCGCACATGCGCAGTTGGAGCAGTCTTGGGATCTTTGTCAACTGCGCATGCGCCGAAAGTCACGAAAATTGCCGAAGTGCAGGATGAAGACCGGATGAAGACCGGATGAAGACCGAAGAAGAAGATGGCGCCTGTGAACTCCAATGCCCTGAATCTCCCGAAGAGGGAGAGGGTCTATGTAGGGTAGGTTTTCTTTAATAAGGGGTTTACGTCTCCTTTAAGTCTACTAGAAAATCATGGAAACAATAAATAAACCCAATAGGCTGTTTTTGCTTCCAGTAATGAAGTGTAAAGGTACCAGTAGTAATCATGCCCTGTGGCCAAAATGTCCTGATCTACAGAACAAAGCAAAATAGTGAACCCGGGCAGTTTTTCGGCATATTGGTTCCGGACATCTTGACTATATCTATGTGTCTATGGCAGCTTCAAGGAATTTAAATAAAAGGCACACATAAATTACAAAAAATTTTAATAATACATTTTTTAAAAAAAAATTATCATGTTTCCTTTTGGGGAGAAACCAGCTTGTAATGATTACTGCAAAGGTTTTTTTTGTTGTACAGATAGTCATCTGAACAAGATTGTAGGGAGATATCCCAGGCTTGTGTCTGAATGTCTAGTGCCCTGGGGTGATGGAGAAGTGAGGAGGATTTTTTTAGGGATATAAGGGCAGATGAGTGGCGATAGGGAGCCTGGAGGCCAATATACTTGTCCACGCAGGAATGTACCACTCCCTAACCCCTCTACCATAGCTTCTGTCCCTCAGTAATGTGTTCCACTGAGTCACAACCTGGCTTACTTAAAGGAAAAACAAACCCTTAATAAAAAAAAACCCTACCTACCCTACATAGACCCACCTCCCTCCTCCCACCCAGCCTAGCTGCCGCCATGGGCAAATGCCCCTAAGTCTTTACTTACTACTCCTTGCAGATTCTGTCCAGTGGAGTTCACAGGCGCCATCTTCAGCCGCTTCGGTGATCATCGGAATGAGACTGAAGCTTAGGCAATTTCCGCAAGTTTCGGCGCATGCGCAGTTGTCGCGTAGCAGAGAATTTCGCCAACTGCACATGGGCCGATTCGCCAGTCTCATTCCGAAGAGAAAAAGATGGATGCCGCGAACTCCGCTGGACAGAATCTGCATGGAGGGGTAAGTAAAGAGTTAGGGGCATTTGCCCGGGGGGCAGCTAGGCTGGGGGGGAGGAGGGAGGGGGTCTATGTAGGGTAGGAGGGATGGGGTTTTACACGGGCCGATAAAAGCTGCCAACAGACAGAGTCATGTGTGGGGCCATCCGATGGTCTTCCCCAATCGATATCTGGCCAAAAGTTGGGCAGACCTCGATCGGACAGGTTAAAAAATCCCATTGGATAGCGGCTGCGTCTGTGCATTTATGCGGTCCCGCAATCCGACCACCTGTATCGGATGCATTATGATCCGATTGTAGGGCCCTAGGGCCCATGATTGGATCAGCCTGATATCCCCTACCTCAATGTGGGCATATCAGGGAGAGATTCGATTGTTTGGCGACATCACCAAACGAGCGGATCTCTACGTCTATGGCCACCTTAATGCTAATTACTTACCAATGTGATTCTGAGTTTCTACCAACTACCCCATCTACAGTTGGTCATGAGAGTTCCTCTAAACACATCAACTTTTCCGTGGAAATCTCCTGTTTCTTTGGAGGTGATCAAGTTTTTATTAGGGGACACTAACCTACTAGCCTCACGAGTTAATTAGCCCATAAATCACATGGTTTCTCTTGGGAAAATCCAGGCCTATTAGAGAGTCCAGCCTCTAAGTTCAAAGGTTGGCGAAGCATTTCTCACTATAGAAGACAGTACAGGTATGGAACCTGTTATCCAGAATGCTCTTGTGGTTTTCCGGATAACGGATTTTTCTGTAGCTTGGATCTTAATACCTTAAGTCTACTAGAAAATCATGGAAACATTAAATAAAACCAAGAGGCTGGTTTTGCTTCCAATAAGGGGAAGGTCCCCATAGGCTTTCCAAGTTTTTTCTGATCGAAGGATAAAAAATCCATCGATATTCGAAGTCGAAGTCGAAGGATTTTAATTCGGCAGTCGAATATCAAGGGTTAATTAACCCTCGATATTCGACCCTTGATACATCTGGCCCTTGTATGTATGTGCCTTTATCTTTATTCACCTTTTTAGTCGTTGTAATGTAATGTATGGAGAATACCATAGCAACGATCAGCAATGTGATAACTCCCACTCGTGTGTTTCTAAGCAAGTGTACAGAGGTAATAATAATAATAATAATAATATTTATCTCAAATCTCTAGCTGTTTAATTGAATCAACTGCTTCTAAAAGAACAGAAATAGCAAACCTGCTGCTCTTAAAGGGATACTGTCATAATTTCTATGGTGTCATTTTTATTTCTAATTTACATTGTTTACTTTGCAAGTAATTCACTCTACCATGTAAAATTAATTTCCTGGACCAACCCTTAAGGTTAAGGGCACACCTGGCGATTCGGGGGGAGATTAAGTCCCCTGGCGACTATTTGCTTCTTCTTTGGGGCAAATAACCTCCCCGAACGGCTTCCCCCTGTCTTCCGCCGGCTATAATGAAAAATCGCCTGCAGACGCGGCGCTTCGTATTCCGAAGTTGCCCGAAGTTTCCTTGTGAGGCCAGGCGACTAAATCTCCCTGAATCGCCAGGTGTGCCCTAATGGAGCGAGAGGGAAACGCATGGTTTAGGTACCAAGACACAAGGGTCATGCATCATTATTTTCGCTGTGACTCTTACTTTTTCCATGCAGCGCCGGATTTCAATGTCGGGCGCCCCTAGGCTGCGCGGTCCGACCAGGCAGCCGCGCGGTCCTAGCGCGCACCTCACCTCCCCTTCCCAGCGCGCCGGCGTAAAAACGCCGGCGCAGCTAATGTAATTGCATGGGGACGTATAATGCGGCTGGGCGGCATGCCGCCCCTATTTTTTTGCCGCCCTAGGCCCGGGCCTATGCGGCCTTGCCGCAAATCCGGGCCTGTTTCCATGCTGCTCTGCATGAGTATTAGGGCTCTTACAGACGAGCGTTTGAAGCTGCGATCCCCTGCGTTCCGGTTTTATAGATTCAGCCGCAGGGGAGCGCAATAGTAGACGCATTCAGTTTTTTTCAATGGGGCTGTACTCACACAGGCGCATGTAGGCGCCGAACGCAGGAAAAATGCAGCATGTTGCGTCTCAACCTGCGTAGTTTCTGCGTTCAGCCGCAGGGGAGCGCAGGAATAGACGCATTACATTTTTTCCAATGGGGTTGTACTCACACAGGCGCGTGTAGGCGCCGAACGCAGGTTGAGACGCAACATGCTGCATTTTTCCTGCGTTCGGCGCCTACACGCGCCTGTGTGAGTACAGCCCCATTGGAAAAAATGTAATGCGTCTATTCCTGCGCTCCCCTGCGGCTGAACGCAGAAAAACGGAACGCAGGGGAGCGCAGGTAAAAACGCTCGTCAGTAAGAGCCCTTAATTTGCAGGCAAGGCAAGAAAGAATTTAACCTTAATTGCTGCCGACCACCACCCTATGCAATTTAGATGGCTTTAAGCTATGAGACCAACCCTTTATCTATTCCATAGCATTCCCCTCTGTTATTGGAGTATTTTTATCCTTTTTTTCAAACTGACAAATCTTGAAAGTATCCGTAATTAAGGGCATTTTGACATAAAAGTAGATTTTATTGTTGCCTGGGAGCAATATATCCGTTAAGTGGAGCAGCAATAGAAAAGCGCATGCGTGGAGTTTATTTTACTGTTGTGTCAGATTTCTCATTTAAAGTCATTTAAGTCTTACTTAAAGGGGATGTAAACGTTGTTTTCCCAACCAAATTCCTCCCACGTTTTGCTGGCTTACAGATCACAGCATGCACCGACATTTTACCAATGGTTTCAGCATGCTTGGATCTGTCCAACATTTTCAGGGTTGTAGTTAAACAATTAAGTAAAATGCGGTTGACCAGTGCAGTACGGTAGTGTATATAGTGTTCCTTTAACAAAGATAATGCCCCATTTTTTGTCGTTGAACAGACTCTATCACACAGCCTAAAATTGGCTCTTAGGGCTCTTACAGACGAGCGTTTTTAGCTGCGCTCCCCTTCGTTCCGGTTTCACGTGTTCAGCCGCAGGGGAGCGCAGGAGTAGACGCACTGAATTCTTTTCAATGGGGCTGTACTCACACAATGAACAAAGTGCCGAACGCAGGTTGGATCGCAGCATGTTGCATTTTTCCTGCGTTCGGCGCTAACATGCGTCTGTGTGAGTACAGCCCCATTGAAAAGAATTCAGTGCGTCTACTCCTGCGCTCCCCTGCTGCTGAACACGTGAAACCGGAACGCAGCTAAAAACGCTCGCCTGTAAGAGCCCTTAAGCTCCCCTAACAATCCACAGTAGGCATGTCATTAATTATAGATGCAGATGAATTTTCCAATGAGAAACCTACCAGAACTATATGTCTGGCATGCTGTCCTTGCTTGCCAATATTACATTGTAATACAGGTATGGGACCTGTTATACAGAATGCTCGGGACCTGGAGTTTTCCGGATAACAAATCTTTCCATAATTTGAATCTTCATACCTTAAAGGCCCCCATACACGGGCTGATAAAAGCTGCCGTCAGCATCCTATTGGCCTGTGTGTGGGGCCATCCGTCAGGCTTCCCCAATCGATATCTGGCCAAAATTCGGGCAGATCTCGATTGGGCAAGTTAAAAAATCCCATTGGATTGTGGGCGCATCTGTGCGTTTATGTAGTCCCGCGATCTGACCGCCCGTATTGGATGCATTATGATCCGATCGTTGGGCTCTAGGGCCCCTGATCGGACCAGCCCAATATCGCCCACCTAAATGTGGGCATATCGGGGAGAGATCCGCTCGTTTGGTGACATTCCCAAATGAGAGGATCGCTACGTCTATGGCCACCTTAAGTCTACTAGAAAATCATATAAACATGAAATAAACCCAATAGGCTGGTTTTGCTCCCAATAAGGATTAATTATATCTTAGTTGGGATCAAGTACAAGCTACTGTTTTATTATTACACAGAAAAATAAAATCAATTTTTATTATAATGGAGTCTATGGGAGATGGCCTTTCTGTAATTTGAACCTTTCTGGATAACATGTTTTCTGATCATGGATCCTATACCTCTATTCTGTCTAAGTAGAGAATATGGGGCACATTTACTTAGGGTCGAATATCGAGGGTTAATTAACCCTCGATATTCAATCGTCGAAGTAAAATCCTTCGACTTCGAATATCAAAGTCGAAGGATTTACTGCATTTAGTACGATCGAACGATCAAAGGGAAAAATCGAACGATTAAATCCTTCGAATCCATCGAACGATTTTCCTTCGATCACAAATTGGCTAGAAAGCCTATGGGGACCTTCCCCATAGGCTAACATTGATGTTCGGTAGGTTTTAGGTGGCGAAGTAGGTGGTCGAAGTTTTTTTTAAAGAGACAGTACTTCGACTATCGAATAGTCGAATAGTTGAACGATTTTTAGTTCGATTCGTTCGATTTGAAGTCGAAGTCGTAGTCGAAGGTCGAAGTAGCCAATTCGATGGTCGAAGTAGCCAAAAAAATACTTCGAAATTCGAAGTATTTTTTATTCTATTCCTTCACTCGAGCGAAGTAAATGTGCCCCTAAGTGTCATGAATGAGAAGGTAAGGAAAGAGATGCATTCAGTTATAAATAGTAATAGGGTTACAAGTAGATACCCAATTGGTCAGGACATTTGGACAATCGGATAGAAATGGATTCTCTGTATATATCTATCTATATATATATATATATATATATATATATATATATATATATATATATATATATATATTCATGTGTATATGGTTTTAAAGGGCTTTAAAGTTAGACTGAAAAAAAGACACACGTCCATCAAACTCAACCTTTTGACTCTTATTTTATCCTGCCAAACTGCTAGTTGATCCAGAGGAAGGAGAAAAACCCCACCTTGCAAGAGCCAAAAGAAGCCTGAACATATCTTAAGCTGGCCATACATTCATAGATCTGCTCGTTTGGCTACATCAGGGCTATATCAGGGTAATCGAACATTTGGCACTAGGGCCGAACGATTGAATTACAACGAGGAGTAGTGGGCTCGGTTGGCAGAAAAATTAAACCTTCTCGATCCAAATCGTGGCCAGATATCGATCAGGAATCGATATCTGGACTGGTCGGAAGCCCCCATACAAGGGCAGATAAATTGCCGAATTGGTCTAGATATCGGCAGCGTTATCTGCCCGTGTATGGCCACCATTAGACTGCCATAGATTTGCTTTCTCGTCCCTTGAAATCTTGATGCACATGAATCAATGTCATGCATAAGTAGTTCATCTAGATTCAAGCAACAATCTCCAGTGGTCATTGTGCATCTAGAATACATATACAGTCAATCAATTGTCTTTCAGTGTTTTAATCCCCAATGTGCCCCGAAAAGTCTTTAAAAGTATCACTTGGTTGTACATACAGTGTTGGTAGTTAAAGGGCATGTAAAGGCAAAAAAAAATCCCATTTTTACTTTCTTTAATGAAAAAGAAACCTATCTCCAATATACTTCAATTAAAAAATGTTTACAGTTTTTATAAGAAACCTGACTGTATGCAGTGAAATTCTCCCTTCATTTACTGCTGTGGATAGGAATTGTCAGACGGCCCCTAACTGCTCTGCAGGGAAACAATCATACTTATGTACAGCAGGGGGAGCCCCTGCCTTACTTACCAGCCATGCAGAACTCAAGCAGCTTTGTTTATGATGATCCCTAAGCAGCCCAGACCACACTGAGCATGTGCACAGTCTTGGTCTTGCAAAGATGTATAACAAAGTTACAAGATGGTGACCCCCTGTAGCCAACTTTGAAAGCATAAATTATTTGTTTGATTAGGCTTGTGGTGCAGTAAGTTCATGTTTATATTAAAGGGATACTGTCATGGGGAAAAAAAAAAATTTTCAAAGTGATTCAGTTAATAGTGCCGCCCCAGCAGAATTCTGCACGGAAATCCATTTTTCAAAAGAGTAAACAGATTTTTTTATATTCAATTTTGAAATCTGACATGGGGCTAGACATATTGTCAATTTCCCAGCTGCCCCAAGTCATGTGACCTGTGCTCTGATAAACTTCAATCACTCTTTACTGCTGTACTGCAAGTTGGAGTGATATCACCCCCTCCCTTTTCCCCCCCCAGCAGCCAAACAAAAGAAGAATGGGAAGATAACCAGATAACAGCTCCCTAACACAAGATAACAGCTGCCTGGTAGATCTAAGAACAGCACTCAATTGTAAAATCCAGGTCCCACTGAGACACATTCAGTTACATTGAGAAGGAAAAACAGCAGCCTGCCAAAAAGCATTCCTCTCCTAAAGTGCAAACACAAGTCACATGACCAGGGGCAGCTGGGAAATTGACAATATGTCTAGCCCCATGTCAGATTTTAAAATTGAATATAAAAAATCTGTTTACTCTTTTGAGAAATGGATTTCAGTGCAGAATTCTGCTGGAGCAGCACTATTAACTGATTCATTTTGAAAAATTTTTTTTTGAATCTGTATAGGCATATGCAGCCCTGTAGGAAGAGCACCACGTCAAATGCTGATCAACATGTAGATTAGTCAGATAACATTTAATACAGGAGCGTAACTACAGAGGAAGTAGACCCTGCAGCTGCAGGAGGGCCCAGGAGGTATAGGGGCCCACGAGGCCCTAATTCATATAAAAGTTAAATAAATATTGGCAAAACAGGTCAACCACTAGACATTTTGGGGGCCTAATCTAGCGCTAGTATCTAGTTAAGCCACCGTCCCCATATATGGGCCAATAAACTGTTGACCTCAAAGGATCCTGTCATCGGAAAACATGTTTTTTTCAAAACGCATCAGTTAATAGTGCTGCTCCCGCAGACTTCTGTACTGAAATCCATTTCTCAAAAGAGCAAACAGATTTTTTTATATTCAATTTTGAAATCTGACATGGGGCTAGACATATTGTCAATTTCCCAGCTGCCCCTGGTCATGTGACTTGTGCCTGCACTTTAGGAGAGAAATGCTTTCTGGCAGGCTGCTGTTTTTCCTTCTCAATGTAACTGAATGTGTCTCAGTGAGACATGGGATTTTACTATTGAGTGTTTCTCTTAGATCTACCAGGCAGCTGTTATCTTGTGTTAGGGAGCTGCTATCTGGTTACCTTCCCATTGTTCTTTCATTTGGCTGCTGGGGGAAGGGAGGGGGGTGATATCACTCCAACTTGCAGTACAGCAGTAAAGAGTGATTGAAGTTTATCAGAGCACAAGTCACATGACCAGGGGCAGCTGGGAAATTGACAATATGTTTAGCCCCATGTCAGATTTTAAAATTGAATATAAAAAAAAATCTGTTTGCTCTTTTGAGAAATGGATTTCAGTGCAGAATTCTGCTGGAGCAGCACTATTAACTGATTCATTTTGAAAAAATGTTTTTTTTGTCAAGTCAGCAACTTTTTTTTAGGTCCATGTATGGTCAGCTTAACCTGGACATTAGCACCTTTTATACACTCCTATTATGGAAAAGAAAGTTTATCAAGGTAAAAAATACTATTACAGGTATTACAGGATAGAGATGACATCCAGGGTGATTGGCTGCTCTGCTGAGAATCCTAAGCAGCCAATCACATGTCAAGAATATCTGCCATTTGGACTTACATGACAATGTTATCATTTGAAAGCTAGTCAATTAGCAAGATCACAGAAGTAGAAAGGCATTTAGGACAAGTGAATTTAACTTTCATCACCGAGCAATAAATATGCAAATAATCCCAGCAAAGCTTTTCCATAGATAATAAATGCGCTGATGAGCGCTGGAGCATTTATATTAGGGTGGAATCATTTTTATGGTGTTCAAATATTTTATTGGGTTTTACACAATAAACTGCAAATAGATAATAAAATCACAACTAAAATCCTGCAGTCTCTGAAACATGTTACAGGTAACAATGAGTGTGCAAGATCAAAGCATATATAAGGGCAGAGACACACGTGGAGATTTGGGGAGATTTAGTCGTCTTGTGACAAATCGCTTCTTCTTCGGACGACTAATCTCCCCGAACTGCCTTGCCGCTGGCTAGAATGTAAATCGCCAGCAGGATGGCAGTTGGAGCATTTCGTTTTCCGAAGTCGCCCAAAGACGCCAATCTTTGGGGCGATTTTGGATAAAGAAGAGCCCAAGTACCAACCCGCCGGCTATTTCGATTCTAGCCGTGGGGAAGGCATTGCGGGGAGATTAGTCGCCCAAAGAAGAGTCGTTTTGTCGTTGGGCGACTAATCTCCCCCAATCTTCACGTGTGTCTCTGCCCTAAATGTACAGTTAGGGCGAGAACAGATATTAGAAATTGGTGGCAAGATGAAAAATGATTATTTTTTTTATAAAAAATGGCTTAGGCGTCTTTCTTTTAATTTGATTGTATTTTGTAATTTACATTTTTTGCATTTTTACCATTTATGCAGATTCCAAAAACATTAGAAATGTTTCTTAAAGGACCAGTAACATCAAAAAATTGGACATTTTTTTTTAAGTATACATAGAAAAAAAAACACCAAGACAAATGAAACTTTAAAATCGCAAAGCCTTTATTAAGAAAAGGCGACGATCCATCATGCGGCGCTTGATTTCTCCTCCCTGGCTATCTCCTATAAGGAAGGCAGGGAGGAGAAATCGAATGCCGCACGATGGATCGCCCGAGGAGCAGAGTTTCGGTAAGTTATTTCTTGATAAAGACTTTTGCGATTTTAAAGTTTAATTTGTCTTGGTGTTTGTTTTTTCTATGTATTCTAACGAATTTTTTTTAAAAATTTTTACTGGTCCTTCAAATGCATTCCTCTAGGGAAAAAAAAAGTCACCTGAAATTGACTTTGGAAAAAACAAAGCCCTGCATATCTTTTCCCACCAGCTATTTACATTTTATCGTGAGCTACTAATCTCCTTGCGTGACAGTATGTAGAACTTGTCTCACCTGATTCTGCTGACTCATTTTTTGTAGTGCAGTAGGTAGTACAGGTGTGGGATCCGTTATCCAGAAACCCGGTATCCAGGAAGCTCCAAATTACAGAAACGCTGGCTCCGACTATAATTAAATAATCCAAATTCTTAAAAATGATTTCCTTTTTCTGTGTAATAATAAAACAGTGCCTTGTACTTGATCCCAACTAAGATATAATTAATCCTTATTGGAAGCAGAACCAGCCTATTGGGTTTATTTAATGTTTACATGATTTTCTAGTAGACTTAGGGGGTTATTTACTAAACTCCGAATGCAAACATCCCGAAAAATTCGTTATTTTTTTTTTTAAATAAAATCTGACTTTTAAAAAAAAATCACAAATTTTTTGGAATTTGTAAACCTTAAGGATGGAAAAGTCAGAATCTGAAAATCCGGCGTCTCAGACCTGTCGAGGTTGCATATAAGTCAATGGGTGAAGTCCCAATGATGTTTTGATGTGCGCTAGGTTTTTGGAAATACCCCGAAGTTTCCTGAGTTTTCAGGTGAAAAATCCCGAAAAAATCTTGAAAATCGGAAGAAAAAAATCATAAAAATCTGATTTCTTTTCACAATTTTTTTGGATTTTTCTTTTTTCCGCAAACAAAATTTTCGGGAATGTGTATTAATAAATAAGCCCAAAAACCCTGTGCGGATTTGGTCAGAATTTTTTTCAGAAAATATTGAGATAAATTCGGATAAATAACCCCCTTTAATGTATGAAGATCCAAATTACAGAAAGATGTGTTATCCGGGAAACCCCAGGTCCTGACCATTCTGGATAACAGGTCCCATATCTGTGTTATCAAACATATTTTTGAAAAAGCGAAATCCTATTCCACAGCACTGTACAACAGAAACAGATAGATAGATATACATTCCCAATAAGAATTATTCCTAGCAGTGCTACAATAGTCATCTCATTGTATATTTTGTCCATTTTTTTCTTGCCATTATTACACTGTATTGAAACTGCTGTTTGAGGTTGTTCGGAGCTAGAATATAATACGATATCTTGGGTGATGATTGTATTGGAAAAATGAAAATAAATTTTAATTTAAGAAAAATACAGTTTCCCCAACCTTAACTTTCCCCAGGATATTCTCCTATTTAATTAAATGTCACAGTCAAATGACTGCACAAATAATTTCCATTAAACAAGCAACTGTTTGAACATGACACACATTCCATGTGTTAGGATTTCATCATTGCTTGGCAAGGTATAATCTTGGCACCAGATATGGGTGCACCAGGGTGAGACAGATGGACACACAGATCTGACTCTGCACTGCCAAACTGTCACCTTGCAATGGCATTGGGAGGGCATTATCTAACAACTGTCAACTTTCCAGAGGTGATGTCATACACCCGGCGCAACTGCTGAGGCCCATCAGGTTCATTTACTGAATATTAAAGTAAATACCTGACTATATTTTTTAATTATTAATCTCCACTTCAACTGGTTGAGAACGTTGCTACTCCATCATGGCTTGCCTAAATGTTGCTGGATTACAACTCCAAGCATACACAAGGATTAAACTATGCTGGTTACAATAGTCCTTCAACATTAAAGATAATTTATTTATAATCTGACTGTAAATGTTATCCCTTCTTTGCGGGACTACAACTTCTAATATTGTCTGGCTGAATCTGGTGGGTCATGCAGGTTTGGCTGGGGCAATACATTTTTAGTTGGTTGCAGGCAGGTGGTGGGTCTGATTTAGGGTTGCCATCTGTCCGGATTTCACCCAGACAGCTTGGTTTTTGGAAGCTGAAGCTGATTGACGTCATCTGCTCTGCCCCTTACATCACTAGTCTGCCCCCGACATCATCTGCCCCCCAATGTCATCCACATGCCCCCGCCCCTTTTCCCCGATTGGAAAAGGTGGCAACCCTAGTCTGACTCTGTCTACTGCCTGCCCCACCCTCAACATCAATGGACCCAGTGTCAGACTGGAATGCCAAGGGCCCACCAGAAAACCTTAGATTGTGGGCCCACCAGAAAACCTCTTAGACCATGGGCCCACCAGAAAACCTTATAACGTGGGCTCAACAGAAAACCTTAGACCATGGGTCCACCAGAAAACCTTAAACCGTGGGTCCACCAGAAAACCTTAGACCATGGGCCCAACAGAACACCTTAGAGACCATGGGCCCACCAGAAAACTTTAGATTGTGGGCCCACCAGAAAACCTTAGACCGTGGTTCCACCAGAAAACCTTAGACCATGGGCCCAACAGAACACCTTAGAGACCATGGGCCCACCAGAAAACCTTAGACCATGGGCCCACTTTCCAAACTATTATTTCTCCTCTCTTCACTCAACCTCTTTATTCTCATGGTCCTTTATATCTACTTACTATATTATTCCATTATTAAGCATTTTTTTCCCATAAAGAAATAGGGAATGACCATGAAATAGGCTATATGGTTAGAAGCAAAAGGGCCCACTGGTATCCTGGTGGGCCAGTCCGACATTGAATGGACTCCCATTCCTCCATCTGCCATTCCTTTTTGATATTCTTGTAGGTTGACGTCAGACAGGGCAGGGCCAGTGTGTATATGTAAGTAAAGGACAGGTTTGGCTTGGGTGCAGGCCAACTTTTTGTGAACCTATTAATGCCTAGAATTTTGTAACATATTATCGAGGGTGAAAGCATGTAGTACATAAAGCATGTAGAACCTGTAGTGAAGCAACCATAAATAATTTGCCCTTGCTTTGCAGCATCCCACTCAAAGAACCTTCCAATGACAATCAGTAATATCATTAAGCCAAACCTACATAGTAATCTTTCTTATGTTTGATCACAGCATGATGGCTGACATTGTTGGAATTCAAAATCTTATTGGACCATCCTGACTTATCTGTAATAAGGGAAAGTATATCCTCCAAGAAGATCAATTTAGTAAAGCACATTGAAGTAGTAGATTTGTATGGAGGGTTTTCCATGTATAATACAATTATTGTTTTTAGTTGTTTTTATCTACATTGTTTAACTACAATCATTCAGCCATTCCCATGTAAAAATGCCACAAATTATAACCTGATTGCTAAATGTCCTCTACACACTATCATTACATCCCAATGTAATGGGATTAATGTGTGCAATCATCATACTAATTACGGGTAGACACAAATTCATTTGGTTGCTCAGTGGTGAGGGAATAGTGAACTAATGCAAACTGCCAGCTTGCACAGCACCTACTGGCATATTCGTTGCTTGACATCACTATCGGCCAATCAGAATGCTTGCTCCCTGCAGAGAGGACAGCAGAAGGATTGTCTGTGAGAGTAGAACTCATGTTGGAGGGATGATGGCATTCCCCACAGGAGAGGTATTACTTCATATATTGGAGAACTGCAGGAGTCATGTGGAGTCTCTGAAGTTGAGCTGAGATATAGTAACCGCTATGATGATTTTCATACATGATTTAAAACACTATGTCTACAGGGACACTCTATAATTAAACGGCTACAGCACACTGAAAGTTAGCCCTTTAAAGGAGAACTAAAGCCTAACTAAAGAAGTAGCTAGAAATGTTGTACATTATGTTTTGTGCTTCTGTACCAGCTCAAGGCAACCACAGTCCTTAAAGGACCAGTAACATCAATTTTTTTTTTTTTTTTTTTTAAAAATCGTTAGCATACTTACGAAAAAAAAAAAACACCAAGACAAATGAAACTTTAAAATCGCACAGCCTTTATTAAGAAATAACTTACCGAAACTCCGCTTCCACTCCTCTTCAGGGAGACTATCAGCTTGCCACGCTTGATTTCTCCTCCCTTGCTATCTCCTATAAGGAAGGCAGGGAGGAGAAATCGAGCACCGCATGATGGATCGCTCGATCGCTTTCTGAAGAGGAGCGCAAGCGGAGTTTCTGTAAGTTATTTTTTAAAGAACCCATAACATAAATTTTTTTTTTTTAAAAAAACATTTTTTCTGCATAACGAAGAAAAAAACACCAAGACACATTTAACTTTAAATTTGCGAAGTCTTTATTAAGAAATAAATTACCAATATTCTGCTTGTGCTCCTCTTCAGAAAAGGCGAAAGGGCAACAATTCATCGTGCGGTTCTCTATTTCTCCTCCCTGGCTATCTCCTATACAAGGCAGGGAGGAGAAATCAAGCGCCGCTTAGGAAAACAATTAGAAACCTTTCTCAAATCTTGCCTAAGCAGAAGAACATCAGAGCAGCCTCTTTCTTTCTCCTGACAACTTCCTTGACTACTTGGTGGTCAGACGGGTCAGAAACTGACCATCAGGTGGTGTGCTGTTAATATGAATGAATTTTGTTCCAACAGCGCCACCTGCTGGTCAGTTTCTGACCAGTCTGACCACCAAGTAGTCAAGGAAGTTGTCAGGGGAAAGAAAGAGGCTGCTCTGATGTTCTTCTGCTTAGGAAAACAATTAGAAACCTTTCTCAAATCTTTCCTAAGCAGAAGAACATCACAACAGCCTCTTTCTTTCTCCTGACAACTTCCTTGACTACTTGGTGGTCAGACTGGTCAGAAACTGACCAGCAGGTGGCGCTGTTGGTAAAAAATTCATTCATATTAACAGCACATGTATCCCTTAATATCTTGGAATAAAAAGAAAATAAATAATGAATGTAAATGACAAAAGGGCTTAGAATAACACTCTCATAAATTTTCCATTCACTTATTTTAAAGGTTTACTTATCCTTTAATAAATCCTGAATTTTTAGAGCTTTTTAGAAATATAGGAAAACCACACATTTTTCGTGATTTGTGGGAAAAAATTGCAATTCGATGGTGAGTAGATGGAGCCCTTCCTGAAGTCCCTTTTTGCTACATGGTTACAAGAGTTACTTCCTACCTGGAATATATAAAGGGGGCTCATGGTTCTCTCTACTGAAAAACAATGACACTGCCCGCAGCCTCGTTCTGCTATATAGTTAGAAAGAATGACTTCCTATTTGTACCTGAAATATATAAATCAGCAACTAGCCTTCCGCATCTGACCTACATTTCCCAGAGCATTGCATTTTATTAGCAGTAGATGAAATGTGCATCTATACATCATAATGTTACTCCATAAAACAAAAGGTGTTAGAGAGTAGTGTTTCCAAAATTGTCAGTTTCTTTCCGCCTTACATGATAAATCCCAAGAAAAATGTGTTGAAAAAAAGGTGTTCTTTTTGTGGTAGCTTTCACCATAAGCTAAAGAAAGGGATTTTGAGTACCTATTGCAATAAAACCCAATGACAGAATTGGCTATAGGCAAATTGGGGGAATGAGTTACGGCAGGTTCTCACCTGGAGCCTCAAAGTGACTGTGTAACCCTTCCACTCTTATACCAGGGATTATAATGTAACTACAGATGCCTAGCGATATCCTTTATTTAGATAACAGTGGCATAACTACAGGTATGAGATCCGTTATCCGGAAACCCATTATCCAGTAAGCTCCAAATTACGGAAAGGCCGTCTCCAGTAGCGATCCTAGAGGGGGCGGGCCCTGATGCGTGACGTGCAGCCGGGCCCGCCCCCCTCCGTTCGGCCACATTTGGCCATATTTGTCAGTGGCGCACGGACTGCCGGGGGGCCCTGAGGGGGTGCGGGCCCTGGCCTGCTCGCACCCCCTGCTCCCCCGGTAGTTCCGCCACTGGCCGTCTCCCATAGACCCATTTTATCCAAATAACCCAAATTTTTAAAAATGATTTTCTTTTTTCTCTGTAATAATAAAACAATAGCTTGTACTTTATCCCAACTAAGATATAATTAATCCTTATTGGAAGCAGAACCAGCCTATTGGGTTTATTTGGAGGCACATTTATCAAGGGTCGAATTTTGAATTCATGCTAGTTTTTTAAAACTCCCATAAATTCTAAATTCGAATGTATTAAAAAAAATCGAATTTTTCACCGTTTGGACTGATTGAATCGACCGGAAAACTCAAATGGAATTCTAAATACTCGATTAGAAAAAAAACTGGAATGTCAGGAAGGCTGCAAACATCACCAATTTGATCCCTGGACCTCTCCCATTGACATATACAGCAATTCCTGCGCTTCTCTTCAAAAACGACAACAGGGCGACGATCCATTGTGCGGCGCTCGATTTCTCCTCAATGCCTTCTATATGAGATAGCCAGGGAGGAGAAATTGAGCGCTGCAGGATGGATTGTCGCCCTGTTGCCGTTTTTGAAGAGGAGCGCAAGCAGAGAATCGGTAAGTAATTTCTTAATAAAAGCTTTGTGAATTAAAAGTGAAAACTGTCTTGGTGTTATTTTTTCGTTAAAAATAATCTTTTTTTAAAGATTTATGTTACTGGTCCTTTAAAGGACCAGCAACATCAAAATTTTTCTTTTAAAAATTTCTTTGTATATAAAATGGCGTGTGGTACAGGTATGAGACCTGTTATACAGAATGCTCAGGACTTGGTGCTTTCCAGATAACGGATCTTTCTGTAATTTGGATCTTCATACCTTAAGTCTACTAGAAAATCATGTAAACATTAAGGGGCAGATTTATTAAAGGACCAGTAACGTCAACATTTTTAAAAAAAAAAAAATTGTCTGTATATAACGGGAAAAAAACTACCAAGACATATTTAACTTTAAAATTGCAAAGTCGTTATTAAAAAATAACTTACCGAAACTCTGCTTGCGCTCCTCTTCAGAAAAGGCGACAGGGCGACGGCCCATCGTGCGGCACTTTATTTCTCCTCCCTGCCTTTTATAGGAGATAGCCAAAGAGGAGAAATCGAGCGCCGCACAATGGATCGTCAACCTATCGCCTTTTCTGAAGAGGAGCGCAAGCGGAGTTTCGGTAAGTTATTTTTTAATACTTTGCGATTTTAAAGTCAAATATGTCTTGGTGGGTTTTTTTTATCGTTATTTACAAACAAATTTAAAGAAAAAAAAAAAAAAAATGTTGGCGTTACTGGTCTCATACCTGTACTACACGCCAGCCAACTAGATAAAGAGTTAAGAAGGGCTCGGCACACATCAGTCTCCACCTCATAGATAGGGTTGCCACCTTTTCTGGAAAAAAATACCGCCCTTCTTATATATTTATCTTTTTTCCCTATGAATAACATTGGGATCAGTCATCATTTTTAACGGCCAGGCCGGTAAAATACCAGCCAGGTAGCAACCCTACTTGTAGCTAGAGTTGCCATCCGGCTGGTATTTTACTGGCCTAGCCGGTAAAACACCTGCCAAGGCCGAGGCCGGTATTACAAATTTACCGGCAATGCAGTTGCCGGTTATTTGTAATACCCTTTAAAAAAAGCCCTTGGCCTGCCCCCAATTCGCACAGAACTTACCTTTTTTCCAGCGCTGTGGACCGCCCCCTTTTTGTGCCCGCCCCCCAGATCTTTTTCAGTAAAGGTGGCAACCCTACTTGTAGCCCACCATTGGCAACTGCCCACCTACTTGCCCTCATGTCCTATCATGCAGCAAACCTCCCAAAATGACCTAGCCACTATTGTAGCCGGGACATAAACATATATGTGGGTTCCATGCAATGCAAAGAGACTCATCAATGGTGAATCTATTTGTACTTTCTGCACTTGCCTCCTGTTAATGGCCCAGGCAGACAGACAGATTGCTCATAATGGCCTCGCACACAGAGGCAAAACTATATCCGTCAAGACTTTTACTTGTATTGTAAATATGTCACAAGAACGAACAAGCTGTTCAGTCAGGCAAAAAGCACCTAATTGCTCCGGTGCCTTGGGCAACATCTCCGTTAAGTCCACAAATATCTGCTAATACAATCGCAAGGTCTTCCTTTCATTCCATGTCACAAAGAAGGGTGGTACGACATTAACATCTGAACAGAAAGCATTCCTCGGGCATTGTAACCCACACGTAAAGTTATCTGTAATGCACCCAGTGTAGAAATGCATCCGTCATCGACAACATACGGAGCTTATTAAGGGACAATGACATTGAAATGATGATGGTTATGGTGTGTTAATTTGTTAGCCACCCTGTTGTGAATACAGTTTTTTTACTTTTTGGGGCAGTGCCCTTCCTCTATGAAAATGCAGGAGCCTGAGATATTTCCCTCTGAATGTCATGGCACCACCTTCATTGCTTTAAAGCATAAGTAAACCATTAAAATCAGTGAATGTAGAATTGATGAGACTGTTACTTTAAGCCCTTTTGTCATTTACATTCATTATTTATTTTCTTTTTATTCCAAGATATTAAGGGATACATGTGCTGTTAATATGAATGAATTTTGTTCCAACAGCGCCACCTGCTGGTCAGTTTCTGACCAGTCTGACCACCAAGTAGTCAGGGAAGTTGTCAGGAGAAAGAAAGAGGCTGCTCTGATGTTCTTCTGCTTAGGAAAATAATTAGAAACCTTTCTCAAATCTTTCCTAAGCAGAAGAACATCAGAGCAGCCTCTTTCTTTCTCCTGACAACTTCCTTGACTACTTGGTGGTCAGACTGATCAGAAACTGACCAGCAGGTGGCGCTGTTGTAACAAAATTCATTTATATGAACAGCACATGTATCCCCTAATATCTTGGAATAAAAAGAAAATAAAAAATGAATGTAAATGACAAAAGTGCTTAGAATAACACTCTCATCAATTTTACATTCACTTATTTTAAAGGTTTACTTATCCTTATATTATTATACGCTAAATGGCAGTGTGTTGGGAGTTTCCTTAAATGAGAAGGATCTTGGGGGTTTTTGGAGATAACAAGTTGTCTATTTCTGGGCAGTGTCATTCTGTGGCTACTAAAGAAAATAAAGTTCTGTCTTGTATAAAAAAGGGCATTAACTCAAGGGATGAAAATATAATTTTGCCTCTTTATAGGGCCCTGGTAGTGATGTGCGGGTCAGCCCGATACCCACGGGACCCGCAGGTCGGGCAGGTTAGGGCCGACCTCGCACCCCCCTTACAATTCCGACTTCCAGGTTCATCTTTTATAGACGCATGCCTGCTAGCCCCGCCCATTTTTTTTACAGCATCGGCGGTGTGGGGCGGTGCAGGTCTATAAAAGGAACCAGGAAGTCGGGCTCAGGGAGGGAGGGAGGGAGGGCAGATATCGGGCGGGTTCTGGAGCAATTTTATAGAATAGGGTAAGAGACTGCATTCACATTCCTAATATATTGTAAGATCTTCCGGTCAGGGACCTCATACCAACTGCATAATAAAATACCTAGGGCTTATTTATAAAGACTGGGCAAATTTGAGCATGGACAGTAATCCCCAGTAACCAGTCAGTAACTGACTTTTTTCCAGCCAGTTACAAGTAGAACAATGAAAGCAAACATTTAATTGGTTGCCAGGGGTGCAAATTTGCCCAGTCTTTATAAATGACCCCAAGTGTTTCTAATAACTGAACTCTGTGTTTACCACTTGTAAAGTACCATACATTTTATTGATGTTACTATATACAGTAGTGATGAGAGAATCTGTCCTGTTTCGCTTAGCTGAAAATTGTACAAAACTGCAGAAAAAATCACGAAACACACTGAAGTCAACGAGCAACAATTTTTTCTCACTTGAAATGCATTAAAATCAATGGCTGTTTTTCTTGCGGATACTTTTTTGTCTCTGCTACTGTTTTGATTCAGCGTCTTTGCATTAAAGTCAATGGGAGCTTTTTCTGCCTGGCGAAAAAAAGTGATTATCAATAATATACAGTAAATAAATACAATACTGTATAATAAATACTGTGGGGAAGGGGGGAAGGGTCTACAAGAAGTAATTAGCCCAATGATTTGGTCACAGTAGCAGAGACAATATACAAAACCATTTATTATCCTCTTCACTTTCCCGTGATAAGGCAGAGACGGCTAAGGAGAGGCAAATTCCTGAAGCTTTAGTGATTAAATCCTACATTTCCTCTTGCTACTCTGAACAAAATGTAGTTAGGGATCATTGGATATAATATTGAGTTGGATGCCCTTCTAGTACTGGTAGGACATACATTCAAGATATTCAAGGGACCTAGCACTATTGGGGCCTGCAGGCACTGGTGGTGTACAGGGCCAGTACTAGGGGTAAGCAGAAGAGGCAGCGTTGGGCAGCTACTTCTAAAATCTACTTCTAAAATTGTCTTTTGCCTACCCCTAGTCTGCACGGAACCCCTCAGTCTTACTCCCTTTCTATCCCTCTGTCACCCACCCCTCCGTTGTTCTCCCTTCCCTCTTGTCACCCTCCCCTCCATCACTCACCCCTCCCTTCCTCCCCTCCGTTGCTCACCCCTCCCTCTCCTCCCCTCCATCGGTCCCCCCTTTGGCGGTCATACCTCCCTCTCCTCCATCAATCACCCCTACCCTCCATCACTCTCCCTCCCTTCCATTGCTCACCCCTCCCTCCCCTCCATCACTCTACCCTCCGTTGCTCTCCCATTCGTCAATCTCCCCTCCGTCCCTCCTCTCCACTCAGTCATTCACCCCTCCCTCCCCTCCGTCGCTCTCCCCTGCCCTTCATTGGTCTCCCCTCCATTGATCACCCCTCCTCGCTCTCCGCTCCCTCCTTTCCCCTCTGTCGCTCTCCCTCCCTCCACTCCCCTGCCCTCCCTCACTCACCCCTCCCTACCTCTCCCTCCTTCCACTCCCCTCCCTCACTCACCCCTTCCTCTCCTCCATCAAAGAAACAGTATGTAGCCTATTTTAGGGTAACTAAAGAAAGAGGAGGAGGAGGAGATGAACTATAGTTATGCCATCAATCGAAGAGATAAAGGCAATTGCAGGGCATACAGGATAGGGGTAATCCTATCCTTTATATAGTGCCGACATGTTACAAGGTGCTAAACAGAAAGGTTCATTGTGAAAATATCACCTGGTGGTTCAGTGGGGGACACCCACCGCATCTGCTTCTTCACGTGTCCAAGCTCAAATGACACCTGCTTGCGACACTTCCGAGTTTGACGCAAACTCTGCATCTTACGTCATCGCTGTTGGTGCGAAATTGAAATATTTAAAGGCGCCATTTACCTTTTCATGTTGACCAATGTAAACTGGGTGCGTTTTCTAAGTTTTGATATCCGGTTTTGATCCTTGCCTGTCCCTGACTTGTCTATCTGCTATCTGAAACTGACCACTGCCTGTTTGACTATTCTTCGGATCCTGATTTGGTTCTGCACTACTGCTCTGTGTGTTAAACATTGGCCTGTGACTCCGACCTTGCTTCTGTTATCTGATTTGGTACCACATTGCCCGTTTGGTTTGACCCGGCCTGTTTCTTGTCTACGCTGACTGCTCCCCTGTCCCTCTTGTACACATTAGGGTCCCGTGCTTGCCCAGAACTCTCTCCTTGGTTCTCCCACATTAAGACCTGGCGGCATCTGAGTAGTGGAGGGCTCTACCCGAAGCCAAAGGTGACTGCTATAGGCAGAAGAGTGTGCCGATGTTGTTCTTCTTCTTAGGAAAGATTTGAGAAAGGTTTCTCATTGTTTTCCTAAGCAGAAGAACATCAGAGCAGCCTCTTTCTTTCTCCTGACAACTTCCTTGACTACTTGGTGGTCAGACTGGTCAGAAACTGACCAGCAGGTGGCGCTGTTGGAACAAAATTCATTCATATTAACAGCACATGTATCCCTTAATATCTTGGAATAAAAAGAAAATAAATAATGAATGTACATCGCAAAAGAGCTTAGAATAGTACTCTCATCAATTGTACATTGACTTATTTTAAAGGTTTACTTATCCTTTGGAAATAGGTGAGAAGCAGTCGAGTGTAGAGTTTCTGGAGGGATAGGCATGCTGTAACACTCACACTTATCTGTTCTCTGCTGGAAATTCTATCTGGAGAAGACAAAGTTAAGGACTCTGAAATTATATTCTCGTTTCCTACACAGAAACACATGGATGTACAGTAAAATATGATACTCTCATTAAGGGATTAGAACTGACATTAGGTAAGAACAGCAAATTAAAGTAGTGGTGGAAGATATGCAATGAAATAGGATTTTAATTACGAGGGATCAGCAGTGGTAAATCTGAAAATTGCTTCCATGTGGGAATAAAAACAATGGTGTGTGTAGAAATGATAAAGTGATAAGTTGTCGCTAACAATCCAGAGAAGCCTCTGTTTCACTGGCACATAATTAAGGGGATCTAAACTAAACCATAAAGCCGTCCATTGGTTCTCTTCAGAAGTTGACAAAAAACATGGCAAACAATTCACCAATTTAACTGAGCAAAACCGTAAATTATACTGATCCCCGGCATTGTATCAGATAACTTGCTCTTATCTTACATAAAGAGATTATTGTGCTATTTTGACATTGTGATATTACATTGGAATCAAACGTTGAGGGAGAACAGACTTGCTCAGTGCTAAGAAAACAGTATTAAAGGCTTCCAACCCCAAATGCAGAAACAAAGAACATGGGGGCAGATTTAGTAAAGGTAGACGTGAAGATTTTCCTTCATTAGGGTTGCCACCCGGCCGGTATTTTACCGGCCTAGCCGGTAAAACACCTGCCATGGCCGGTATTACAAATTTACCGGCAATGTAGCTGCCGGTAAATTTGTAATACCCTTAAAAAGACCCCCTTGGCCAGCCCCAAATCACTTGTAAAACTTACCTTGTCCTTCGGTTCTTGTCCTGGCCGCGCCGTGGCCCGCCCCTTTGCGGCATAACCCCACCCCCTTTGATGTCACACCACGCCCCCTTTTTGTACCCACCCCCACCAGCCGGAATTTTTTTTGGGAAAATGTGGCAACCCTATCCTTCATATCGGAAAAACGATCGTTTGGTACCATCTCCCGACCTGCACTAACCATTCAGATCATATAAAGTACGGTAGTAAAAGAACAGATCAGACAGCAATCGTATGAAAGTTTATGTCCGACAAAAGCTGGTGACAGTCTCCCACTGATATCATCGGCAATACATGCAGAGAAATTATCGGCAGCCGACAGAAATCTTTTAACCTGTCCGATCGACCAAACGACCGATCGTCAAGGCACAGGAAATGTTGGGACTCTCCACACGCGGCCCAAAAATTAAATTTTTGCATCTATGGCCAGCTTCAGGTGGCCATGGATGTAGAGATCCGCTCATTTGGCGATGTCACCAAACGAGCGGATCTCTCCCTGATGTGCCCACATTGAAGTCGGCAATATCGTGGTGATTCGATCATGGGCCCTAGGGCCTCAGACGGCAGCTCCCCAGAAGTTACCAGGTGTGGCAAAAAGCCGATCCTTGTAATTTTAAGAGCCGAATTTCCAGTTATTAAACCGGAAATTCGCAGAGAGTGCAATTTTGCTCTCTGCGCTAGCGAAGCGGCCTCCACTCATCCCCCGTCAGTGATTGTAAGTTAAGTGCGACGGGCGGGGGGGGGGGGGGGGCAGTGTCGGACTGGCCCTTCGGGACATAGGGAAAAAACGCGGTGGCCCCATTTTTTGGGGCGCAACGCCACGTCTGTGCATGCGCACCGAATGATGTTGTTTCCATGTGTGCGTGGCCCAGTCCAGGCACGCACGCCGAGTGCACCTTCGCATCACAGTACAGAGGGGGGCCCTGGACAGCAGTCCCCGTGGGCCCCCTAGTCCCTCCTTGGGGGGGCGGCATTTCGGATGTCGCATCAGGCAGCATAATAACCTGAAATGCCCCTGCCTAGGGCCCAACGATCAGATCATAATGCATCCGATACGGGCGGTCAGATTGCGGGCCGCATACTCACACAGATGCTGCCGTTTTAACCCGCCCGATCAAGAAAGCGATCGGGGAAGCCCGGCGGATGGCCCCACACACGGGCCAATAACCTGCCGACCTGAGGTGAAGTGGCCGTCGCTAACGAAAATTTGCCAGAAATCACATCCGCAGGGACATCACCAATGTACTAACAGGCGTAGAGAACAATTCGCTAGCAAAATAGACCATCACTAGTGCAGTTTTGCACCCTACCACCAGGCGCATTTTGCTCAGGCGAATGATCGTTACTCTGCAAATTCAAGAGTTTTACAAAACGTTACCTCTTTCGCCAGAGTTTACTTCGCCACGTTAGCCCTTCGAATTGATAGGATGAAGTGACATCATTTCCTGTTTGCTGGAAACTCAGAAAAGTTCTAAAAATCGCTGGCGGTTTTTCAAATTTTAAAGCCGGATTGCCTTCAAAAGTTCTAACTATTAAAGATTTATGTGTTAAATATTTTTTTAACCAATTTGAGGGGCATGTCACATTTGTTTTAGGGTGGGCTCATGTCTAGGACATTAGAGGATCTCTTTTGTTTTTATTTTGTTTCCTTGGACATGTGTAATAATAAGTGGCCACTTCAAGCATTTGCACCAACATCTCTAATAAATACATATATATGACCTATATGTACCCGCCCTATTTAAATTGACCTAAGCGTAAGAGTACTAATGAAGTTTTGCTAGGCAGAAACGAACGTTAGCGAAAGTTCCCAATGAAATGCTCGCACAGACGAATTAACGCTAGAAAACTTCGCCATCGTTCAGCTGCTGAGACGCAACTTCGCATTTTAGTGAATTATCGTAGTGGTAGCGAATTTGCGTCTGGCTCAGTGGTGCAAAGTGTGACGATAATTTGCCCTTTAGAGAATTTGCCCAATGGAGTCAGATTTACACAGATCAACTAGGATTCTCATTGGAGGATTATTTTGCACTTTAATGTAGCCATGGGCCCTGAAAAGTTGGGTAAATTATTTCTTGAGCAATATTGTTTTAAAATTGCTGATCTACACCTCCCTTCATGCTTTTTTGTTGTTGTTGATAATATGTTAAAGGATGGAACTGCAGAAAGGATGGAACTGCTTTCTGGCAGGCTGTTGTTTCTCCTACTTAATGTAACCGAATGTGTCGCAGTGGGACCTGGATTTTACTATTGAGTGCTGTTCTTAGATCTACCAGGCAGCTGTTATCTTGTGTTAAGGAGCTGCTATCTGGTTATCTTCCCATTGTTCTGTTATTAGGCTGCTAGGGGGGGAAAGGGAGGGGGTGATATCACTCTAACTTGCAGTACAACAGTAAAGAGTGATTGAAGTTTATCAGAGCACAAGTCACATGACTTGGGGCAGCTGGGAAATTGACAATATGTCTAGCCCCATGTCAGATTTCAAAATTGAATATAAAAAAATCTGTTTGCTCTTTTGAGAAATGGATTTCAGTGCAGAATTCTGCTGGAGCAGCACTATTAACTGATTCATTTTGAAAAAATTTTTTTTTCCCATGACAGTATCCCTTTAACTTTACAAAGACTACAGGTATGGGATCCATTATCTGGAAACCCGATATCCAGAAAGTTCTGAATTAGAAAAAGGCCATTTCCCAAACATTCCATTTTATCCAAATAATCCACTATTTCCCCTTTTCTGTGTAATAATAAAACAGTAGCTTGTACTGGATCCCAACTAAGATATAATTAATCCTTATTGGAAGCAGAACCAGCCTATTGGGTTGATTTAATGTTTATATGATTTTCTAGTAGACTTGAGGTATGATCCAAATTAGAGAAAGATCTGTTAACCAGAAAGCAGGCTCCATACCTCTAACCAGAAAAAAAATTCTCATTCTGCCTTTATAGTTTATACTTTTTTACCAGGGAATTGAGCAGATACAAACGTTTGAAAGACAACAAAACTCGAAGGCCTTTCTCTTGCCTTATCACGTTGGTGCCCTCGGGAGTGGTCTCTCTCTCTCTTCTTGGCCTTTCTCCTAACAATGCCTTGTAGGTGCCAAATGGAAATAAATAAGGTTTGTTCGCTATCTTCTAGTTTCTTCTCTCAAACTTTTCGCATTACCCATCTGTTACTCCGGGCCTTATCAGAGGGACACCTTAAAATGCATCACAAAATTACAATTTAAATGAACTGGAAGACAATGTTCCCTTTCATGTGCAGGGCAGGCTCCATTAACAGCGAGCGTAACAACAGCAGCCATGGTGTCTGCACAAGCAAAGACAGATCTCCTGAGAATTTTAAGCACCAGCATGTTACAATGAAGATGATTGAAAGGCAGAAGATGTTCCTACATACCAAAATAAGTACAGATTTAACTATCCCAGGTATATTATTATGAGATTTCCCTCTTGTGCCTAGAAGGTAAAGTCCAGTGGAGGGAAGGTTACTTACTGTCAGGATCTTTTTGTAATTTAAATGTCATAATTACTGATATCCCATACCAGTCTTCACTTATTTTGCTGAGGTCTCTACATGTAAGGCCAATCATCAGCTAAAATAAACATTATTACTAGTTATTAGATAAAGATGAGCTAATCGTTTCATTAATGGAAGTAATTATAACCCCAGCTGCAGGCCAAGATATATTTGTTAGGTTTTATATGTATTATACAGGGAATAACGTACCTTCTATAGTAAAATATAAGGATCATATAAGTTACTTTCATATATAGGTAGTGATGGGCGAATAAATTTGTGGGAAATTTCAACGTTCAGCCGACGGCGAATTAATTTGCGAAACTGCTATGAAAATTCGCCAGGGGGAAATTCACCAGCGTAAATTAATTTTGTACGCGCATAGGAAGAGTCGCTCACGTCAAAACCGTTGCACGTCAACCGTATTTGGACGCCCATTGACTTTAACACCGGCGTTAAAATTGACGCAGGCGTCAAAATTAGCGTTTCGCTAATTTTTGGCGAAACAAAATAGGAGAAATTCGCCCATTACTATATATAGGTCATGGAACTTCAAAGTACTGGCATCATGTAGTATAATATTATGTAGTAAACGTATAAAATAAGCGAGTGTCAAATTGATGAGAGTGTTACATTCAATTTACATTCATTATTTATTTATTTTTTTAAGATATTAAAGGGATTCTGTTATGAATTTTATGGTGTCGATTTTATTTTTAAATGACGCTGTTTACACTGCAAATAATTCACTCTACAATATTAAATTTAATTCCTGAACCAGCAAGTGTATTTAGTTGTAATATTGGTGTGTAGGTGCATCTCAGGCAGCTGTTATGTTGTGTTAGGGAGCTGCTATCTGGTTATCTTCCCATTGTTCTGTTGTTTGGCTGCTGGGGGGGGGGGAGGGAGGGGGGTGATATCACTCCAAATTGCAGTAGAGCAGTAAAGAGTGACTGAAGTTTATCAGAGCACAAGTCACATGACTGGGGGCAGCTGGGAGACAGACAATAGGTCTAGCCCCATGTAAGATTTCAAAATGAAATATAAAAAAATCTGTGGACATACATAGCATTGTGGGTAAAGGCACACTGGGCAATTCGGGGAGATTTAGTCGCCTGGCGACTAATCGCCTCGTCTTTGCGACGACCAATCTCCCCGAACACCTTCCCTCTGTCTTGCACCAGCTATAATGAAAAGTCGCTTGCGGCAAGGCACATGCGACGCTTCGTATTCCGAAGTTGCCTCACTTGCTTTTTTGCCAAAGGTCAGTGACCAAAGGCATGTGTAAAGACCACTGCAAACTTATTGCTGCACATAGCACTGCACCCAAAATGTCCATCTCTGTTTGCAACAGTTTTTCCTTTAAAATCAGGCATTCTTAATAAAATGGCTATTACCATATACTGAAATGCTGTTAAAGGGGAAGTAAAGTCTAAAATAGAATAAGGCTAGAAATGCTGTATTTTGTATACTAAACGTAAACATGAACCTACTGCACCACAAGTCTAATTAAACAAATGATTTATGCTTTCAAAGTTGGCCACAGGGGGTCACCATCTTGTAACTTTGTTATACATCTTTCAAGACCAAGACTGTGCACATGCTCATTGTGGTCTGGGCTGCTTAGGGATTGTTATAAATTATCAAAACAGCACAAGTCAAATAATATCTGCCAGAAGCCGATACAGCAAGACTGATTAATAATCAGAATATACAGACTGCACTGGGTCCTGTGTTGTCATGTAATCTAATGTGATTGATTTTATAGTTTTTGTATTGTTTAATACAAACATTCTCCAACTCTGCAGAACCATTGGCTGTAGTAAAATAATCCTCCAAATAGACAGTTTATATGTTTAAATCTGGCTCCATGATCTTTGTCCCTGCAGCTGGAGTTGGAAACAGTAAAGGGGATTTAAATGCCAAAATAAAATCCAATACAAATCTCTACACAGTCACCGACTGCTCTACAGGGAAACAAACAAAGCTGCTTGAGTTCTGCGTGGCTGGGAAGTAAGGCGGGGGCTCCCCCTGCTGTTCATAAGTATGATTGTTTCCCTGCAGAGCAGTTAGGGACCGTCTGACAATTCCTATCCACAGCAGTTAATGAACGGAGAATTTCACTGCGTACAGTCAGGTTTCTTATAAAAACGGTACACATTTTTTAATTAAAGTATATTGGAGATAGGTTTCTTTTTCATTAAAGAAAGTAAAAATTTGATTTTATTTTTTTGCCTTTACATGCCCTTTAACTGCGAGTATAAACTATTGGTGACCTTTTCTATACTGTGTCCGTACATGAATTTTTTAAAACACAGTGCGGGAAACTGTTCACACATTGTGTCAACTAAGCCAATTTGGTGGTGTCCTGCCAAACTCCGGAAGATTCTTTGCCTATGACTCTGTGTATGAAATGAATCACACAGGTGTGGCTCAATAAACTGCAGCAATCCGCTCTTCTTTTAACAGTTTCTTACTTTAATTTATTTTAGCAAGGCCGTGCATAGACTACACCAGTTGGGACGCTATCTTTATAATCACATGTTGATGGTTACAGGAACAGTGATATTTAATATGCATTAGGGTTCATTTATAGTCACTAGGTTAAATAGTTAGAACAGGTGCCCCAGGGGTAGGCAGAATAGGCACCTTCCTAAAGAGTCCTGCATCAGGTTGGGTACCCGCAGAATAGCCGGAAAGTGGTCAGGTTTCAGGCAAAAAGTCCCCAATTCCTTGGCTGTGTGGGCAGTCCATAGGTAACCTGGCTGCATACCTAACCCAGTTTGACCACCAAGTAGCCAAGGAAGTTGTCAGGAGAAAGAAAGAGGCTGCTCTGCTGTTCGTCTGCTTAGGAAAGATGCGAGAAAGGTTTCTAATTGTTTTCCTAAGCAGAAGAACATCAGAGCAGCCTCTTTCTTTCCTGACAACTTCCTTGACTACTTGGTGGTCAGAAACTGACCAGCAGGTGGCGCTGTTGGAACAAAATTCATTCATATTAACAGCACAGGGTTCATTTATAGTCACTAGGTTAAATAGTTAAAACAGGTGCTCCAGGGGTAGGCAGAATAGGCACCTTCCTATAGAGTCCTGCATCAGGTTGGGTACCCGCAGAATAGCCGGAAAGTGGTCGGGTTTCAGGCAAAAAGTCCCCGATTCCGCAGGTAACCTGGCTGCATACCTAACCCAGTCTGACCACCAAGTAGTCAAGGAAGTTGTCAGGAGAAAGAAAGAGGCTGCTCTGCTGTTCTTCTGCTTAGGAAAGATGTGAGAAATGTTTCTAATTGTTTTCCTAAGCAGAAGAACATCAGAGCAGCCTCTTTCTTTCTCCCGACAACTTCCTTGACTAATTGGTGGTCAGACTGGTCAGAAACTGACCAGCAGGTGGCGCTGTTGGAACAAAATTCATTCATATTAACAGCACACACTGTATATCCTTTAATATCTTGGGGAAAAAAAGAAAAAATTAATGACAAAAGTGCTTAGAATAGCACTCATCAATTTTACATTCACTTGTTTTAAAGGTTTACTTATCCTTTAAACATAGAATGGAAATAAAAACAAGCCAATAATAAAAGACACATTCTGATTAAATTATTATAGAATCAAACAAAGGTTGCCTCTGGTACTTTTCATTACTATTATTTCCTCTGTTTTGCTGTTGGTGACTGTTCTAATCAGCAGTTGTGCTCTGCTCCATTGTCTCGGTGTTTATTTAAGACAGAGTGGTATGCAAATTCCCTACATGTTATTTACATAGGTCCACCAGTTTGTATGCTATATCATTTTGCACCTGGCAACAGGTTCTTTTTTTTTCTTAGTCTTCCAAATGGTAAAGAGGTTGGACAGGTTTTCTCTGCATCACCGAACTTGCAAACCTTTCATCATTGCACGTTAGTCTTGCAAAAGCCTTAAAATGGTTTACTTGGCTGGATACATTTTATGTGCACCGAATAATGTTGGTTCGTTGATCGGAGAAGCAGGAAAATGTCATCAGCCCATGCACCATATTTGCATCCACAGATAATGAAGTGTTGTTCTGATTTAAGCTGTTGGAATGAAATAATACAAATTTGGCCATACCATGTTTGACCCATTGTACAGCAGCCAATCCTTCAGGTTATATATATTATATGACTGCTTTAACATTGACTTTCACTAAAATCATTATTGCTCTCCCTATGGTAGTATAAAGGATAAGTAAAGGTTTAAAATAAGTGAATGCAAAATCGACGAGGGTGCTATTCTAAGCACTTTTGTCATTTACATTCATTATATATTTTCTTTTGATTCCAAGTTATTAAGATTAAGGGATACATGTGCTGTTAATTTGAATGAATTTTGTTCCAACAGCGCCACCTGCTGGTCAGTTTCTGATCAGTCTGACCACCAAGTAGTCAAGGAAGTTGTCAGGAGAAAGAAAGAGGCTGCTCTGATGTTCTTCTGCTTAGGAAAACAATTAGAAACCTTTCTCAAATCTTTCATAAGCAGAAGAACATCAGAGCAGCCTCTTCCTTGACTACTTGGTGGTCAGACTGGTCAGAAACTGACCAGCAGGTGGCGCTGTTGGAAAAAAATTCATTCATATTAACAGCACATGTATCCCTTAATATCTTGGAATAAAAAGAAAATAAATAATGAATGTAAATGACAAAAGTGTTTGGAATAGCACTCTCATAAATTTTACATACACTTATTAAAAGGTTTACTTATCCTTTAATACTGTTTAGGGCAAGGGCACACGGGCAGATTCGGAGAGATTTAGTCGCCTGGCGACTAATTGCTTCTTCTTTGGGGCGACAATCTCCCCGAACTGCCTTCCCGCTGGCTATAATAGGAAAACCCCAGCGCAATGGCACTCGCGGCGCTTCGATTTCTAAAGTCGTCCGAAGTTGCCTCACGAGGAAACTTTGGGCAACTTCGGAATTCGAAGCCCCGCGAGTGCATTGTCGCAGGCGATTTTTCATTTTTAGCATTTTGGTTTGGGGGGATTGTCGCCACGAAGAAGAGGCGATTAGTCGCCAGGCGACTAAATCTCCCCGAATCTGCCCGTATGCCCTTAAATGAATTTCTAGTAGACATAGTAACAAGTATGATGATCCAAATTACAGAAAGATCCATTATCTGGAAAACCCCCAAGTCCGAGCATTCTGGATAACAGGTCCCATACCTGTATTTTTTTTTTAGTAGCAGCGCCACTTTGATGTACTGAAACACTTCCCAATATATACAGGGAAGGGGTTAATTAAGTGAGCCAGTTTAGTGAAATACAATGAGCTGTGTTGACTTTAGCATAGCTGTGGTTAAAATAAGGTATACACACATAGGCCTTTCTATGGGTGGGATTTAGCAGTAGGCTTTAGAAGAAGGTGATGAAGTGAAAGCTTTTAGCTAGTGAAGGCTTGGAATGGACTTGTCATCTCGTTGCCCCTGAAACAATACAAAGTGCAGCTACTCATTAAAAGTTGGCAGAGCTCACCTGTTTGGCAGAGCCAGGCTCTTTGAGGGGTTATTTCACGGGAGTCCAACATGTCTCTGCAAAACTCTCTTTGCCCTCCTTATAAAGAGATCATTCATGACAAGTCAAGCAACTCCAAAACCTCACGACAGAACAGAACTCGTCCCACGGACAGGCAGGGCATTATTCTACCGCTCAAAAACAAATCCAGACGGAATTATACAGGATGAGTATTAAAACCTCCTTAAGAGGGCAGTGAAAAGATTGTTTAGCAAAAGAACGTCAGGCCTGAATACAGGTAAGAGCCATAGAAGCAGAAACAATTCAAAGCTCGACGTTTGATATCAAGTCTGGCACTTGAAAAATGATCCTATACCGAAGGGGCATCAACTCAACACAACAATACAAAAGATCGGTGCACTGCAGCCTAACAGGTATGGGACCTGTTATCCAGAAAGCTCGGGCCCTTGGTTTTTTCTGGATAAGGGGTCTTTCTGTAATTTGGATCACCATACTTTGTCTGCTATAAATATTTTAAACATTAAATAAACCCAATGGGCTGGTGAAATACAGGTATGGGACCTGTTAGCCAGAATGCTCGGGACCTGGGGATTTCCGGATAACAGATCTTTCTGTAATTTGGATCTTCGTACCTTACATCTACTAGAAAATCATATAAACATTAAATAAACCCAATAGGCTGGATTTGATTCCAATAAGGATTGATTATATCTTAGTTGGGATCAAGTCCAAGCTACTGTTTTATTATAACAGAGTAATGAAATAGAGGTATGGGACCTGTTAGCCAGAATGCTCGGGACCTGGGGATTTCCGGATAACAGATCTTTCCGTAATTTGGATCTTCGTACCTTACATCTACTAGAAAATCATATAAGCATTAAATAAACCCAATAGGCTGGATTTGCTTCCAATAAGGATTAATACCTTCGTTTGGATCAAGTGCAAGCTACTGTTTTATTATTACAGAGAAGAATTTTAAAAAATTTAGATTATTTGGATAAAATGGAGTCTATGGAAGATGGACATTCCGTAATATGGAGCTTTCTGGATAATGGGTTTTTGGATAACGCATCCCATACCTGTAATTTTAAAACAATATGAATTATTTGATTAAAATGGAGATGGCCTGTATGACAGGTTACCCCCTGCACCCCCTATCCTGCACCCGCTTTCACCTTTCCGGGGGGGGGGGTCAAGGATGCTACAGCACTAGAATAGCTGAATGTATGGCTTTTTTTGCCACCCCTGGGAACTGGTGGGGCGCTGCCGCTTAAGGCAAGTTCAACTTGTCCACTGGGGTTTCCAGATGACGGATCCAATACCTGTACATGCTTAAAATAAGGAACAGAGGTGCATCCAGGAAAAAATTACATTATTAAACATTAAATTACTAACAACCTGCACTAAGATTGCAGACATGATGTAATAAAAAATATACAGTAAAAGGCTATAATCTTAATTATAGCCAAATATCAATATTTGAGGACTTGGATAAAATCATTTAAAACAAATGCATATATGTTCCCCCATAAATATATATATATATATATATATATATATATATATATATATATATATATATATATAGCCATGACTAGTGATGTCATCAGTTATAAACAGCAATGATGTAATTTCTGTCACATGACTCACTAAAACTTGTGTATTATAATAAATAAAGTACCCCTTGTTCAAAAATATATTATTATATTATATATTAGAAGTGACCTCAGAGTTCCATAACCTGTATAAAAGCTGCTTAGGAAATATATTAAAATCTTTCCTAAGCAGAAGAACATCAGAGCAGCCTCTTTCTTTCTCCTGACAACTTCCTTGACTACTTGGTGGTCAGACTGATCAGAAACTGACCAGCAGGTGGCGCTGTTGGAACAAAATTCATTCATATTGACAGCACATGTATCCCTTAATATCTTGGAATAAAAAGAAAATAAATAATGAATGTAAATGACAAAAGTGCTTAGAATAGCACCCTCATCAATTTTACATTCACTTATTTTAAAGGTTAACTTATCCTTGCTAGCCCTTGTTTTGTAAAGCAGTGAAACGGAACAAGTTTAGCAAGCACTTTCTTAAGCCCTTCATGTCCTCTTCTCAGCAATCTTCTAACAATTGCAACTGAAGCCGACATGGACCTTGCTTGAACCATACATGATCAGTGTTGTGACTGCCAGAAAGATGACCGGAAGGGGTGCAAGATGGCACCCGCCAACACCGTTCCGCTACACTACTAAGTTTTAGGGTTTGGGAGGAACGAATCTGGACTGGGTCCCAGTGACTCATACGGGCTTCTTTCTCCTTTAATACTTATTTCCAAATGTATATCAGTTTCTTTTTAGTGATGTGCAGGTTGACCTAAAACTTGTGGTGACCGGTGCATTGACCAACATTTGGGCGGGTTAGGTTTGAAATTTGGCCAACTGTTGCAGGTTAGGTGTTGGGTGTGTGTCAGACTGGGGACGTATTGTACATTCCTCCATTACTCTCGAAGTTTTCTTGTCTTGAAACCACAGATGAACACAGAAGTAGCAGGTATGAGTTGTCCCAACATTTTGTGGGTTAGGGTTGGGTGCGGGTTGAGTTTTTCTGACCTGCACATCACATATTCCTCCCTGCAGAATCGTTGCTACCGGCCACAATATAATGGGGGAAATGGTCAGTGACATAAAAGGTGTGGGTTGATGATGTAAGTGGGCAGGGTCCAATAGAGAAAGGGTAAGTTGGCCAAAATGGAAGCAAACTCTACTGTGCTACTTTATAGAACAAAGTAACAAAAATGCCCACATTTATAGGGTTCCTAAATTGTGTGGTCCAGGAGTTCTCTGGAGGAGGACAATTCTAAAGTTCTTTGTATGTCAGACAAGTTATAACTGGAAACTAAATTGAGAACCTCCACCAAATGATGTATTTAAATCTAGAAGGAATGTCAATCAGAGCTGATGGCATGCCTCAGGGTCACACAACAAAACGTAAGGACACGTAAGAAAGAATGGGGGAACTGTAGCATCAGTAATTACAGTACTTACAAGGTATGTCAATTATTATGTCAAGGTATTATCAAACTGAAATAACATTTCAAAATTAGTTACAGCATGTGATATAGCAAATGGCAACGTACAAATAATATCTACAAACCTTGTATGATGCAAAAAGGAGTTTCCAACTTTACAGATTGTCAGGAGAACGTCATCACTCAAGGCCAACGAAAAGCTCATAAAAACTGAGTGTGTTCAGTGTGTTTACCATGTGAAACAATAGAGATATTATGGTTAATCTCTAGTAGGGATGCACCAAATCCAGGATTCGGTGCGGGATTCGGACTTTTTCAGTAAGGTTTCGGATTCAGCCAAATCCTTGTGCCTGGACGAACAGAATTTGCATTAGGGGTGGGTAGGGAAATCATGTGACATTTTGTCACAAAAAAGGATTTTTTTCCCACTTTTTCCATTCCTGCCCCTAATTTGCATATGCAAATTAGGATTTGGTTCAGTATTCGGCTGAATCTTTCACCAAGGATTCGGATGAATCCCTAATCGCTAGTTCATCAAGCACAGAGCTAATCACAATTTCAATATTCATCTAAAATTCAGATCAATTAAAATTTTCGATGGGGGTCATAAAAACGTGACCTTGTAGTTATGCCGTTTTTGGTTCACATATTACAAAGGACTGTGCATGCAATACCTGTGTCTGATGCACTGTCAGGTCAACCAAAATATAACAAAAAAAGGGTAATTTAATGTGAGGCCGCCACTAAAAAAAGAGGCAGGGTAAAGCCCTTTATAGATTTTCACTGAAGCACAAGGTCACTTGCTGTTCCCTGGACTGGTTCTTCATTGTATGATAGGAAATAACAACTCCTAGAAATCCCAGAACTCCTTTTTTTTCATGTAACTATAGAAGGATGACTTTAAGGGGCAGATTTATTTATTTTTTATGGTCAAGACTCTCAAAATCGAATTGTGAATTATCCAAACTCTAGTTTTAATTTAAATTTCACACTCTGGACCTTTAAGAGCGCGAAAGAGACTATTCAACACCTAAAAGCTGGCGTGTCAATGGGAGAGGTCCAGGGACCAATGTTAGTAGCCTTCCTGACATTTGAGGGTTTTTTTCAGGGGAAAAAATTGAATTTGATTCTAATTCGAGTCGGCAAAATTTGTGCGAGTTTGAGATATTCAATTTTTTTTATTAAATTGAATTTCGAGTATATTCACATTTAATAAGAGTTTTAAAAAACTGAATTTGAAATTTGCCCTTTAATAAATGCACCTCTAGAAGTGAAACGCTTGTTGTAAACAAAGGGGCTTTAGTATTAAAGGAGAACTAATTCCTAAAAATGTATGTGGCTAAAAATGGCATATTTTATATAGTGAACTTATTGCACGAGGCTAAAGTTTGAGCTTGTCAATAGCAGCAATGATCCAGGACTTCAAATTTGTCACAGGGGGTCACCATCTTGGAAAGTGTCTGTGACACTCACATGCTCAGTGGGCTCTGATTGGCTGTTGAGAAGCTAAGCTTAGGGCTCGTCACTAATTATCCAGCAGAAAATGAGCTTCCCTGGCTGTAATATAAGCTGATGCTACAGGTTTGCTGATTATTCAATTCTGATGCTAATTGCACTGGTTTCTGTGCTGCCATGTAGTAACTATGTGTATTAATTACTAATCAGCCTGATATTGTGACATTTCTATTCTATGTGTACTGTATATTGTGAGTGGGTCCCTAAGCTCAGTAAGTGACAGCAGCACAGAGCATGTGCAGTGAATCAGCAGAAAAGAAGATGGGGAGCTACTGGGGCATCTTTGGAGACACAGATCTTTACTGCTAAAGGGCTGTGGTTGCCTTTGGCTAGTACAGAAGTATAGTATATCTTGTACAATGTTTCTAGCTACTTCTTTAGTTAGGCTTTAGTTCTCCTTTAATGGGACTAAATGAAGGAGCAGTATCCAAAAAGTCTAAAAAGGCCTATGTCATACTTTGGATGAGATTCAAGTGGAGCAGGGAACGTAGGCCAAATAAAGCATCATGGCCCAAGATTTTTATGGAAAAAACCGAAGTTAAAATGTGAATTTAAGCCCAATCACACTAAGGGCGCAAGTGATCACCTTATGGAGAGCTGGAGCTCCATCTGCAGCAGACAAAATGACATCAACCTTACGAAGGAAAAAAAATAGCTTTTTCAAATGCAGCAATATAAAAATATAGGTTTCGACTTGACCATTGAACTTTGCCCATAATGTTTATTTCCATGTCTATGAATGACCTATTTTATCACTTAAATCTAAAATGTCAGATTTAATCTGAGTTAGGTTGTATAATTTGTCATTTAACAGAGTGATGTCTCTTTCGCGGCTCAATAAATCAGCCGCCAGGCGGCCAATTCTCGAAGACAGTTCGTTAATCATGTTATCTAAATTCTGAAAGTCCTTTCTCAGCGTGAACACTTTTGGTTTTAAATCAGTGGCAAAATTTACAGCTTTCATGACTTTGAGTCGATCACTTTCCAAATTTAAGAGGCGTTCAGAGTTTCCACTGAAATTCTCTCGGAGTTGGGAGAGTTTTTCTTTCATCAGATCTATACGGTCGGAGTTTCTCGAGACGGAGCTCTTCAACGAAGAGATACGGTCTATGCTACCGGCTAACATGCCACCAATGCTCTCCACGGTTTTCTTCTCTACTTTGGCTAGTTTCTCTTCCAGTTCTTGGACTGATTCCATCAATAACTGAACATCGGACTCCAGACCAGATATTCTCCGTACATCCGTCTTAACTGCTCCAATCTTCATGGATACTTCCTTAGAAATGGTGGCAGTGCTGTGTTCTATCTGAGCCACAGCCTCTTGGAGAGTAGTTACATTCCCTTCAAGCTGATGTCTCTTGCCTGAATTAAGGCTGGACCACTTTTCAATGTTTTCAATATCAATTTTTAATTGTTTCACAATTTGAAGGTCTCCCAGATTCTTCACGGTTTCTTCGGTATGTTTCAGCTAGAGAGTGACAAATGAACCATAAATTATTATTAGGAAATACCAGTTGAGTTAGTACCTGAAAACGAGGTAAAGAGTTTGTTAGGTGTCCAGTATAACACTAGGGATAAACAACTGAGATATCTGAGAACTATCCAGAATAAGTCTATATTAGTTCCATAGTTTTGCTGCAATCTAGAAAGTATCCATTGTCGCTGGGCATCAAATTTCTACATTACCCTTATGAAGACCTCACATCCTATTGTGAGGTTTGTAGTATGGACTGCAAGACAAGTACACAAATAGACCACCATTAAATGAATTGCCAAAAAAACGGCATCAGCTTTGCATTGCTTTATATTGTAACGATGGAAATGCGGTTTACCTGCAGAATGGTGTTATAAGGCTTCAGTGGACTGACTCTCCAACTCACAGAGAGTCATGCACTTGATCTTATATTTTGCCACCCTTCCAACCTTACTAAGGGTGGCCATACACGGAGAGATCCGCTCATTTGGCGACATCTCTCCCCGATATACCCACCTTGAGGTGGGTGATATCGCGCTGATATGATCATGGGCCCTAGGGCCCAACGATCAGATCATAATGAAGGGTAACGGGCGGACGGATCATGGGATTGCATCAATGAACAGATGCGGCCGTGATCCAACGGGATTTTTAGTCCTGCCCGATCGACATCTGGCCGACTTTCAGCCAGATATCGAACAGGGAAGCCCGTCAGAGGGCTCGGTCTGTCTGCAGGTTTTATTGGGGTCTGTCCGCAGGTTTTATTGGCCCGTGTTTGGCCACCTTAACAATCCCTTCCCCCTATCTGACCATCACCCACTTTTCACACTTTTACCTGCACTATCACAACCATCTCTCTCCACCCACACAAGCTAATTTGATCCATCATCAGTAGTGGCACAGCCAATCTCTCATTTTAAGAACCTCTTCTGTCCGAATATTGCAGCTTCTCTCAACAACGACCCCCTTTCAACAGCTCGAGTCCCTTGCTCCTTCTTCCACCTGTCACAGTCGACCAGCTAAACCCAAACTCTGGCACACTAGTTTAACTCAGTACCTTAGAAGATGTAGATCAGCTGAACAATGCAATTTAAGTTTATGTTCTCCTGCTACAATCAAGCTCTATCAATAGCTGAAGAGAAGTGCTTCTCTTCTTTAATCTCCTCTCTATCATCTAAACAGAATGACTGTTCACAACATTTAATTCACTACTATGCCCCATCCGCACCCGTGACCCATTAATGTAACTGCCCGAGATCTTGCTCATTTCTAAAAAGAACAACTCAATCTCATTAGACTGAGCATACCATCTAACAACAAACTCCAATTTATTTTGCAGTCAACTCACATCCACTTTGCACTCCTTCACCCCCACAACACTAGGGCAACCTGCTCAAAGCCCCTGAACCCATACCCTCTTACCTCCTTATCCAATCTCTGGTTATGCCATTAATAACATTGGTACAAACCAGTGCTTAACATTCACTCTCTTCTCCCACAGAATGCGCCAGTGAAACAACAACTACAGGGCACCATGAGGAGTTTCTGAGACTTGAGAATGTCAGTTCATTGATCACTGTCCCTGATGCTTTTTGGGTACAAGCATGGTATCCATTATCCAGAAACCCGTTATCCAGAAAGCTGTGAATTATGGAAATGCCATTTCCCATAGACTTAATTTTATCCAAATAATTAAATTTTTTTCAATTTCCCTTTTTCTGTGTAATAATAAAACAGTAGCTTGTACTTGATCCCAACTAAGATATAATTAATCTTAGTAGGAAGCAAAACCAGCCTAATGGGTTCATTTAATGTTAACTTTTCTACTGTACTGATCCAAATTACAGAAAGAAAGAGGCTGCTCTGATGTTCTTCTGCTTAGGAAAGATTTGAGAAAGGTTTCATATTGTTATCCTAAGCAGAAGAACATCAGAGCAGCCTCTTTCTTTCTCCTGACAACTTCCTTGACTACTTGGTGGTCAGACTGGTCAGAAACTGACCAGCAGGTGGCGCTGTTGGAACAAAATTCATTCATATTAACAGCACATGTATCCCTTAATATCTTGGACTAAAAAGAAAATAAATTATGAATGTAAAGGACAAAAGTGCTTAGAATAGCACCCTCATCAATTTTACATTCACTTAATTTAAAGGTTTACTTATCCTTTAAACTTTATTATGAGGACCTGGAGCACTTATTCTTGCCCTGTTTGATGGGAGAACTCAGAAGAGGGAGCTGGAGCTGAGGGTAAGTGACTTGTGTTTGGACTTTGGGTGATGAACAGTAGAGGGTTCAGGGTGGAGATATGTAATTGTGAAGGTAGAGAGAGAGAGAGAGAGAGAGAGAGAGAGAGAGAGAGAGAGAGAGAGAGAGAGAGAGAGGTTCCCAAGTGACATGTATTTAACAAGCAACCTCAGAACAACCATTATAAGTGTCAGATTATGTAGAGAATTTGGAAAGCTGCCATCTTTTATTTGTGTTGTGATTAAAACATCAACATTCTTAGAAAACAAATATCCTCATCAGTCTATAAATATTGATATGTGCCAACTCTTTTGGTTTAAACTCTTTGTGTAGAAGCTACCTGTACGTAAAAATATATGTATTAACAGGAATAATAGGAGTGCACTAAATACATCAATCACCGATGAATATTGGTTTTAAGAGTTCCAAAAAATTAAGTCTGCTTATTGGCCGGCTCCGTTTCTTTTTCTTCTTCTATTAGCAAAGTGTGGTCTGGATCAGAAGGTTCTATGTATGCCTTTTCCTTCAGATGACCTATATCGTTCTGCATTTTCAGAATACTGTTGTCTATCTGAATCCTTTCCAGGGTGTTCTGGATCTCCAGTATTTCAGAGATAGTTTTGAGCAAATTGTCCTCTGTGTTGAAAACCTGGACGGTCAGGTCGTTCGTCTTCTTGTCGAGTTCCACCATCTCGTTGGACACCTTTAGAAGAGTGCGGATTGCCTTCTCAATTGTTGGTAAATTATTAATGCATTCTTCGACTTTGGGTTTGAGCTCAGCTAGGTTCTGCTGAACTTCAAGGTGAACGTCGGTCAAATCACTCTGCTCCTTTTCCAAGCTCTCTATGGCTTTGGTGTTCCAGTCCAGGGTCTCCTCAACACGAACAAACTCATTCTCTTCCTGATTCTTCACAGTACGTGTGTTTCTTAGGGTACTGTCCTCTAAATCTCCCATCCTCTCTTTGAGGAGTTTCAGGGACTGTTCAGCAGAATTGATCTTTGTGTTGATCTGGCTATGGAGTGACTTTGCTTTAGATTTCAACATGCCCGTATCCAGGGTTATTTCGTCCAGGCTTTTCCTCCACGTATCGGTCACGTTCTGGAACCTCGCATTTATGTTCTGCATCTTCGCCGACAAACTTACGTCGTTGTTTTGGATGTCATCTACTTCTCTTTGAAGAGCAGCCATTTGAAGCTGTAAGTGGCTCACTACAGAGGAGGACGATGAGGCCTCAGCAAGGATATCTTCTGTAGACACAAGCTGTATGTTTAACACAAAAAATGCCCATGTACTTAATTAACGGACGAAAGTAAATAAACAAAAACATTTTAGTGCCACACAGATCTCCAAGCGGTTACAATCAAGTGAACCAGTTTCTCAGTCTTTAATTATTGTGGACATTTCTGGCAGCCACACACTAACAATATTATTAATTGTTGAAAACAGTATTAGAATAAGCAAGGTAGGTGATTTTTTGCGAGTGAAAAAAAAATGTAATAGTTCATGCACTGGAGGCAATGGGTAGTGATGACTCGATAGTGGGGAAGTGATGTCACATGGGGCAATGATGTTGGTGAGACTGGGGTAGGGAGCTGTGTGTTTGAAAAGTGGGGATGGAACGTTTCGGGGGTCGAACAGTTCAGGGAAGCAGGCGGTATTAAAAATTTATGGCAAGTACATTTGCCATTAAATTTGTTACCGGGCCCCAGCCCTAATTTGTTATTTACTGGATGGTCTTGTGAAACACTAGTGGCAACCACTGTCCTTACCTTAAAGGGATACTGTCATAGGAAAATGTGTTTTTTTTCAAAATGCATCAGTTAAAGGAGATTGCAATCTTAAAGTAAAAAAAACCCAACCCCCCTATCCTACATAGACCCCCCCCCAAGCCTAGCTGGTATCCCTAAATCTTTACTTACCCCTCGGTGCAGATTCTGTCCAGCAGAGTTCATGGGCAACATCTTCAGCCGCTTCGGTAATCGGGTCTTCACCGGCGCTTCTGCAATTTCCGTGACTTTTGGCGAATGCGCAGTTGTAGTGAAACAGAAAATTGCTCCAACTGCGCATACGCCAATACGGCACTTACTTCCCGAAGATTACTGAAGAGATGAAGATGGCTGCCGTGAACTCCGTTGGACAGAATCTCCCTTCCCCCCCCCTCCAGCAGCCCATTAGCAGAACAATGGGAAGGTAACCAGATAACAGCTCCCTGGTAGATATAGTAACAGCACTCAATAGTAAAAATCCATGTCCCACTGCGACTCCTTCAGTTACATTGAGTAGGAGAAACAACAGCCTGCCAGAAAGCAGTTCCATCCTAAAGTGCTGGCTCTTTCTGAAAGCACATGACCAGGCAAAATGACCTAAGATGCACCTACACACCAATATTACAACTAAAGAAAATACACCTGTTAGGTTAGGAATTAGGAATGAATTATTTGCAGTGTAAACAGTGTAATTAAGAAATAAAAATGACACAATAAAAATCATGACAGAAGCCCTTGTGTGTTATAGGTGCTTCTTTTTGGAAGATTAACTACACTGTGTACCGGGTTGTCCCACACCTTTCCCAAGTGTGCTTTTCAAAAAGCCAATCCTTTTTGGGTTCTCCAATCAGAACCTTGTACCCAAACAGAAACACATGGGAAATGTGACAATGGACAGTGCTGTTTATTGGTAGATTAAAAGAAGAAGAACATTTTGGAGATCATAAAGCTCTAAACATGGCTTTTCGTTCTGTTTATTATAGAATGTGTAATGGACGAAACAGTTAACCCTACTGGTTTCTAAATATTCCCTCGGGTGGTGCGGAGATTCACTGACCTCAGTAGCTGGGACGTCTATTTCATGTATCCTCCATTCTCACGTCATCACACATACCCACACATGCACACACACAATGCCCAAATGCCTTATTATGACGAGTACCCCATAATTAATTCGGTTACACAGCTTTCACAGCGTGGAGATATTTTTAATAACTGTCAAGCAGAAAGAGAAGGAAAAAAAATACAGATATGGTAATTTATTATACTTTGGTCACTCACTGCTTAAATTATTGAATAATATATTGATGTATAGGTATTACAAATAATGGACGTTAAATGGGAACTATAGTGAAAATGTAATATAAGCTTCATTATACTGAAACAAGAAACTTTCTAAATACAATCAATTAAAAATTCTGTACCGTTTCTGAAATAATCAAGTTTATGTTCACTATCCCTCTCTCTCAGCATCTGTTTCTATTGATTCTGTCTTCATTCAGGAGTTGGGTGTCAGATAGTCACTGACAGTTAGATCCAATATATCTTATAGGGGGGCTTCTTTTCCTAGCAGATGAATTAGAGCTCAATTAAATAACGGATTCCAGTACAAACAAAATCTAACAAAATAACTGCCTTTTGCACAAATTCTGCATGTAGAGAGACATGATGTCTGGTGAGTTTAATAGAGTGAGCTCGAATACATCTTCTAGGCAAAAGGAGCCCCCCTATAAGATATATTGGATCTAACTGTCAATCAATATCTGACACCCAACTGCTGCATGAAGAGAGAATAAAGAGAAACAGATGCTGAGAGAGCGATAGTGAAGATAAACTTGATTATTTCATAAAAGATGCAAAATGTTTAATTGATTGTATTTAGAATGTGAATAATAATTACATTAAGTCAGGTCCTGTGCAGATCAGGGACAGGGGAAAGAAAGAGCAAGACACATAAGCAACTAAAGCACATTACAGAAGTACGTGAGAGCACAATGGGGAAAAAAATTATCAGGAGAAAAATGCTGCTCTGATGTTCTTCTGCTTAGGAAAATAATTAGAAACCTTTCTCAAATCTTTCCTAAGCAGAAGAACATCAGAGCAGCCTCTTTCTTTCTCCTGACAACTTCCTTGACTACTTGGTGGTCAGACTGGTCAGAAACTGACCATCAGGTGGCGCTGTTGGAACAAAATCCATTCATATTAACAGCACATGTATCCCTTAATATCTTGGAATAAAAAGAAAATAAATAATGAATGTAAATTACAAACGTGTGTAAAATAGCTCTCTCATCAATTTTACATTTGCTTATTTTAAAAGTTTAATTTTCCTTAAAGAAAAAAATGGAATATCTTAAACTCTGATTAATTTTACGGACCCGAAAACTCATACCGAATTCGACCAAAATGGATTTGAGATTTTTCAACGAAAAAAACTCGAATGTCAGGAAGGCTACAAAAATCTTCTAATTGGTCACTGGACCTCTGCCACTGACTTATGCATTATTTCGGCAGGTTTTAGGTGGTGAATAGTCAAATTTAAAGGGCCAGAGTATGATAGATCTCGAAATTCTAATTCTAATTTTTTTAAAAAAAACTCAAATCGAGTTTGGATAATTCCCTAGTCAAATTTGAAAGTTTTTAACCATAAAAAAAAATTCAAAAATTTGACTTTGAATTTTCAATTCAACCCTCAATATATCTACCCCTTAGCATTAATAATAGAATTCAGAAGAAATAGAGTGGCCTAAGAGTGCTCTCTACTGACCAAAAAGTGAATTATTCATAGAACTGTAAGGAGCTGTGGAAGATCTGTTACAGAGTTTATGATATCTCTACCAGGACCCAGTTACAGTTGTCTAAAGTTTTGTGTCAAACAAAGTGCGTCAGCGGGAGAAACTAAAGGAGGTCAATCTTTTACCACTAAGAAATCATCAGTTCTCGTTCATAGTTTAGTTATTTTCATGCTTTAAAGGAACGGTTCAGTGTAAAAATAAAAACTGGGTAAATAGATAGGCTGTGCAAAATAGTAAGTGATTACTCACCACGAAAAAGAAGAGGCCCCGGGGACCGGAAAAACAAAAATTCTTTGGAGCAGGCACTCAATAAAGGCAAATCTTCCACCAGGCAATTGGTTCAGAGTGAAAAAATAGTTTATTGTGTCCACAGCCTTAAGCGTTTCGTGTTATGATTAGCTATGATTTAGTGTTTGTAACACAAAACGCGTAAGGACACAATAAACTATTGCCCACTCCAAAGAATTTTCAGTTAGCCAAAAATGTAATGTATAAAGGCTGGAGTGACTAGATGTGTAACAGATCAGAACAGAACACTACTTCCTGCTTTTTAGGGCATCTATTGCCCCAGTTTCCCCCCCAGGTGCAAACCACAGTTCAGGCATACTGGGTCACATATCTCAAAGGGATCTGTGCTGGCTGAGAATGGTAACTATACCCCAAAATGAATACTTGAGCAACAGATAGTTTTTATCAAATTAAGTGGCATATTAAGGAATCTTACCAAACTGTTATATATATTTAAGTAAATATTGCCCTTTTACATCTCTTGCCTTGAACCACCATTTTGTGATGGTCTGTGTGCTGCCTCAGAGATCACCTGACCATAAATACTGCAGCTCTAACTGTAACAGGAGGAGATCACCTGACCAGAAACAATGCAGCTTTAACTGTTACAGGAGGAGATCACCTGACCAGAAATACTGCAGCTTTAACTAACAGGAAGAGATCACCTGACCAGAAACACTTCAGTTCTAAATGTAACAGGAGGAGATCACCTGACCAGAAATACTGCAGCTCTAACTGTAACAGGAAGAGATCACTTGACCAGAAATACTGCAGCTCTAACTGTAACAGGAAGAGATCACCTGACCAGAAATACTGCAGCTCTAACTGTAACAGGAAGAGATCACCTGACCAGAAATACTGCAGCTCTAAATGTAACAGGAGGAGATCACCTGACCAGAAATACTGCAGCTCTAACTGGAAGAGATCACCTGACCAGAAATACAGCAGCTTTAACTGTAACAGGAAGAAGTGTAAAAATAAAACACAGAACTCGGTCTGTTAATTGGCTCATGTGACCTAACAAGTATAGATTGTTTGTGTGCAAAGTGAATCGTATGATCCCAGGGGGTTGCCCTTATCTTTTAAAATGGCAGTTTTTAGGATTTCCCAATGGCACATACTACTAAAAAAGTATATTATTATGAAAATGTTTTATTTACATGAAGCAGCATTTTACATATGAGCTGTTTTATGCAATATCTTTTTATAGAGACCTACATTGTTTGAGGGGGCATAGTTTTCCTTTAAGCAAGTAGTTGCCGGAAACATTAACAAGCATGAATTTTTTGGGGAAAATTATATAAATACCTTTCCAAACATGGCGTTGACTTGGCCTTCTAACTCTGACACAACTTCTGATTTTTTCTCAAGAATCTGATATTTTTCTTCCATCACTGCAAACTTCTGGGACTGCTGAAATACAAGCCTGGAACAAACACAAAGCATCATGTTAAGCAACGCTGTATAGTTATGTAGCACTTTAATGGGGAGTCAGAGACTTGTTACACTCATAGTACTCCTTCCCAGCATGACTGTGGCCTAGACTATACAAGGCTCTTCACATTTATTCTTCCACTCTTCTACAGTGAGTACTTGGATGGAACTTACCGCTACCCACCCTTTTATAACATCATGAATTATCCGGCTTGCTAGTACTTACTGGGTTCTATTCCCACAGGACATTAATGCCTTTCCTGAAGGATCTTAGCCCAGAGAAACCAATAGGGACCATTCAGGATAAATCATATGGAACATAGGGATTTGGTTAACCACTGCCCCTCTCCACTCCACTCACAGTTTCTGAAAAATAATCCATCACCTGACTTGAGTACAGTGGCCCAGGTAATTATAATTCAGATCAATCACATGATGTCCAAATGCCTTTATGTAAGACAACAGGGGTAATTAACAGAGGCACTTGTGAACCTACGAAAAGCTACACTCTTTTCCTAGAAAAATCCAGCATAAAGGAACAGTAACACCAAAAAAATAAGGTGTATTAAAGAACTTAAAATATAATGTACTGTTGTCCCACACAGGTAAAAGTTTCCTTTAGAAAGACTACTATAATTTATATGATTAGTCTGCTTTGTACTCATGGGGGCAGCCATTTAAGCTTAAAAAAAGAGAAAGGGCACACGCTACTTAGAAGATAACAGAGAAGCTCTGTAAAGGAATACAATTTTATACAACAGAGTGCATCTTTTATCTAGTTTGTATTCTATGCCTTTTCTCATTTTTTTAAATTGAATGGCTGCCCCCATGGCTACACAGCAGCTTGTTTATATAAACTATAGTAGTACTTATCTGTTATCTACTGTGTATCCTGTGCTTGAATGGCTGCCCCCATGGCTACACAGCAGCTTGTTTATATAAACTATAGTAGTACTTATCTGTTATCTACTGTGTATCCTGTGCTTGAATGGCTGCCCCCATGGCTACACAGCAGCTTGTTTATATAAACTATAGTAGTACATATCTGTTATCTACTGTGTATCCTGTGCTTGAATGGCTGCCCCATGGCTACACAGCAGCTTGTTTATATAAACTATAGTAGTACTTATCTGTTATCTACTGTGTATCCTGTGCTTGAATGGCTGCCCCCATGGCTACACAGCAGCTTGTTTATATAAACTATAGTAGTACTTATCTGTTATCTACTGTGTATCCTGTGCTTGAATGGCTGCCCCATGGCTACACAGCAGCTTGTTTATAAAAACTATAGTAGTACTTATCTGTTATCTACTGTGTATCCTGTGCTTGAATGGCTGCCCCATGGCTACACAGCAGCTTGTTTATAAAAACTATAGTAGTACTTATCTGTTATCTACTGTGTATCCTGTGCTTGAATGGCTGCCCCCATGGCTACACAGCAGCTTGCTTATATAAACTATAGTAGTACGTATCTGTTATCTACTGTGTATCCTGTGCTTGAATGGCTGCCCCCATGGCTACACAGCAGCTTGTTTATATAAACTATAGTAGTACTTATCTGTTATCTACTGTGTATCCTGTGCTTGAATGGCTGCCCCCATGGCTACACAGCAGCTTGTTTATATAAACTATAGTAGTACTTATCTGTTATCTACTGTGTATCCTGTGCTTGAATGGCTGCCCCATGGCTACACAGCAGCTTGTTTATAAAAACTATAGTAGTACTTATCTGTTATCTACTGTGTATCCTGTGCTTGAATGGCTGCCCCCATGGCTACACAACAGCTTGTTTATATAAACTATAGTAGTACTTATCTGTTATCTACTGTGTATCCTGTGCTTGAATGGCTGCCCCCATGGCTACACAGCAGCTTGCTTATATAAACTATAGTAGTACGTATCTGTTATCTACTGTGTATCCTGTGCTTGAATGGCTGCCCCCATGGCTACACAGCAGCTTGTTTATATAAACTATAGTAGTACTTATCTGTTATCTACTGTGTATCCTGTGCTAGAATGGCTGCCCCCATGGCTACACAGCAGCTTGTTTATATAAACTATAGTAGTACTTATCTATACAAACTATATCTATAGGAACTATAGTAGTACTATGATGTTCTTTTCCTTATTGAAATCACATGTGCAGGGAATTGTGGGGTTTGGAGGATGCAGGCTGAGGACAGATGGCTGTTGATACAAAGTAACAGTAGTCAGACAGCTCAGCAAAGTAGTCAGACAGATCAGCAGGAGAGCAGGGGGCTAGGCTTAGGGAACTGTCAGAAACCAATAAAAATCATGAAAAGTCTGCATCTTTTTTAATTGATGTATATTGCAAAGTTGCTTGAAATTATGTTTACTTTTCAAAAAGCTTAAGTTATGTTTGTGTGGAGTCCCCCTTTAAAAAAAGTGAAGAAGAAAACAAAATACAGTTTTATATTACCATGAAAGGGAGGCGCAGATGGCTAAGCAGAGTAAACACAGCACCGTCCTGGGCTCCGGGCACAGAGATCCGCGTCCAGCCTCCACCAGTGGCCCAGCCTTGACTTTCCCTTTAAGCTCATCCTGCTGCAACTGGTGTCCTGATGTCTGGCTACAGCCCGGAGAACTTCTCAGCTCCTTAGACGAGGCGCCTTTCTTCCGCTGCTTCACTTCATTAGACATTGTGACATTAACCTGTTAAGAAAGAAATAAAGAGCCTAAGTTGTTACATCTTATACATCTCAGTACATTATTAGTCTCATGCAATTAATAAGATATAAAGCCAAGCTGTTGGTTAGTGAAGTTTTTTTTTTTTTTTTAGCAGAGATTACCTGAACTTCCAACTATTCTAAAGCAAAACCCCCAGGAGCCCTGTCTCATTGAAAGCCTCTCCCTGTGTATGTGGCAACAGCTTCGAATTGAACATCCAATCAGCATCAGCAGCTGGGGGAACTAGGAAAGACCCTGCCTACGGGAGCCTGAAGGGACAAACTAAATCCTTCTCACACTGCCCACACACGACTTTACAAACGTAATATTTGTTTTTTTCCAACCAATAAACGTAATAAACTAATTGGGCTCCTCACCACAATTGACTCTGTAGTTATTGCTGAACTTTTGGTGTATAGTTACTACAGACTCGCGTCCTTGGGGAGCTGGCATAAGGTAACATTTCTAATTATTTACAAAAACAAAAAAAACAACGCGGTCCAGGTCTCTCTGCGTAACATCATTGGCTATTAATACAGAGATTTCTAGAATCTATTCTATTGGAAGAAAAGACGACTTAAAATACTTTGCCCACATCCACGATGGCCGCCGCACCGTCATATTTTCATGGACACGTGCGTAAAGGCATCGGCGATTGAATAAGGATTACGAAATTGCACGTCACCCACTTCAAAGATGGCCGCCGCGTCCTCACGTTTCAAGGGCTCATGCGCTGAGGTGCCAAAGTAAACGGAACGCTTGCGCGTAAGGGGTTTTTTTCCCCAGCCGGACGGATTTCAATGCTGCACTCTTTTACATGCGTGCTGGTGGGTTATTAGAGAGGCATGGATGTGTTAGCTGAGGAGTTTGGGCACCTGAGCCAGGAGGAACTCATTTCCCCCGTGGATACAGTGCAGGTGAGACTGGCAAGGGACTTCTTTTGCTTCTATTCAGCCCTTTCTTCATTGTGATCCATTTGAGTTTCCTCATTATCATTATAATCTAAACACCCTGCCAAATGAACATATTGGTGACCTGGTAACATAATCTTATATTAAAAAGGGAAGTCTGTTTTTGTTTTTTTTAAACTCTCTGCACTGCTGGTTCTGACTCCTGAAACAAAGTAGCAGAGACCAGCTGGAGGAGGAGCTACTTTGTTTCAGGAGTCAGAAGCAGGAGTGCATCAAAGAGCAGACACATCCAGCTGTTAACGTCAGTTCCATTTGCAGTATTTTTTTGGGAGGACTCTCTCAGCGATTCCATGTTTCAGATACAAAGATTGACCCTTGGAGTCAGGGTGGTCAGGTGTAATTTTCAAAGTCAGCTACAAAACTAGCCAAGAGGCACTTCAGAAGTAGCCCAAACACAGCACAATATGTGCAGTTATAAAAAAGTCTAAAAAATAAACGAATATATGTGAAAATGTCACTTTCGCAAATTTTTCCATGAAGCAAAATGGGACAGATTCGTCAGTCGCCAGGGACGTAACTACAGAGCGGGGCCCAGGCGGTATAGGGGCCCCATCAGGCTCTAATTCATATACAATTGCAATAAATATTGGTAAAATAGTTCAATTTTGGTGGCCAGCAGATTTGTGCCCTAAAACTGTCTGAAATTGAGGAAAGTCCCCGGAAAATGAGAGAATGCTTTTGGTACGGAACAGAGCCCAAAGTCTGGTAACTCCCGACTTCTACACAAGTCAGTCCCATTGCATGCTGGGTACTGTGTCTTACATTAAACTTGGCAGTTGGTAAATTGTTTTAGGAGAAGGAAACCCTTTCGGCGCAATAGAAAGAAAGATGAGGAATAAAAAGTTGCCATAACTATACATTTGCCGCCTTACAGAGCATTTTTTGTTTTAGACGGGGGTCAGTGTCTGGAAAGAGTCAGAAGAAGAAGGCAAATAATTCAATAAACATTTACCAGCCAAAGTATTCCCTTGCCCTAATGTGCCAAGTCTGTGTCACCCAATGAATGTTGGGTAATGAAGTGTTTGTTTAAAGTAGAAGGAAACACTTTCGGCGCAAACCCCCCCCCCCCACGGGCAAATGCTTCTAAGTTGCTACTTACCCCTCGGCGCAGGTCCTCTCCCGTGGAGTTCGCAGACGGCATCTTCTCCAGTGTGGTCTTCTTCTTGGATTCCCCGGCGTTTGAGAGCTGGACCGGCAAATGCATGCGCCCCCCAAACGCCGGGGAATCCAGGAAGAAGACCGCACGGGAGAAGATGCCGTCTGCAAACTCCACGGTCTGACACTTTAACTCTTCTAAACTGATACATTTAGTTGATACATTTGTTATCTTGGTCCCTGCTGAGCAGAATCCCCGAGTTTCATTAAAGGCAACTGTTAAAATTGATGCAATAGTTGCTAATGTTCCACAGATACTGCTGATAAATGTATCAACTAATTGAATCAACTCAATGTAGCAAATAGTAACAGTTCAGAATCTGCTCCTGGATCACTGAGGTGCCAGACTGAAACGCTACAGAACATTAAACTTTAAACTTCAATTTTGGGAAAATTAAAAAGTAAAATATGGAAAGTAAATTGGAAAAACAACTGAACTGAAAAAAAGTGTTTGGAAGGTGAACAACCCCTTTAAATAACTCGAAAATCAAAAGTAATAAGAAATGAAAACTATTGAGACCATTGTCTCAGAATGTCACTCTCTACATCATACTAAAAGCTCATTTAAAGGATAAGTAAATCTTTAAAACAAGTGAATGTAAAATTGATGAGAGTGCTATTCTAAGCACTTTTGTCATTTACATTCATTATTTATTTTCTTTTAATTCCAAGATATTAAGGGATACATGTGCTGTTAATGTGGTCAGAAACTGGTCAGTTTCTGACCAGTCTGACCACCAAGTAGTCAAGGAAGTTGTCAGGAGAAAGAAAGAGGCTGCTCTGATGTTCTTCTACTTAGGAAAGATTTGAGAAAGGTTTCTAATTGTTTTCCTAAACAGAAGAACATCAGAGCAGCCTCTTTCTTTCTCCTGACAACTTCCTTGACTACTTGGTGGTCAGACTGGTCAGAAACTGACCAGCAGGTGGTGCTGTTGGAACAAAATTCATTCATATTAACAGCACATGTATCCCTTAATATCTTAGAATAAAAAGAAAATAAATAATGAATGTAAATGACAAAAGAGCTTACAATAGCACTCTCATCAATTTTACATTCACTTATTTTAAAGGTTTACTTATCCTTTAAAGGTGAACAACCACTTTAAATGCTGTCAACTGACCACATGCTTTGCTAGCCGGCAAAAGTGTTAAATATACATTTATACAACAATACAGAGCAGAAGTTATAAATGGACACAAATGATCTTTAGTGCAGATCAATTTTAAATTAACCCTAAAAATGTATTTGTTTTGCAGGAAAAATGGAAACTGCTTCCAGCCTTCCTAAAGGTATGCTTCAAGTATTTCTTTATATTTTCATAACCAATTCATAGAACGGAAGGAAAAGGAAAGGTGAAGAATCGCTAAACTCAGCGTAAAGGGCTTTTCTTCACTAAGAAACACAGTGACCCAGTATATTATTCTAATGACCCGTGCTGTGTGTGTGAGTAGTAGTAGGGCAAGTTTGCTTTTACTTCACTGCACATGTGCAGAGCCCTGGGCAGCCACAAAATAACCCTGGGATTGGAGGTAAAATAGTGGAGCTCTCTAGAACAGTATCCTGAACCTGGATCTGAGATTAGCACGAGGGCTGCCTAACCAGGTGCATGAGAACCTTGCCTCATGAGACACTTCCCCAGAGGTTACCATGGATGTCAAAAAGCTGCGCCTGGAAACTTTAATGGAGAACTAAACCCTAAAAATAAACATAGCTAAAAATGCCATTTTTTATAATGAACTTATTGCACGAGGCTAAAGTTTGAGCTTGTCAATAGCAGCAATGATCCAGGACTTCAAACTTGTCACAGGGGGTCACCATCTTGGAAAGTGTCTGTGACACTCACATGCTCAGTGGGCTCTGATTGGCTGTTGAGAAGCTAAGCTTAGGGCTCGTCACTAATTATCCAGCAGAAAATGAGCTTCCCTGGCTGTAATATAAGCTGATGCTACAGGTTTGCTGATTATTAAATTCTGATGCTAATTGCACTGGTTTCTGTGCTGCCATGTAGTAATTATGTGTATTAATTACTAATCAGCCTTATATTGTGACATTTCTATTCTATGTGTACTGTATATTGTGAGTGGGTCCCTAAGCTCAGTAAGTGACAGCAGCACAGAGCATGTGCAGTGAATCAGCAGAAAAGAAGATGGGGAGCTACTGGGGCATCTTTGGAGACACAGATCTTTACTGCTAAAGGGCTGTGGTTGCCTTGGGCTGGTACAGAAGCACAAAACATCATGTACAACATTTCTAACTACTTCTTTAGTTAGGCTTTAGTTCTCTTTAAGAGCTGGATTTCTAGTTATTAAACCATAAATTTGGCTTTTCTGGCGCAGAAAGCGAAATTTGCTCTCTGCACCCCCCTGGACCCCCGTTGGTGATGTAAAGGTAAACGCGAACGACAGCTTCCTAGATTCCTAGCCAGTGGCTCATGAGTAACATGTTGCTCCCCTACCCCTTGGATGTTGCTCCAAGTGGCCTCAGAACAGGTGTTTATTTTTGAATTCCAGGCTTGGAGGCAAGTTTTAGTTGCATAAAAACCAGGTGTACTGTCAAACAGAGTCTCCTGCAGGCTGTGTAACAATGTACCATGGTGGTCTAGTGGGAGGGGGTCGGCGGGGACGCCCGCCGCAAGCTGTGTCATCTTCTTCCTGAATTGTGAACACTAAGGACACACGCGGCGCGCAATGGCGCGAAGTTTGAAAATATTTAAAGGGCTATTATACAGTTTCTCACTGCCTGTTATAGGATCTGTTCCTCGTGACTTTCCTGGTGCTTCTGTGATCTGATATCTGTTGTGACCCCTGCCTGTTTTTGGACAATTCTGACTTTTGTAATCCTGACCCTGCCTCGTAACCGACTCTTCTATTCCTTATCCCTCCTGATTGATCTCCTGGTTTGACCTTTGGCTGTCTGACTCCGCTTGTACTCTGCCAGTCCTGACCCGGCCTGTTTTGACTTTGCTTTCTGTCCAGGCCTTATACTGCGACCTTCTGCCCAAAAGACTTCTGCTTTACCTACGAGCCCCGTTGCTCGTTCAGAACCCTTCCATTGGCTCCTCTCTTAATAAGACCTGGCGGCATCTGATTAGCCGAGGACTCCTCCCGAAGTGAAAGGCGGCTGTTAAAAGCGGAAGCAAGAGCCGAGAACAGGGTGCTTAGCATTGGTTCTGAATTTAGGGTGCCGACCATGACAGGCTGCCAGTCCACATAGGAGCTCCCAATAGCCAATCACAGCCCATAATTGGTATCCCCATGAACTTTTTTCACGCTTGTGTTGCTTCCCAACTTTTTTTTTATACATTTTGAATGTGGCTCATGGGTTAAAAAAAAAAAAAGGTTGGGAATCCCTGCCCTAAGTCATGACTGCATGTCTGACAAAAAGGAGGTAAACTTCTTTGTGTAGTTGAAAAAAGGGATGAAGACCAAATCATTACTGCAATCACAGAATGTATTTTTTTTGTAACCTGTTTCTGAAGAGTATGGCTTATTATCTTCTGTTCTTCTTTCAGGTGAAAGGCCTTGTAAAGCAGCACATCGACTCCTTCAACTATTTCATCAACGATGAAGTAAGTACTTTTGTTTTGGGCATATTTGTCATTTATGTGCAATCAGACGGCTTTCAGCATGTTAACAATAGCCAACGGACGTGTGATATTGTCCCCAGTCAAGAAATTAACCTATGGGAGATGTCTGCAACTTGAGTTTTTTTTTTATTTATTTATTTATTTTTTTGAATGAAACGCCCAGTCTGTACAGTTGTACTTATAAGACAGAGATAGTGTTAGTTTCAGCCAAGTTCAGTGAGCTATGTAGGTCTCCAGTTGGGACATTTACAGGTTTGTTGAAATAATATCTTGGGTTTAAAGGGATACTGCATTGGAAAAACATGTTTTTTTTCAAAATGCATCAGTTAATAGTGCTGCTCCAGCAGACTTCTGCACTGTAATCCGTTTTTCAAAAGAGCAAACAGATTTTTTTATATTTAATTTTGAAATCTGACATGGAGCTAGACATATTGTCAGTTTCACAGTTGCCCTCAGTCATGTTACTTGTGCTCTGATAAACTTCAGTCACTCTTTACTGCTGTACTGCAAGTTGGAGTGATATCACCCCTCCCTTCCCTCCCAGCAGCCCATCAGCAGCACAATGGGAAAGTAACCAGATAACAACTGCCTGGTAGATCTAAGAACATCACTCCATAATAACAATCCATTTCCCACTGCGACTCCTTCAGTTACATTGAGTAGGAGAAACAACAGCCTGCCAAAAAGCAGTTCCATCCTAAAGTGCTGGCTGTTTCTGAAAGCACATGACCAGGCAAAATGACCTGAGATGCACCTACACACCAATATTATAATTAAAAAATAAATTTGTCGGCTTAGGAATGAAATGTTACATGGTAGAGTGAATTATTTGCAGTGTAAACAGTTCTATTTAGAAATAAAAACTACATCATAAAAATCATGACAGAATCCCTTTAATGTAAGAGGCAGACGGGTGAGGAATATTTCAGTGTCTCTTGCAATTTGCTAAGCTTGAGATCTGTAGCCACCTATAGTACCAGACATTTTTGGAATCTAGACGAGGCAGAAACACTCAACTGCTTCTAGAAAGATTTAGAACTTAAAGGGATACTGTCATGGGAAAAAAATTTTTTTCAAAATGAATCAGTTAATAGTGCTGCTCCAGCAGAATTCTGCACTGAATCCATTTCTCAAAAGAGCAAACAGATTTTTTTTATATTCAATTTTGAAATCTGACATGGGGCTAGACATATTGTCAATTTCCCAGCTGCCCCAAGTCATGTGACTTGTGCTCGGATAAACTTCAATCACTCTTTACTGCTGTACTGCAAGTTGGAGTGATATCACCCCCTCCCTTTTCCCCCCCAGCAGCCAAACAAAAGAACAATGGGAAGGTAACCAGATAGCAGCTCCCTAACACAAGATAACAGCTGCCTGGTAGATCTAAGAACAACACTCAATAGTAAAAACCCATGTCTCACTGAGACACATTCAGTTACATTGAAAAGGAAAAACAGCAGCCTGCCAGAAAGCATTTCTCTCCTAAAGTGCAGGCACAAGTCACATGACTGGGGGCAACTGGGAAATTGACAAAATGTCTAGCCCCATGTCAGATTTCAAAATTGAATATAAAAAAATCTGTTTGCTCTTTTGAGAAATGGATTTCAGTGCAGAATTCTGCTGGAGTAGCACTATTAACTGATGCGATTTGAAAAAAAACATGTTTTCCCATGACCATATCCCTTTAAGTATATTCTCATCTTTCGGACACATTGAGATGCATGACCGTGACAATAAGTTCAGTTTGCCTGCGGTATCAGAAATATCCTTCCTCACATATTTAATGTTTAACCTTTTAATGAACATCCTACTAAAGAATGTGTAGTTTCCAAACAACAACATTTTCTCATGTCAGACAGATATACTTCGTACAACCTTTACATTTTGCCTGTTTTCACGATGGTTTGTTCTCATATAGTCAGGGCCTGATGATGTATTCTGCTTTTAACCGCCTTTCGTTTTGTCTCTCCAGATTAAGAAAATAATGAAAGCGAATGAAAAAGTAACGAGTGATGCCGACCCAATGTGGTACCTGAAGTAAGTTCTTTTTCTGGGTTTAAAACTAAAAGGAAAAAAACGGCAAACAAAATGAAAAATTGGTTTTCTTGTTCCAAGTCTGCATATTTACAATGGATATACCTGCCTGTTTCTTTATGTTCATCTATATTACAGGTTTCCCAAATTGTCGGGTTTTCAAATGGCAATGGTTTTTCACCCTCTAATGGATTACGTTTGCCTTTGAGGTCCAACCTTTGGTCTTAGACCTTATGGCTCACAGCAGCTATGAAACCATTGGTGTATTCGTTATTCAGCCGCACTTTCAAGAATATCCAGGACAGAAAAGGGGTTCGCCCCAGATATCGCTTTAAATGCCTCCTAAAGGTGGCCATACACGGGCCGATAAAAGCTGCCGACAGACCGAGTCGGCAGCTTATTGGCCCGTGTATGGGGGCCCCCGACGGGCTTCCCCGATCGAGATCTGGCCGAAAGTCGGCCAGATCTCGATCGGATGGGACTAAAAATCCCGTCAGATCGCGGCCGCATCTGTTCGTTGATGTGGTCCCGCGATCCGCCCGTTCACGTTCGCTAGGATCCGATCGTTGGGCCCTAGGGCCCACGATCGGATCAGCCTGATATTGCCCACCTCAAGGTGGGCATATCGGAGGGAGATCCGCTCGTTTGGCGACATCGCCAAATGAGCGGATCTCTCCATGTATGGGCACCTTTAGTTGGGTTTCTAGGAATGTCTAGTTATTCTCTCCTGCACCTTACTGATCTCAGAGCTCAATCTTGCTGGCATTTAAAGGGGTGGTTCACCTTTCACGGCAACCTGTTGGATAAAAATGTTATCCCCAACCAAAGGTGCGGGCTAACAGAACCTGCATTCTGATTGGAGATAACGGTATTTTTCTTTTTAAAAAAAATGCCCCCTGCCAGCGCTAGGCTACCCGTACCGGGCGAGCAGCCATGTCTGGTCACTCACATCTATAAATGAAAAGCTGCCCCAAATTGCTCATTATGCACATGTGAGTGACACAACATGGCTGAGCTCCCTCCCGGTGCGGGTAACCTAGCGCTGGCGGGGGGGCATTTTTCTTTACAGAAAAATACGGTTATCCCCAACCGGAATGTGGGCTCCATTAGCTTGCACCTTTGGTTGGGGATAACATTTTTACCCAACAGGTGCCCCTTAAGGTACCTTTTATTATGTTAGAGAATGACCAATTCTAAGCAATGTTTCAATTAGCCTTCATTATTTCCTTTTTTTATAGTTTTTGAATTATTTGCCGCCTTCTGACTCTTTCCAGCTTTCAAATGGCGGCCACTGTTAAAAACAAATGCTCTGTAAGGCTACAAATGTATTGTTATTGCTACTTTTTATTACTGATCTTTCTATTCAGACCTTTCCTATTCATATTCCAGTCTCTCTCAGTGCATTTAAGTGTAATGAAACGTGTAGCTGTGTGTGATCTTTGGGTAATCCAGTCGCAACTAGGGTTGCCACCTGACCGGTATTTTAGCGGCTTGGCCGGTAAAAATGATGGCTGACCCCAATGTTGTTAATAGGGAAAAAAGATAAATATACAGGAAGGCCGATACTTTTTTCCAGAAAAGGTGGCAACCCTAGTCGCAAGTGACACTTTTGCAAAGCGCTATGTATATTATTGACCAAAGCCCTTGGGAGCCATGGCTTTCCGGACCGGGTAGAAAAAAAAAAATAATTGAAAGCCACAAAAACCTGCCCCTTTACAAAGGCAAACACTTGGGAGACCCAAAGAATTGGTAAAATTCAGTTCTCCTATTTAGAAAGTAATTGTTGGACGGTAATAGTTCACACCAAATTTTCCTTTTATATATTCAGGTACCTCAATATTTATGTGGGTCTTCCTGATGTTGAAGAAAGTTTTAATGTGACACGTCCTGTGTCTCCTCATGAGGTAACCATAATCCTGTTTTGTTTTTGTTTTCATTAATGTGTGGGGATTTATGTGCTGGGAGGGAAGCGACTGACCCATTGAGAGTCTCCTTAAAGGAGAACTAAGCCCTAAAAATGAATGTGGCTAAAAATGCCATATTTTATATAGTGAACTTATTGCACGAGGCTAAAGTTTGAGCTTGTCAATAGCAGCAATGATCCAGGACTTCAAACTTGTCACAGGGGGTCACCATCTTGGAAAGTGTCTGTGACACTCACATGCTCAGTGGGCTCTGATTGGCTGTTGAGAAGCTAAGTTTAGGGCTCGTCACTAATTATCCAGCAGAAAATGAGCTTCCCTGGCTGTAATATAAGCTGATGCTACAGGTTTGCTGATTATTCAATTCTGATGCTAATTGCACTGGTTTCTGTGCTGCCATGTAGTAATTATGTGTATTAATTACTAATCAGCCTTATATTGTGACATTTCTATTCTATGTGTACTGTATATTGTGAGTGGGTCCCTAAGCTCAGTAAGTGACAGCAGCACAGAGCATGTGCAGTGAATCAGCAGAAAAGAAGATGGGGAGCTACTGGGGCATCTTTGGTGACACAGATCTTTACTGCTAAAGGGCTGTGGTTGCCTTGGGCTGGTACAGAAGCACAAAACATCATGTACAACATTTCAGCTACTTTAGTTAAGCTTTAGTTCTCCTATAAGACAATCTATGTGACTTTGTGTGCCTCTGCTCTTAGATTGGTCTATGTTTTTCCATTTAGTGCCGACTCAGAGATATGACCTACTCAGCACCAATTACAGTTGACATAGAGTACACAAGAGGCAGCCAAAGAATCATTCGAAATGCATTACCTATTGGCAGGTAAAATGACCCTCCTTTGTGCAGTATTTGCATTTGTCCATCTGATGTGGGCCTGTCCAAACTGTAGCCTTCCTTTCTGTTATCTCAGCTATATTGCCATGTACTCCTTCAGGTCTGATTCTTAAAGGAACAATAACACCAAACAATGAAAGTGTGTTAAAGGAATGACAATATAATGTACTATTGGCCTGCACTGGTAACTCTGGTGTGTTTACTTCTGAAATACAAATATACTTTATATATACAAGCTGCTGTGTAGCCATGGGGGAAGCCATTCAAGCACAGGATACACAGTAGATAACAGAGAAGTACTACTATAGTTTATATAAACAAGCTGCTGTGTAGCCATGGGGGCAGCCATTCAAGCACAGGATACACAGTAGATAACAGAGAAGTACTACTATAGTTTATATAAACAAGCTGCTTTGTAGCCATGGGGCAGTCATTCAAGCACAGGATACACAGTAGATAACTGAGAAGTACTACTATAGTTTATATAAACAAGCTGCTGTGTAGCCATGGGGGCAGCAATTCAAGCACAGGATACAGAGTAGATAACAGATAAGTACTACTATAGTTTATATAAACAAGCTGCTGTGTAGCCATGGGGGCAGCCATTCAAGCACAGGGTACACAGTAGATAACAGATAAGTACTACTATAGTTTATATAAACAAGCTGCTGTGTAGCCATGGGGGCAGCCATTCAAGCACAGGATACACAGTAGATAACAGGTTCTGAAGAATCCCATTGTAAACTTCAGAGCTTATCTGTTATCTGCTTTGTGTCCTGTGCCTTTTCAGTCTTGAATGCCTGCCCCCATGGTTACACACTTTTGTATTTGGGAATCCTTCATATAGTCTCCTTTTCATATATATATTTATATATATATATATATATATATATATATATATATATATATATATATATATATATATATATATATATATATATATATATATATATATATATATATATATATATATATATTTTATTTATATATATATATATATATATATATATATATATATATATATATATATATATATATATATATATATATATATATATATATATATATATATATATATATATATATATGGTCTAAAGTTGAAGAAAACAACCTGTAAATAAGGGTCTTGTGGGAAGAATACTGATTTACTGCTTTTTACTCCCCCTCTCCTGGCAGAATGCCTATCATGCTGCGTAGCTCGAACTGTGTCCTTACTGGAAAGACCCCGGCTGAGTTTGCAAAGCTAAACGAATGTCCGCTTGATCCAGGTAAGCATGGAATATCTTTATACAGGCGCCTTCTCTTGAATCTCACTACTGAATTTTCCAGGACATGTCTAGTACACAACTTAGCTTTTTGTGAGCTATAGGACTGGCCTGAAAGTGAGATCTTTGAAGGCTGTGAAACTCATTGTATGCACAGGACTTTCACTTCTGCTTGTTATAACTTTGCTATAAAGGTGGTCATACATAGGCCAAGCAGTGCAGTACATTGTCTGATCATCCCATGGGTTCAGCGGACAGATACTGTATGATTGTCCTTTGTACTTTATGTTCCTTCTGTTAAATCTGATTCAGTTGTGAAGAAAAGCTGTAATTAGACAGGTCATCCTCTCTATTCACCAGGATCACAGAACTATCTGTCAGAAGCCCCCTCCCCCCAACTGCCTTCACTAGAATCCTGTGCGAAACCAATTTTTGAAACCCAGAACCCAAATTCTTACCTGCTTGTACCCTCTACCCCACCCGCAAGTACATTATCCGCAACCCCACCCGCTGACCATAAAATAACAGGAAGTGCTGTCACTGTTAACCGGAAGTGACATCATCATTAGAAGTGGGCGTAATTAGAACATACGTAAAAGAGTAAAACTCTCTTATTGAGAAGACCTGCAACCCAGCCCACAAACCTGCAGAACCGCCGACCTGCGTCTATCCCCACACCTGAAAGTTTTTCCTGCAGGTTACCCGATTTTTTTTGCAGATAACCTGCGGGTACCCAACCAGCTGCAAGACTCTAGCTTGCACACCCAAATAGCCAGGCAGTATGGGTAAAGGATAAGTACACCTTTAAAATAAGTGAATGTAAAATTGATGAGAGTGCTATTCTAAGCACTTTTGTCTTTTACTTTCATTATTTATTTTCTTTTTATTCCGAGATATTAAGGGATACATGTGCTGTTAATATGACTGAATTTTGTTCCGACAGCGCCACCTGCTGGTCAGTTTCTGACCAGTCTGACCACCAAGTAGTCAAGGAAGTTGTCAGGAGAAAGAAAGAGGCTGCTCTGATGTTCTTCTGCTTAGGAAAGGTTTGAGAGAGGTTTCGAATTGTTTTCCTAAGGAGAAGAACATCAGAGCAGCCTCTTTCTTTCTCCTGACAACTTCCTTGACTACTTGGTGGTCAGACTGGTCAGAAACTGACCAGCAGGTGACGCTGTTGGAACAAAATTCATTTATATTAACAGCACATGTATCCTTTAATATCTCGAAATAAAAAGAAAATAAAAAATGAATGTAAATGGCAAAAGAGCTTAGAATAACACATTCATTTTACATTCACTTATTTCTGAGGTTTACTTATCCTTTAAAGGGGACGTTCACCCTACATTTAACTTTCAGATATTGCATAATTTGCCTCCTGCTTGGGTCTTACCTCTTGCATTTAATTGTTTGCAAAATGCTAAAATGTAATCATAATGTGAAACACCAAGCTGTTTGTCAGCTTCTGATATGTTTTGATCATTTGCTATAAAATAAAGTGATAAGATCTCCCCTCATATACAGCAAGGGTATATTAACAACCTATAAGAAAAAATTACTAGTTTGTTTCCTGCTATTTTCTATAGGTGGTTACTTCATTGTTAAAGGACAAGAGAAGGTAATTCTCATTCAGGAGCAGCTTTCCAAAAACAGGATCATTGTGGAAGCAGACAGAAAAGGAACTGTTGGGGCTTCTGTTACCAGGTAAACACACACACACACACACACACACACACACACACACTGCAGAACAATTCACAACTCGGTGATAAAATTATTGCATTGCAATGTCAATATAATTATATTAATGTGGGATTGTATCACATATCGTTGGTGCTCTCCAGTTTACAAGATTGATTTCATTTAACACCAAATCCAACCTCCTTTTGATTCTTAGGGGGAGTAGGTGTAGGTATGTAGTCTGATTCACCCTCCCAATTAAAGGAACAGTAACATCAAAAAATTAAAGTGTCCTAAAGTAACAAAAATATAATGTACTGTTGTGCTGCACTGGTAAAACTGCTTCAGAAACGCAACTATAGTTTATATAAACAAGCTGCTGTGTAGCCATGGGGGCAGCCATTCAAGCACAGGATACACAGTAGATAACAGATAAGTACTACTATAGTTTATATAAACAAGCTGCTGTGTAGCCATGGGGGCAGCCATTCAAGCACAGGATACACAGTAGATAACAGATAAGTACTACTATAGTTTATATAAACAAGCTGCTGTGTAGCCATGGGGGCAGCCATTCAAGCACAGGATACACAGTAGATAAGATACATACTACTATAGTTTATATAAACAAGCTGCTGTGTAGCCATGGGGCAGCCATTCAAGCACAGGATACACAGTAGATAACAGATAAGTACTACTATAGTTTATATAAACAAGCTGCTGTGTAGCCATGGGGGCAGCCATTCAAGCACAGGATACACAGTAGATAACATATAAGTACTACTATAGTTTATATAAACAAGCTGCTGTGTAGCCATGGGGGCAGCCATTCAAGCACAGGATACACAGTAGATAACAGATAAGTACTACTATAGTTGATATAAACAAGCTGCTATGTAGCCATGGGGGCAGCCATTCAAAGCTGAAAAAGGAGAAAAGGCACAGGCTACACAGCAGATAACAGAAAAGCTCTGTAGTATACAATGGGAATTTCTGTTATCTACTGTGTATCCTGTGCTTGAATGGCTGCCCCCATGGCTACACAGCAGCTTGTCTTCCTGCATGAAGATGGGGAGGGGGCAATGATAAAATAATGATCCACTAGCACTTTACAATACAAATATAGATTATAACATAAGTCTCTTTGGGCAGAGCATATTTTCAGTACAAGGCCAGTTAAATTGGCTCATGTTCATTGCAGGTGTTTCTTGTGATGCTCGTCTCTACTCTACAGAAAATGTTTTTGTCTTACAGCTCTACCCACGAGAAGAAAAGTCGAACTAACCTGGTTGTAAAGCAGGGAAGGTTTTACCTGAAGCATAATACCTTAACAGAAGATATCCCGATAGCCATCATTTTTAAGGTTCGTTATGTGAAAAGGCAGGCAGAAGCAGCCAGTAAGAAATAAAGAGCATTTCACTACACAGAACTGTTAAATTAAACTATAAATTAAACCAAGTTCAGCTTAAAGGAGAAGGAAAGGTCTTTTTAGGTGGGGGTGCACCCCCAAGTGATCTCATGTACTTACCTGAAACCCCGGGCCGGTGCTGCTATCAGAAGAAAACTGCACCGGCCCAGGATTCTTTCAGCAAGCACCACGGAGCAATTTTATTTTTGCTTCTTCTTATTTTCTTGCGGCTGCGCAGTAATGCAAACAGGCAAACTTTAATGAAAAAGTTGGCTATTTCGTTCTTCTGTGCATGCGTCTGCCCCGGGAAATTTGAAGATAGAAGAAGCCTGAAGACGATCGCACTGTGGTGCTCGCTTTAAGAATCCTGGCCCGGTGCAGTTTTCTTCTGATAGGAGCACCAGGGTTTCAGTACATGTGATCACTTGGGGGTGCCTAACTTTTGGCACTCTTAATTAAAAGACCTTTCCTTCTCTTTCAATTCTACAGCAATCAGAAATTTTTTAGGTCAATTGACAATTTGTTGCTCCAATTGGTTTTAGACCTACTCAAATTTTTAACTGTTTGGTTTGGGTCGTGTGGGTGTGGTTTAGAGACCATTTGCTCTATTCAATTCCTCTGGTTCTTCAATACTTAATTTCTAATTTTGTTCCAACAGCGCCACCTGCTGGTCAGTTTCTGACCAGTCTGACCACCAAGTAGTCAAGGAAGTTGTCAGGAGAAAGAAAGAGGCTGCTCTGATGTTCTTCTGCTTTGGAAAACAATTAGAAACCTTTCTCAAATCTTTCCTAAGCAGAAGAACATCAGAGCAGCCTCTTTCTTTCTCCTGACAACTTCCTTGACTACTTGGTGGCCAGACTGGTCAGAAACTGACCAGCAGGTGGCGCTGTTGGAACAAAATTCATTCATATTAACAGCACATGTATTCCTTAATATCTTGGAACAAAAAGAAAAGAAATAATGAATGTAAATGACAAAAGTGCTTAGAATAGCCCTCTCATCAATTTTACATTCACTTATTTTAAAGGTTTCCTTACCCTTTAACTATTCTATGAATTTGAGCACATTGGTTAAATAATTTATCCTAATCATCGGTCACATAATAGAAAATCTTAGTTAATAAATTGTATTCACAATTTTTTTTTTAGTAGTTTATTGATATTTATTGTACTGCACTTTAATCTTGTTACTATTCAAGCCAGTATGAATTTTGAATGAATTTATATTAGGGATGCACCGAATCGGTTTCGGTTTCGGATTCGGTTCGGGATTCGGCCTTTTTCAGCAGGATTCTGCTGAATCCTTCTGTCCAGCCAATCTGAATCCTATTTTGCTTATGAAAATTAGGGGCAGGGAGGAAAATCGTGTGACCTTTTTGTCACAAAACAAGGAAGTAAAAAATGTTTCCCCTTCCCATCCCTAATTTGCATATGCAAATGAGGATTCAGATTGGGTTCGGTATTCGGTCGAATCTTTCGCAAAGGATTCAGGGGTTCGGCCAATTCCAAATTAGTGGATTCGGTGCATCCCTAATTTATATAGAAGACTATTGTATCCTAATTAATTAATCACGTTCTAAACAATTGATCGATCCTTTTAGTTAATTAAATTATTGACCGGATTAATTGCGCTGCACTTTAGGCTGATACTCTGATTCGTGAGATTTTTTTTTTAAAAGTCTTTTGGTATATAGATAAGTTGTACACTTTGTCAAGCACTGAGTGGTGAGAAACTATTTTCTAAGTGACCTTTGTTACCTGATATGTTGGCTACAACCGGGGTTCTTTTTGCTTAAAAAACATTTTCAATTATTTTGGTAATGTTTATTGTGCCACTAGATGGCAGCAGAAGCTGACTGTATATTAGAGCAGGAGCTATAGCAGTGATCCTTAACCAGGGGCTCCTGAGCATCGTTGCTCAACAAATCATTAGAAGCTGCTCCCAGTGGAGATTATTTTTGATTTCCAGGCGAGTTTGTAGTTCATATAAATCAGATGTACTGCCAAACAGAGCCCCCCATGGGCTGCCAGCTCACATAGGGATCAATCCCAGCCCTTATTTGGCACCCCAAGGACTGGTTTATGCTTGTGTTGCTCCTCAACTCTCTTTACATTTGAATGAGGCTCAGGGTTAAAAAGATTGGGGACCCCTAAGCTAGAGTTTGTAGACCTGCAATATCCTCATGCTTAGCCTTTAGCTGCAGCAGCTTTCTCTCTACAAACAGAACCATATGTTTGTGTGTATTTAAAGGGATCCTGTCATCGGAAAATATGTTTTTTTCAAAACGCATCAGTTAATAGTGCTACTCCAGCAGAATTCTGCACTGAAATCCATTTCTCAAAAGAGTCAACAGATTTTTTTATATTCAATTTTGAAATCTGACATGGGGCTAGACATTTTGTCAATTTCCCAGCTGCCCCTGGTCATGTGACTGATCATTCAGCCGCCGATCAGAAGGAATACCAGTGATTTCACTGCAGCCTTTATTTCTTTCTTTGTACGTGCTCCCTGCACCTCATACATTCCTTTTCCAATTAGTATTGCTGCTCATTGTTATGAACTGTTAGGTACTCGACAGAGAGGGGAAAAAAATCCACTAAAATGTGCCCTTGATCTGGGTATGGCAGCTTCTTGTGATGAAAAGTTATCATTGAGCCCATATGCTAGCACTTACTGTTTTGTCGTGTGTTTAGTTTAGAGGGAGTGAGGTTTTTATTCAAATATTTTTTATTGACCTGTAACTTTGTCTTGTCAGTTACTCAAAAACACCAACATATAAATTATAATGTATTCGTTTTGATAAATAACAAGGATTTTAGAAGTCACTGAAGGGTTCTGTGACCATATAAAGGCACAAGGCTGCAGGCTGAGTTATACAGGGAACTCTGAGTATCACTCATGTATTATAAGGGATAATGTACCCCCTACTGTAAATGATAAGGATATTAGAAGTCACTGAGGGGTTCTGTGACCATATAAAGGCACAAGGCTGCAGGCTGAGTTATACAGGGAACTCTGAGTATCACTCATGTATTATAAGGGATAATGTACCCCCTACTGTAAATGATAAGGATATTAGAAGTCACTGAGGGGTTGTTCTGTGACCATATAAAGGCACAAGGCTGCAGGCTGAGTTATACAGGGAACTCTGAGTATCACTCGTATTATAAGGGATAATGTAACAAACGGGAGGGGGGGTGGGGGGTTTGCGCCGACTAGGTTTCCTTCCCCTTTAAGCCTATAAACTTGAAAAAGCAGAGTTTTTTTTCACAATTGTATTAGATGGATTTTTTTACATTCGGATTTAGTCATAATTAAGCAAAGATAAAGATAGTTTCTTAAAGATCTGTCCGTTTGTGAACTGAAAAGAGTCCTAATGTCCTATCTTTCCTTTCTTTCCTTATAGGCAATGGGTGTAGAGAGCGACCAGGAGATTGTGCAGATGATAGGTACAGAGGAACATGTGATCGCTGTGTTTGCACCCAGCTTGGAGGAGTGTCAGAAGGCTCAGATATTCTCACAGATGCAGGTGTGTCTGGGTAATATTAACAATACATCCAATAATGCCTCTATTATACACGGCTTGGATTGTGCCCAAAATCATGACTTATATTTATCAGGAGGCGAATCCTTGGGGAGAAAAACAGTTATAGTGCTTTTTATATTGAGCCTGACACAGAATAAAGTTTATACTGCAATTTTTGTCTTTCTTGCCTCGTTTGAAGTGATAGAGCTTCACAGAACCTGACTGGCTGAATATTACATGTGGTTTAACGGGCCGATAAAAGCTTCTAACAGACAGTCAGCAGCTCATTGGACCGTGTATGGGGCCCTCAGACGGGCTTCCCCGATTGACATCTGGCAGAAAGTCGACCAGATGTTGATTGGACAGGACTAAAAATCCTGTTGGATCGCGGCTGCATCTGTTCGCTGATGCGGTCCCGCGATCCGACCGCCCGTTACCCTTCGTTATTATCCGATCGTTGAACCCTAGGGCCACAATCGGATCAGCCCGATATCGCCCGCCATATCGGGGAAAGATCCGCTCGTTTGGCAACATCACTAAACGAGCGGATCTCTCCGTGTTTGGCCACCTTTAGTCAAAGCTTTACAAGCCTGATCCTAATTTTTCTGTTGTGTGTATTACAGCATATCAGTTTGAAAATTCACATTGTAAAGGAAAACTAGAACTAAACACAGACTTATTTATGATAAAAGCATAACAAAAGCACAGCCCAGTATTAAATACACTGAGCTGCGTGTGCTTAACTGGTCACCCTGACTCCATAGTGGTCTGTGCACTTGTACAATGTATATTTCGTCTGGCTTCTCTTCTATGTTTTAAACAGAACAGCATCTAGGATTTCTTTTTATATAGGATAGGGTCCAATTCTAATCCAAATAGGCATACTGGTATAGCAAATGAAAGGGCGATTTCATTTGATGTGATTCTTCCCAATCTGTGCAGGCATTAAAGTTTATTGGCAATAAAGTGCGCAGGCAGCGCATGTGGGGTAGCAGCGGCCCTAAGAAATCCAAAGTCGATGAAGCTCGAGAGCTGTTGGCGTCCACCATCTTGACTCATGTCCCAGTAAGTAGTTTGTGTGTATAGATAGATAGATAGATAGATAGATAGATAGATAGATAGATAGATATTTGTGGTAGAATGACCAAAGAAATGTGTAAAAAGGTGAGATTTGCCTTTAATTTCTCCTCAATAATAGATGAACACTACAGGGGAGATGTTATTAACAGAGAATAGTCTCTCTACTTAAAGGAGAAGGAAAGTCGTCTTGCACTTAGGGCTTCCAAATGTTAGGCACCCCCAAGTGATTGTATTGACTTACCTGATACCCCGGGACGGTGCTCCTATCAGCAGAAAACTGCACCGGCCTGGGGTTATACCAGTCAGCACCACGGAGCCATCCTCTTCCGTCTAACATTTGGTACCCACAAGTGCAAGAAGACTTTCCTTCTCCTTTAAAAGATATTTCTGTCTGGCCCTGGAAGCTGTAGTGTTCTGGAAGCAACTGACAATCCATTCCAGTGGTCCAGTTCGCATGTTGGAGCTTATTTTATACAGGAAGGCTGTCCTGTGGAAAAGGATTTAATCACAGTTAAAGGAACCGTAACACCAAAAATGAAAGTGTTTTAAAGTAATAAAAATAACATGAATATTCCAGAGTGTGGAAACCAACCTGTATGGTAATAAACCCAGTGTGGGGAAAAAGTCTTTGTTCATCAGTGTTTTAACAGCACACATTCAGTGTTCCTGTATTGCAGTGACTTTATGTTGGAATCGTTTTCCTAAATAAACTAGGGATGCACCGAATCCACTATTAGGGATTCGGCCGATACCTTGGTGAAAGATTAGGTCGAATAAGAACCAAATAGTAATCCTAATTTGCATATACAAATTAGGGTCAGGAAAGGAAAAAAGTGGAAAAGTGATGAAAAGACGTGATTTCCCTACTGCCCCTCATTTACATATGCAAATTAGTATTCCGGTTCGGCAAGGCACAGTCCTGGCTGAATCCTGGATTCGGTGCATCCCTAAAATAAACCTGTGTTTTTGCCTGAAGACGCTGTGTCCCTGGATTTTTTTGAGATTTCTGCATTAAGTGTCTCCAGATAGGGAATCCCATACATTTTGCAGCACTTACGTGTGTTTTTCCATCTTGTTCCTTCTCTTGTTACTTGTCCTTTGATGGCAGCTGCACCCTCCTAAGGGCAGAGACACACGTGGAGATTCGGGGATATTTAGTTGCCTGGCGACAAAAAGCCTCTTCTTCGGGGCAACTAATCTCCCTGAACTGCCTTCCCGCCGGCTAGAATCGAAATCGATGGCGGGATGGCACTCTGATCGCTTTGTTTTCCGAAGTTGCCTCACAAGGAAACTTCGGGCGACTTAGGAAAACGAAGCACTCAGAATGCCATCTCACCGCCGATTTTGATTCTAGCTGGCTGGAAGCATTGCGGGGAGATTCGTTTTCCCCAGAAGATGAGGCGATTTCTCGCTGGGCGACTAATATCCCCGAATCGCAGCATGCGTCTGTCCTAAAGCAGCATTCCCAGGAGACGTTATATGGCCACATCACTTCTCAATGACTTTTAGTGTCCTTATAATAAACAGAAGGGTGACTGGGTCCATTGGTTTAAACAAATTATAATACAGGATTGAATTCCTGTAGGGAGTGGGGGTGTCTGTATCCCAAATACTTATTTCCCAATAATTTATTTACAGATCTGTAGACCTGAAAAGTTTAATTTGCAGAAGCTTGTAAATCACCCATGCGTATATCTATAATTATAGGTGAAAGAATTCCACTTCCGGGCAAAGTGTTTCTACACTGCTGTAATGGTGCGGCGGGTGATACTCGCTCAAGGGGCAAACAAAGTAGATGACAGAGATTACTATGGAAACAAAAGACTGGAACTGGCAGGACAGGTAGGTGATTTGTATTCATACAGAGTTATACATGCAGGGTGAATAGGGTCACAGTACACAAAGGGGTTATTTATTAAAGACCGAATGCCAAAAACTCTTAATGATTCAAATCTTTTTTTATACTATAAAATCTGAATTTTTAATGGGAAATTTTTTTTAATTATTTGAGATTTATTATGCACCGAGGATGCAAAAAGTCAGTCCGAAAAGACTCCATCTTCAACCTGTCGAGGTTCTGTAGAAATCAATATCAATATAAATATACAGAGAAGGAATGTTCTGGGCACACAATAAGCTATACCCTCATACTGTACTGTCTAAGGGAATCAATATGGCACCTCCTCCTCCCATATGTATAAATACAAATATACAGAGAAGGAATGTTCTGGGCACACAATAAGCTATACCCTCATACTGTACTGTCTAAGGGAATCTATATGGCACCTCCTCCTCCCATATGTATAAATACAAATATACAGAGAAGGAATGTTCTGGGCACACAATAAGCTATACCCTCATACTGTACTGTCTAAGGGAAACAATATGGCATCTCCCTCCTCCCATATGTATAAATACAAATATACAGAGAAGGAATGTTCTGGGCACACAATAAGCTATACACTCATTATGCATTATATAAGGATAACCACAATGCACCACAAAATATGGATTTCTTGCACTATTACGTACAGGTATGGGATCTGTTATCCAGAATGCTCGGACCTGGGGTTTTCCAGATAAGTGATCTTTCTGTAATTTGAATCACCATGCCTTGTGTACAAAAAATAAGTTGGATATTAAAGGGGTTGTTCACCTTTGAGATAACTTTTAGTATGATGTAGAGAGGGATATTCTGAGACAATTTGCAATTGGTTTTTATTTTTTATTATTTCTGTTTTTTGAGTTATTTAGCTTTTTATTCAGCAGCTCTCCAATTTGCATCTTAAGCATTCTGGTTGTTTTGCCTCCAGTAAGGACTAGTTTTATCATAGTTGGGATAAAGTACAAGGTACTGTTTTATTATAGAGAAAATGGAAATCATTTTTAAATGATTATTATAGAGTTTATGGGAGATGGCTTTCCTGTAATTCGGAGCTGGATAACTGGCTTCCGGATAACAGATCAGACATGTAATGTATATGTAATGTAAAATAACCACTTAATAATTCAATGCTTTATCTTTTTAGCTGCTTTCCTTGCTTTTTGAGGATTTATTCAAGAAGTTTAACTCTGAGATGAAAAAGATTGCAGACCAAGTCATCCCCAAGCAGAGGGCAGCGCAGTTTGATGTGGTGAAACACATGCGCCAAGACCAGATAACCAACGGCATGGTAAATGCCATCTCATCGGTAAGTAACTTGATTCAGTTGGGACAAGGGATGTAGTGTATAACAGTTATGCTATTCTGACCAGTCTGACCACCAAGTAGTCAAGGAAGTTGTCAGGAGAAAGAAAGAGGCTGCTCTGATGTTCTTCTGCTTAGGAAAGATTTGAGAAAGGTTTCTAATTGTTTTCCTAAGCAGAAGAACATCAGAGCAGCCTCTTTCTTTCTCCTGACAACTTCCTTGACTACTTGCTGGTCAGACTGGTCAGAAACTGACCAGCAGGTGGCGCTGTTGGAACAAAATTCATTCATATTAACAGCACATGTATCCCTTAAAGGGATACTGTCATGGGAAATTTTTTTTTTTTTTCAAAACTCATCAGTTAATTGTGCTACTCCAGCAGAATTCTGCACTGAAATCCATTTCTCAAAAGAGCAAACAGATTTTTTTATATTCAATTTTGAAATCTGACATGGGGCTAGACATATTGTCAATTTCCCGGCTGCCCCCCAGTCATGTGACTTGTGCCTGCACTTTAGGAGAGAAATGCTTTCTGGCAGGCTGCTGTTTTTCCTTCTCAATGTAACTGAATGTGTCTCAGTGGGACATGGGTATTGAATGTTGTTCTTAGATCTACCAGGCAGCTGTTATCTTGTGTTAGGGAGCTGCTATCTGGTTACCTTCCCATTGTTCTTTTGTTTGGCTGCTGGGGGAAAAAAGGGAGCGGGGTGATATCACTCTAACTTGCAGTAAAGAGTGATTGAAGTTCATCAGAACACAAGTCACATGACTTGGGGCAGCTGGGAAATTGACAATATGTCTCGCTCCATGTCAGATTTCAAAATTGAATATAAAAAAAATCTGTTCGCTCTTTTGAGAAATGGATTTCAGTGCAGAATTCTGCTGGAGCAGCACTATTAACTGATTCGTTTTGAAAAAAAAAATTTCCCACGACAGTATCCCTTTAATATCTTGGAATAAAAAGAAAATAAATAATGAATGTAAATGACAAAAGTGCTTAGACTAACACTCTCATCAATTTTACATTCACTTGTTTTAAAGATTTACCTTTAAATTCTTTTATAAAGCTGTTATGGGTGAAACAATTTTTGGATGTGGTGGTTTTTATAACGGGGGAAATCGGCTCCGTGTTATTAAACGTGTGTCTATTTTTGGTTTTCTTCAGGGCAACTGGTCGCTAAAAAGGTTCAAAATGGACCGCCAAGGTGTGACGCAAGTGCTGTCGCGCTTATCGTACATTGCTGCGCTGGGCATGATGACCAGGATTTCCTCTCAATTTGAAAAAACGAGAAAAGTGAGCGGCCCCCGATCTTTGCAGCCGTCCCAGTGGGGTATGCTATGCCCTTCTGATACTCCTGAAGGAGAGGTGAGTAATGGATATAGTGGTAGTCGGTAGATAAAGTGCGTGCCGTACACTGTGAGATTCAATCTCGTATGGTTTGAACGCACTGATCCAGGACTGCATCATGGTGCAAATGCAACAGTTTTTTTGGCCAGTTGATTTGGCATGTCCTCGCGAGGTCCCCATACTCAGGCCAATAGGCTGCCAGTCCAAAAAGGGCCAATTCATTTTTTTGTCATGAAATTTGGGAGGGTTCTGTCTAATAAATGCATAGAGAAACCTTGTGTGCTACTCTCTGTGTCGCAGGCCTGTGGTTTGGTGAAGAATCTGGCACTGATGACTCACATCACCACTGATATGGAGGATGGCCCTATTATCAAACTGGCTGCTAATCTTGGGGTGGAGGATGTGAACCTGCTTTGTGGAGAGGAACTGTCCTATCCCAATGTCTTTATGGTCTTCCTAAATGGTGAGCTGCCTTCATTTGAACCAAGCCTTTCATATGTATACACATTCATGATACACCTATGTTTAAATAGTGAACAAGTTACTGTTAAAAATAAGGATAAACCGAGGAGTTCCTTGACCATATAAAGGCACGAGCCGGCCCGGACTGGCAATCTGTGGGTTCTGGCAAATGCCAGAGGGGCTGCTGCATGGTTCCATAGAAAGTTACCATAGAGTGGGCTGGTAGGAGGCTGTTGGGGCTGGTAGGGGGCACGAGGCCGAAGACTTTTGTGCAGGTCATGGAACTCCAAGGTTACTTCTAATAGCCTCATATTTTCCAACAAGAGGTACTTTCTTTATTATAATACACAGGTTTTAGTGGGTCATGTGACAGAAATGACATCTAAGATCCGTTTATCACTAAGAGCCATTCATAAGGATGTGATTTACAGGATATTCATGGCGTTAAAGGATAAGTAAACCTTTAAGATAAGTGTAAAATTGATGAGGCTGTTTTTTTTGGTGCTGTTGGAACAAATTAACAGCACATGTATCCCTTAATATCTTGGAATAAAAAGAAAATAAATAACGAATGTAAATGACAAAAGGGCTTAGAACAGCACTCTCATCAATTTTACATTCACTTATTTTAAAGGTTTACTTATCCTTTAATGTGTATTATAAGCATATAACGTGTCACCAAGCTGTCCCGTTGCCATAAAAAAGGCACAAGGCTGCAGGCTGAGTTATACAGGGAACTCTGAGTATCACTCATGTATTGTAAGGGATAATGTACCCCCTACTGTAAATGATAAGGATATTAGAAGTCACTGAGGGGTTGTTCTGTGACCATATAAAGGCACAAGGCTGCAGGCTGAGTTATACAGGGAACTCTGAGTACCACTCATGTATTATAAGGGATAATGTACCCCCTACTGTAAATAAGGATATTAGAAGTCACTGAGGGGTTCTGTGACCATATAAAGGCACAAGGCTGCAGGCTGAGTTATACAGGGAACTCTGAGTATCACTCATGTATTATAAGGGATAATGTACCCCCTACTGTAAATGATAAGGATATTAGAAGTCACTGAGGGGTTGTTCTGTGACCATATAAAGGCACAAGGCTGCAGGCTGAGTTATACAGGGAACTCTGAGTATCACTCATGTATTATAAGGGATAATGTACCCCCTACTGTAAATGATAAGGATATTAGAAGTCACTGAGGGGTTGTTCTGTGACCATATAAAGGCACAAGGCTGCAGGCTGAGTTATACAGGGAACTCAGAGTATCACTCATGTATTAAAAGGGATAATGTACCCCCTACTGTAAATGATAAGGATATTAGAAGTCACTGAGGGGTTCTGTGACCATATAAAGGCACAAGGCTGCAGGCTGAGTTATACAGGGAACTCTGAGTATCACTCATGTATTATAAGGGATAATGTACCCCCTACTGTAAATGATAAGGATATTAGAAGTCACTGAGGGGTTGTTCTGTGACCATATAAAGGCACAAGGCTGCAGGCTGAGTTATACAGGGAACTCTGAGTATCACTCATGTATTATAAGGGATAATGTACCCCCTACTGTAAATGATAAGGATATTAGAAGTCACTGAGGGGTTGTTCTGTGACCATATAAAGGCACAAGGCTGCAGGCTGAGTTATACAGGGAACTCAGAGTATCACTCATGTATTAAAAGGGATAATGTACCCCCTACTGTAAATAATAAGGATATTAGAAGTCACTGAGGGGTTGTTCTGTGACCATATAAAGGCACAAGGCTGCAGGCTGAGTTATACAGGGAACTCAGAGTATCACTCATGTATTAAAAGGGATAATGTACCCCCTACTGTAAATGATAAGGATATTAGAAGTCACTGAGGGGTTCTGTGACCATATAAAGGCACAAATATATGTAAGGGATCTCTCAAAGCTGCAACTAAAAGTTGCTTCTGGGCTTGACTCCCCCCCCCCCAATCATATCTGTATTATAACTATAATTTAAAAAGTCATAAAATTATCATATTTATAGGGTACATTATCAGCAGTAAAAACACACTAATAATACAGCTGCGAAATCAGAATGACCTAATTAACGGTCATAACCACTGTGATCTTGTATTCTAAAGCTAATCGCAAAAGGTCAGATTGCTCACTGATAGAAGCACACAGAACTCTCTGTAGCCGCAAGCCTTCTCTGTAGCCGCAAGCCTTCTCTGTAGCCGCAAGCCTTCTCTGTAGCCGCAAGCCTTCCCTGTAGCCGCAAGCCTTCCCTGTAGCCGCAAGCCTTCCCTGTAGCCGCAAGCCTTCCCTGTAGCCGCAAGCCTTCCCTGTAGCCGCAAGCCTTCCCTGTAGCCGCAAGCCTTCCCTGTAGCCGCAAGCCTTCCCTGTAGCCGCAAGCCTTCCCTGTAGCCGCAAGCCTTCCCTGTAGCCGCAAGCCTTCCCTGTAGCCGCAAGCCTTCCCTGTAGCCGCAAGCCTTCCTGTAGCCGCAAGCCTTCCCTGTAGCCGCAAGCCTTCCCTGTAGCCGCAAGCCTTCCCTGTAGCCGCAAGCCTTCCCTGTAGCCGCAAGCCTTCCCTGTAGCCGCAAGCCTTCCCTGTAGCCGCAAGCCTTCCCTGTAGCCGCAAGCCTTCCCTGTAGCCGCAAGCCTTCCCCTGTAGCCGCAAGCCTTCCCCTGTAGCCGCAAGCCTTCCCCTGTAGCCGCAAGCCTTCCCCTGTAGCCGCAAGCCTTCCCCTGTAGCCGCAAGCCTTCCCCTGTAGCCGCAAGCCTTCCCCTGTAGCCGCAAGCCTTCCCTGTAGCCGCAAGCCTTCCCCTGTAGCCGCAAGCCTTCCCCTGTAGCCGCAAGCCTTCCCCTGTAGCCGCAAGCCTTCCCCTGTAGCCGCAAGCCTTCCCCTGTAGCGCAAGCCTTCCCCTGTAGCCGCAAGCCTTCCCCTGTAGCCGCAAGCCTTCCCCTGTAGCCGCAAGCCTTCTCCATACCAGCAAGTGATAGCATTACTGAGCTTCCCCAGCAGGGGATGTCATTCACTAGCTGTGGCAGAAAGCACTTGCAAAGGCAAATGACCAATACTGTGATTGGAGTTAATTATGAGTTAAGCCGTTAAGTTATAGAATGAGAGAAAAGGTTGTTGACTAAGAGTTCAGCAGAGGAAAAGTGAAAGGGTTAATGAGACCATAGCTTTTTAATTTAAAGGGATACTGTCATGGGAAAATTTTTTTTCAAAATGAATCAGTTAATAGTGCTGCTCCGGCAGAATTCTGCACTGAAATCCATTTCTCAAAAGAGCAAACAGATTTTTTTATTTTCAATTTTGAAATCTGACATGGGGCTAGACATATTGTCAATTTCCCAGCTGCCCCAAGTCATGTGACTTGTGCTCTGATAAACATCAGTAACTCTTTACTAGTGTACTGCAAGTTGGAGTGATATCACCCCCTCCCTTTTTCCCCCCAGCAGCCAAACAACAGAACAATGGGAAGGTAACCAGATAGCAGCTCCCTAACACAAGATAACAGCTGCCTGGTAGATCTAAGAACAACACTCAATAGTAAAAACCCATGTCCCACTGAGACACATTCAGTTACATTGAGTAGGAGAAACAGCAGCCTGCCAGAAAGCATTTCTCTCCTAAAGTGCAGGCACAAGTCACATGACCAGGGGCAGCTGGGAAATTGACAAAATGTCTAGCCCCATGTCAGATTTCAAAATTGAATATAAAAAAATCTGTTTGCTCTTTTGAGAAATGGATTCCAGTGCAGAATTCTGCTGGAGCAGCACTATTAACTGATGCGTTTTGAAAAAAAATATGTTTTCCGATGACAGGATCCCTTTAAATATCTTCTATGTAGTTGGCTGTGCTTTATGCTCATGTCCTTAATGACTAATGTAGAGCAACACAGCAGGGGGGCATAAATCACAGACAGGGAGGGAAATAGGGAAAAGAGAACTCTGTGATCCAGTAATATTTTTTACCCTCCATATTTACCTCAATTATTACTTATTACTATTATTCACCAATTCAAGGTAACATTCTCGGCGTCATCCGTGACCATCAGAAGCTGGTGAAAACCTTCCGGTTAATGCGAAGAGCCGGCTACATTAACGAATTTGTTTCTATTTCCACCAACATCACCGACCGCTGCGTCTACATCTCCTCTGACGGGGGCAGACTGTGCAGGTAATTAGTAACTTCCCCTTTCTTTTCAGCAGGATTTTCATTATCTGATTGTTGGTGAGCCAATAATGGAGAGATTAATTGGTCTAATGGAATAAAAAAAGAAGAAACCGTTCAACAAAGCCGGTCAAGACGTGTGCTGGGAGGCGGCTGCACTTCACAGGCAGCGGCAACTTCTTGTTGCTCCTTCCAAGGCCACTTGAGCGGCTAAATGCCACATGCCATCCTTTGTCACCAGGTTTCCTCTTGGAGGTGACAGTCAGGCAGTCGCTCAACTTGCTGGGAGAGATGAGTTTAATTGACTGCAGAGCTTTCTGCTTTGTACTCCTTTCATATCAGGCTTTTGTCTGCTTCTTTTGACTCTCTGGGCTCTGTTGTTTGATTATTTGCATGCCTGAGATTTCAACTCTTTCCGTCGCACCAATTAAAAATAAATAAACAATGTTCTATATCTCAGCCACTCTGCTAAGGGGCTTAAGGGAACATTGACACCCAAAATCACTAGGGAGGTGGCAATCCGTTAGCCCCCCCCATCCAGTGATTTTAATGCTTCCCATGTCGGCACTGCACCTCCATCTAGGGTTGCCACCTTTTCTGGGAAAAAATACCGGCCTACCTATATATATTTAGGTCCCTATTAAAGGATAAGCAAACCTTTAAAATAAGCGAATGTAAAATTGATGAGAGTGCTATTCTAAGCTTTTTTGTCATTTACATTCATTATTTATTTTCTTTTTATTCCAAGATATTAAGAGATACATCTGCTGTCAATATAAATGAATTTTGTTCCAACATCGCCACCTGCTGGTCAGTTTCTGACCAGTCTGACCACCAAGTAGTCAAGGAAGTTGTCAGGAGAAAGAAAGAGGCTGCTCTGATGTTCTTCTGCTTAGGAAAGATTTGAGAAAGGTTTCTAATTGTTTTCCTAAGCAGAAGAACATCAGAGCAGCCTCTTTCTTTCTCCTGACAACTTCCTTGACTACTTGGTGGTCAGACTGATCAGAAACTGACAAGCAGGTGGCGCTGTTGGAACAAAATTCATTCATATTAACAGCACGTGTATCCCTTAATATCTTGGAATAAAAATAAAATAAATAATGAATGTAAATGACAACAGGGCTTAGAATAGCACTCTCATCAGTTTTACATTCACTTATTTTAAAAGTTTACTTATCCTTTCATAACATTGGGATCAACCATCATTTTTACCGGCCAGGCCAGTAAAATACCGGCAGGTGGCAACCCTACCTCCATCTTTGTTCATTTTTCAATGATCAAAAACCAAGAGAATATCCCATAACTCTTTTAATATCTTAAAAAGTTCTTTTATTCAAAAATCATTAATATATGATATGATTTTTTTAATAAAATATCTTAAGATGTTAAGAGTTATGGGATATTCTCTTGGTTTTTGATATATGTGCCCATGGAACTGGGGGGCTATATCCCAGGAACTTTGGCTCTGGTTGACAGGCCTCCTCAACTTTAGCAGCCAAGTATTATTTTTTCATGAATTTTTCAATGATGCCATGTGCCCGTACATAGCACTTTCCCATGATCCCTTGTACCCGTCCAGGACCAGTGCATGTGCAGTACAGTCAAAACAATGACTTCACTATAGTGCACATGTGGCTACCCTGGCTACCATGGGAAATAGGATGACTATAGCACAGTGTTGCTCCCACGTTTAGCAGTTACATTCACTGGGGGGTTGCCTAACAAATTGACACCCAAACCCACATTTCATAGTCTCTTGCCCAAGCATCAAAACACCCATAATTGCCAGTAGTAACTTCCCAGGGGAAATGCCAGCACTAGTAACTGTCCGTGATATTCTCTCCTGCAAATATGTCCGTTTGTGTATTTTTTGGGGGAACAAACCATAGTATCATTATAAGTTAGCTTGAAAAAAAGACACACGTCCCTCAAGTTCAACCATTTAACTATTTTAACCTGCCTATCTGCCAGTTGATCCAGAGGAAGGCAAAAAAAACCATTTGAAGTCTCTCCAATTTGCCTCTGAGGGGAAAAAAATTCCTTCCTGACTCCAAAATGACAATGGGACCAGTCCCTGGATCAACTTGTACTATGAGCTATCTTCCATAACCCTGTATTCCCTCATTTGCTAAACACCATCCAACCACTTCTCAAAGCTATCCAGGGTCGGACTGGGCCATTGGGACACCGGAAAAATAACCTGGTGGGCCTCCGGCTCTTGTTGGCCCCGCCGGCCCAGATCCGCGACCTCTACCTGCAGTGTCTTCCTGCCGCGACCTCCCTTTGTCGGACGGTCGCGGCAAAAACATAGCATGCATGCACACACGCGCAGCACGCATACGCACACATGTAGCCCAGCACGCCGATGCAGAAGGGGGGGCAGAAGGAGCCCTGGGAAAGCAGCCCTAGTGGGCCCTGGGCCCCCCAGACTGACCCGGAAGCTATCTAATACATCAGCCTGTACCACTTATTCAGGGAGACAATTCCACATCTTCACAGCTCTCACTGTAACAAACCCCTTCCCAATATTTAGATGGAACCTCTTTTCTTCTAATCGGAATGGGTGACCTTGTGTCATCTGGAAAGACCTACTGGTAAATAAAGCATTAGAGAGATTATTATATGATCTCCTTATATATTTATACATAGTTATCATATCACCCCTTAAGCGCCTCTTCTCCAGAGTGAACATCCCCAATTTGGCCAGTCTTTCCTCATAGCTAAGATTTTCCCTTTACCAGCTTAGTTGCCCTTCTCTGTACCCTCTCTAATACAATAATGTCCTGTTTCCCATCAGGCCTTATATTATTGTGAAAAACCAAAGGTCTGCTGTGACAAATAAGCACATCCAGGAGCTTTCTCAGGGATACAGGTAAAGTGCTCACTAACCTCTTTTCTATACCTTGTGTGTTAATGAATGGACAATCTGTGTACCTTTTATAGAAGACAAGGAATGGCCTTCCCCTTTAGATTATAAGCTCTTTTGCACAGGTCCCTCCTCACCTTTTGTATTGGTTGTTATGTATGTAACTCTGTATGTTATACAGGTATGGGACCTGTTATCCAGAATGCTCAGGACCTGGGATTTTCCAGATAACAGATCTTTCTGTAATTTGGATCTTCGTACCTTAAGTATACTAGAAAATCATATAAACCCAATAGGCTGGTTCTGCTTCCATTAAGGATTCATTATATCTTAGTTGGGATCAAGTACAAGCGACTGTTTTATTATTACACAGAAAACGGAAATTATTATAAATTTGGATTATTTGGTTAAAATGGAGTCTGGCAGAAGGCCTTTCCTTAATTCGGAGCTTTCTGGATAATGGGTTTCCGGATAACGGATCCCATACCCAATCATGTGATTTCTTTGTATAAGCACATTTATTTTACACAATATGTTGGTGCTTTAAAAATACATGTTAATAATAATACAAATAATAATAGTATACCCTTATTTTTAATATGTGCTCAATGGATAGGGCTTGTGCTGACCATACAAATTTGCCTATTATTCTTATTAAACTAGAAATTGAAACCACTATCTCATTTGGGTCCCTTCAAAGGCACCCGATCAAAATTTACGGCCTGGGCGATCGATATCGGCCGGCTCTTCTCATGCCATACGTGCACTGAATATCGTACGAAAATTTGTTTCCTATGATAATATCGGAGTATCAATGGCCACCTTTATGGGCACATTTATCAAAAGGTTTTAAAAACACCCAGGAACTCGAAATTAGACCAATCGAAATTTATTTTAAAAAAAACAAAAAACTCGTATGAATCTAATTTGATTTGCGTATTTGTCAGGAAGGCAGCAAACAACTCCATATTGATCCCAGGACGTCTTCCGTTGACTAAAACAGCAATTCAGCAGGTTTTAGGTGGCGAATAATCAAATTTGATTTGTTAAAGGGCCAGTGTATGATAAATCTTGAAAATCCAATTTGAGTTTAAAAAAAAAAAAAAAACTCGAATTGAATTTTAACAATTCCCTAGTTGTATTTGAACGTTTTGCCCATAAAAAAAAAAAAAAAAAAAAAGAAAATTTAAAATTTCCACTTCGACCCGTTAAACCTGCCCTTAGTGTTTGAATTTCAGTAAGTGGTAACACAAATAATTATTTCAAAGATAAAACCTTATCTCAAAGCCTATGTTGCCAGGGGCGATCCTGGCCCCTCCGCTGCCTGAGGCAGCAGCACTTGCTGCTGCCCCCCCCTCCCCCGGAAATTCGCTCCCCCGGAAGTTCATTTTTGCTGCCCCTGGTACCTAGTGGGGCGCTGCCGCCTGAGGCGACAGCCTCAACTTGCCTCATTGGCGAAGCACCCCTGTATGTTGCCCCCCCAACCACTCCATTTTGAAGCCATAATCACCTGACCTGCAATGGCACCAGCAATTACATGCGAAAAGCAATGAAATTTTCTTAGTGGAGTGTGTGTGTGTGTTTTTTTTTTTTTTTTAAACCAATATTATGGCTGTCTATCTATTTAGATGTTGAACTATATCCTGTACAGGCCTATAACATATTCCGTTTGGCTACCAGAAAAACAAACATAGTAACCCCTAACATGCATACATATGAGCAATGTCCGTACTCTCAGGTCTTTGAAAGTGAAAAAGTTATTTATAAGGGTAGAGGCAAACAAAGCTACTGGGGGAGATTAGTCGCCCAGCGACAAATCGCTTCTTCTTTGGGCGACTAATCTCCCCGAACTGCCTTCCCGCTGGCTAGATTCTAAATTGCCGGCTGGATGGCATTCGTATCGCTTCGTTTTCTCATGAGGCAACTTTGGAAAATGAAGCGTTCAGAGAGCCATCCAGCCGGATTTAGATTCTAGCCAGGAGGGAGGCAGTTCGGGGAAATTAGTCGCCACAAGAAGAAGCGACTTGACGCTGGGCGACTAATCTCCCCCAGTCGCTTTGTATGCCCCTGCCCTCATAAATAACTGATGTTTCTGCTAGCACTCTAGCCTTAATCAAAACTTTTCGGCTATAGTCTTTTTAAAGGGCATGTAAAGTCTAAAATAGAATAAGGCTAGAAATGCTGTATTTTGTATACTAAACAAAAACATGAACTTACTGCACCACAAGCCTAATCAAATAAATAATTTATGCTTTCAAAGTTGGCCACAGGGGGTCACCATCTTGTAACTTTGTTATACATCTTTGCAAGACCAAGACTGTGCACATGCTCAGTGTGATCTGGGCTGCTTAGGGATCGTCATAAACAAAGCTGCACGGCTGGGAAGTAAGGCGGGGGCTCCCCCTGCTGTTCATAAGTATGATTGTTTCCCTGCAGAGCAGTTAGGGACCATCTGACAATTCCTATCCAAAACAGTAAAAGAAGGGAGAATTTCACTGCAAATAGTCAGGTTTCTTATAAAAACGGTAGACATTTTTTAATTGAAGTATATTGGAGATAGGTTTCTTTTTCATTAAAGAAAGTAAAAATGGGATTTTATTTTTTTGCCTTTACATGCCCTTTAATAACTTTTTCACTTTCTAAACCCGAGAGTGCGGACATTGCTGTTCGATTATTCTACATTTTATGACTGCCCCCAGGCGTTCAGCTATTTTTGTAACGCGAGTGCCGGCTAATCTCGATGCTGTAACTATTCTTTTTATATATTTTTCAGGAGCTTTGAGGATTTCCTTCATGAAAGTCTTGTCGAGTATTTAGACGTGAATGAAGAAAACGACTGTAACATAGCTCTTTATGAGCACACTGTAACCAAGTAAGTCGAAAGCAGGATGTTTATTTATACTTTCTCCCTGTTACTGTTATCAGAAAACCGCGTAGAAACAAATGCACCAGCCGCTTTAGACTTGGGTGGGGTCATTTATAAACACTGGGCAAATTTGCCCATGGGCAGTAACCCACGGTTACCAATCAAATTGCTGCATTTGCTGTTCTACTTGCTTTAAAAAGCTAATCAGTGATTGGTTGCTACAGGTAACTGCCCAAGGGCAAATTTGCCCAGTGTTGATAAATGAGCCCCAGGTTGTCCTGTAACCCCTCCCTTATGATGTTCCATTGTCGAGTGGTGGATTCTAGAACTCGATGTCCCTCTCTTCTCAGAGAATCTCTTGAGCACCCCCACTATGGAAAGCATAGGGACTTTAAGTCCAAAATCCATCCCTTTATTATAGGAGAGAGGTTGCATAGCCGTAATAAACTGCTTGTGGTTGCTGGTCTGCCCCAGATAAAGATAAATAGTAAGGCAAACCTCTAAAAACACATGAAATGACCAGACTTCTTATTCTGACATTGTGACATATAGATGTTCTCTGCTGCATTCTGTGGTTTTCTTTGGTCTCCCTAAGGTTTTAGGGGTTCACAACGAAAATGAACTACAGGCATCTGTTATCCAGAATGCACAGGATCTGAGGTTTTCCGGATAACGGATCTTGCCGTGATTTGGATCTTCATACCTTAACTCGACTAGTAAATCATGTAAACATTAAATAAACCCAATAAGGATTAATTATATCTTAGTTGGGATCAAGTACAAGCGACTGTTTTATTATTACAGAGAAAAGGGAAATCATTTTTAAAAATTTGGATTATTTGGAGTCTATGGGAGATGGGATGGGCCTTCTGTAATTCACAGCTTTCTGGATAACGGGTTTCCTTATAACAGATCCCATACCTGTATAATGTTTATTGCTTGTGTGATTGTATCAAAACGCCAGTATAACCGATGCCTTTGCTTTGTTTTGTAGACACACCACACACTTGGAAATTGAGCCATTCACGTTGCTCGGCGTTTGTGCTGGTCTCATTCCTTACCCGCACCACAATCAGTCCCCAAGAAACACCTACCAGTGTGCTATGGGGAAACAAGCTATGGGTACGATTTTGTTTTGTCCCAACACACACTGCTCTCCTTATGTGTAGTGGATTGTGATCACCCCTTGTTTATATGCTAAAGGACTAATACAGACAAGCATTTGTACCTGTGTTTGCCATGTGTTGCATTTTTGTGTGTTCTACCACATGACAACCCTGGAGTCAATGGAGTACAAACACGCGTGTGTATTGGCCCTTAAAGCAGAAGGAAAGTCGTCTTGCACTTGGGGGTGCCAAAAGTTATGCACCCCTAAGTTATTGTATTGACTTACCTGAAACCCCAGGCGTGTGCTCCTATCAGCAGAAAACTGCACCAGCCTGGGGTTATACCAGTGAGCACCACGGAGCGATCCTCTTCCTTCTTCCTCTTTCTTCGTGCGGCTGCACATGGGCAGTTAAACAAAAAGTCAAACTTTAACTAAAGGTCGGCTATTTCGTTCAACTGCGCATGCGTCTGCCCCGGGAAATTTGAAGAAAAGAAGCCAGAAGAGGATCTCTCCGTGGGGCTCACTGGTATAACCCGGTCGGTGCCGTTTTCTGCCAATAGGAGCACCGGCCCAGGGTTTTAAAAGTGTGTATTATTTATAATTCAATGATCTATGTACCCTTTGCCTGCTGGGTCATTCTACATAACTTTTTCCATCCTTCATTCCTGAACGGGGGGGTCCCTAATCAATTGTAAGTCAGAGGGTACCGAGGAGAATTACTCGAAGCAGCGGCAAGTTCTTTTAAACCGTTAATTCAGAATATGGAAACATTTCACCCAAGAAACCGTTCCATTGCTTCCCTTAAAGGAATACTGTCATTCAAAATGCATCAGTTAATAGTGCTGCTCCAGCAGAATGTTGTACTGAAATCCATTTCTCAAAAGAGCAAATAGATTTTTTTTATATTCCATTTTGAAATCTGACATGGGGCTAGACATTTTGTCAATTTCCCAGCTGCCCCTGGTCATGTGACTTGTGCCTGCACTTTAGGAGAGAAATGCTTTCTGGCAGGCTGCTGTTTTTCCTTCTCAATGTAACTGAATGTGTCTCAGTGAGACATGGGTTTTTACTATTGAGTGTTGTTCTTAGATCTACCAGGCAGCTGTTATCTTGTGTTAGGGAGCTGTTATCTGGTTACCTTCCCATTGTTCTTTTGTTTGGCTGCTGGGGGGGAAAAGGGAGGGGGGTGATATCACTCCGACTTGCAGTACAGCAGTAAAGAGTGATTGAAGTTTATCAGAGCACAAGTCACATGACTTGGGGCAGCTGGGAAATTGACAATATGTCTAGCCCCATGTCAGATTTCAAAATCGAATATAAAAAAAATCTGTTTGCTCTTTTGAGAAATGGATTTCAGTGCAGAATTCTGCTGGAGCAGCACTATTAATTGATTCATTTTGAAAAAAAATTTTTTCCCATGACAGTATCCCTTTAAAGACAAATGTTATTCTTGCCAGTTAATAAGTCACTAGAAAGCGCAATAAAAATGCGGCCTGTCCCATTCGCTAGGGGCAAAGATTATGTTTAATATATTCTCAATGTAATAACAGATTTTAGTTTTGTGCCAGTCGGCTTTTTAAGTGTTTAGTTATTTGCCACACGCAGTCAGACGGGGATCAGTTTGTACAGAAAGTCCTTTTGTTGTATCCTGGGTGAATGGCTTCTCCCTCTCACTCGGTTTTGTTGCGAGTGTCATTTGCAATTCATTGTCTGTTTTCTGAGCTTGGTGTATTCAGCTGTTGTGACCCCGGGTCCCACACATTTAGCTCCTTGGATACAATCCGCTGACGTTACTGCCGATGCTTCGAACAAAGCCGGCTGGATATTTTAGGCAATAAAAAAAAAGACCTTTGTTTTACTGGGATACAACAAAGTCACCTGACTAAATGACTAAGCGGAAAGATTGCAACCCTCCTCAAAGGTGGATAGCGCATTCAAATGTGCATTTAAATTGTATTAATATCACAATAGGAAAACCAGACCAAATGGTCTAAAAAAAGACAGAGTTCACTGATGTATTTGAAAGTTTTTCTCTTACTTGAAAACTGTTCTCTGATTCTGACTCTTGAAAGAATGTATCCAAAGACTGTTTCACCTGTGGGTTTGTCAAAGCATAAGTAAACCTTTAAAATAAGTGAATAAAATTGACGAGAGTGCTATTCTAAGCACTTTTGTCATTTACATTCATTATTTATTTTCTTTTTATTCCAAGATATTAAGGGATACATGTGCTGTTAATATGAATGAATTTTGTTCCAACAGCGCCACCTGCTGGTCAGTTTCAGACCAGTCTGACCACCAAGTAGTCAAGGAAGTTGTCAGGAGAAAGAAAGAGGCTGCTCTGATGTTCTTCTGCTTAGGAAAGATTTGAGAGAGGTTTCTAATTGTTTTATGCGCCCATCACTAGTTGACTTGACTCAGTAAAGAAAACTATACCCCCAAAATTAACATTTAAGCAACAGATAGTTTACATCACATTAAGTGGCATATGAAAGAATCTTATCAAACTGGTATATATATTTAAGTAAATATTGCCCTTTCACACCTCTTGCCTTGAGCCATCATTTTGTGATGGTCTGTGTGCTGCCTCAGAGATCACCTGACCAGAAATACTGCAGCTCTAATGGTAACAGGAAGAGATCAGCTGACCAGAAATACTGCAGCTCTAACTGTAACAGGAAGAAGTGCGGAAGCAAAAGACACAACTCTGTCTGTTAATTGGCTCATGTGACCTAACCTGTATGGTTTGTTTGGTATGTTTGTGTGTGCCGTGAATCCTACAATCCCAGGGGGTGGCCCTTATTTTTTAAAATGGCATTTTTCTATTTATGATTACCCAATGGCACATACTATTAATAAAGTATATTATTATGAAAATGGTTTATTTACATGAAGCAGGATTTTACATATGAGCTGTTTTATGCAATATCTTTTTATAGAGACCTACATTGGTTTCCTTTAAGGTTTCTTGTGCATCCTTTGTTTTCAGTGCAGATATTGCCCCATAAATAAATAATGCGCCAACAGTGTTGCAGTAGTTTGTCCCTTGATATAATATACGTTTATATTTTGTATTTTACATTTTTCCCACTGCAGGGACAATTGGGTATAACCAAAGGAACAGGATCGACACACTGATGTACCTGCTGGCCTATCCGCAAAAGCCGATGGTTAAAACGAAAACCATTGAACTTATTGAATTCGAGAAACTCCCGGCAGGACAGAATGCGACGGTCGCTGTTATGAGCTATAGTGGCTATGATATTGAGGATGCCCTTATATTAAACAAAGCTTCGCTGGACAGAGGTAACAAAGAGAAGTCTGATTCACTTATAGTTTCTGTATCTCTCCATTTTCTTTATTATGAATTATTAATGCATTTATTTGATGTTTATTATTTATAATATACCTATTATGTATGCTGAAAATAATCAAAGTTATTTATATGGTGTTAACTCGGCATCGCAGAAAAATCAGCGAAACTGAGCACAAATTCGCAAAACAGCGAAAAATCAGGCAAACACATTGAAGTCAATGGGCCTCAATAAAAACTTACGCACGCGACAATTTTTCTTGCTCCAAATGCATTAATTTAATGGGCATTTTTTCTCTTATTCAAATCAATGCATGGTTGCTAGGGTAATTTGAACCCAAGCAACCACATGCTGAAATTGCAAACTGGAGAGCTGCTGAATTAACAAAAAAAGTAATAAATTAAGACCAATTGCAAGTTGTCTCAGCATATCACTTTCTACATCATATTAAAAATTAATTTAAAGGAGAGCAACCCCTTAGCCCAGCCACAATGTGGTTGGAATCCCTTTAATGGGAACACCTGACTCGTGAAACATTCCCTCCTTTTATATCACTGCACCCAGACCTTATCATTGATTGGATGGACGTCCTAACCAAGTCATTTCATTGGTCCTGAGCTTATTGTCTGAGTGATAAATAAACTAATTACATTTTTTAGAGGGGTGTATAGTAATTAGAGACCACAAACAAACCACTTGCAAGAAAACTGTTAACTCTTCATCCTTTTTATGCGATGCCCCAGACACAATGCACAAAGTTTGCATTAGCCAAGATAGCCAGTGTTGGTTGCCAAGCAGCGGTAATTGTAGCCTCAGACATGTATCTTTGACATTAATGTCTGCTGTTCCCCATTTACATTTTTTCGGCTGTGCCAATAGAACGGGGGGGCTAAATAGAGGTTTGTTTGGTTTTTTTCCTCCCTTTCTAAAAGCCAAGTGTGTATAGACAAATAGAAAGCTTGACTCCATTGTTGGAGTAGACTTATCGGTAGTGATGGGCGAATTTATTCGCCAGGCGCGAATTCGCGGCGAATTTGCGCGATTCGCGCCGAGCGAATAAATTCGCGAAACGCCCGCGAAAATTCGCGGTAAAAATTCGCCGGCGTCAAAAATTTTTTTTTTTGAAAAACGGACGCCGGCGCCAAAAACGGGCGCTGGCGTCGGAGAAACGGGCGCCGGCGTCAAAAACGGGCGCCGGCGTCGAAAACGAGACGCCGGCGCCGTTTCGCGAATTTTTCGCCGTTTCGCGAATTTCGCGCAAAATTCGCGAATTTTTCGGCGAAGCGAAACGGCGCAAATTCGCCCATCACTACTTATCGGTCCTGTTTTATGGTTTTTTTTTTTCCATACTGCCAATTTCTTTAGTGGCACTCTATGGGCCAAGCATCTCTGTTTTGACACGTCCCATACAAAAACCCGTTTTGTCGGGACACAATTTTTTAATATCGTGCGCCAGTGTCCTGGTCCTTTTTATGGAACAGTTCATTAAGCAGAGAAGTGTTGAGACAGGAGCCTTCCTTTATTCTCATTCTTGGACCCTGCGCTTTATATGGACCCCCTTCTATCTGTCGGGAAGCTCATCCCATGGTGCTTTGTAACACATTATAAGAAGGGTTACTTATTCATATTCTAATTTTATATCCCTTTATCTCTTATAGTATAAAGGGATATCTTAAGGGTTTCCAAAAGGGAAATTGCAGTTAGCTCGAATTAGCAATGTACACATTTTTACTTCTGAATCATTTTACATAGCACTGTCGCTTATGTCATTTTGGCTCTGTGTTTAGGCTACCAAAGCATTATTTCCACTGTTACTATAGACACCATCTCTCCCTACTATACCTGCTATCCCACAGTCACACTCCCTTCCCAGAGACTATTATCCACTGTTACTATAGGCACCATCTCTCCCTACTATACCTGCTATCCCACAGTCACACTCCCTTCCCAGAGACTATTATCCACTGTTACTATAGGCACCATCTCTCCTACTATACTGCTATCCCACAGTCACACTCCCTTCCCAGAGACTATTATCCACTGTTACTATAGCACCATCTCTCCCTACTATACCTGCTATCCCACAGTCACACTCCCTTCCCAGAGACTATTATCCACTGTTACTATAGGCACCATCTCTTCCCTACTATACCTGCTATCCCACAGTCACACTCCCTTCCCAGAGACTATTATCCACTGTTACTATAGACACCATCTCTCCCTACTATACCTGCTATCCACAGTCACACTCCCTTCCCAGAGACTATTATCCACTGTTACTATAGGCACCATCTCTCCCTACTATACCTGCTATCCCACAGTCACACTCCCTTCCCAGAGACTATTATCCACTGTTACTATAGGCACCATCTCTCCCTACTATACCTGCTATCCCACAGTCACACTCCCTTCCCAGAGACTATTATCCACTGTTACTATAGGCACCATCTCTCCCTACTTATACCTGCTATCCCACAGTCACACTCCCTTCCCAGAGACTATTATCCACTGTTACTATAGACACCATCTCTCCCTACTATATCTGCTATCCCACAGTCACACTCCCTTCCCAGAGACTATTATCTCACTGTTACTATAGGCACCATCTCTCCCTACTATACCTGCTATCCACAGTCACACTCCCTTCCCAGAGACTATTATCCACTGTTACTATAGGCACCATCTCTTCCTACTATACCTGCTATCCCACAGTCACACTCCCTTCCCAGAGACTATTATCCACTGTTACTATAGGCACCACCTCTCCCTACTATACCTGCTATCCCACAGTCACAGTCCCTTCCCAGAGACTATTATCCACTGTTACTATAGGCACCATCTCTCCCTACTATACCTGCTATCCCACAGTCACACTCCTTTGCCAGAGACTATTATCCCACTGTTACTATAGATGTTATCTCCCTTTACTGCACCTACTATAGACTACCCTGAAAAACATGGCAGGCAACATACTGTTGTACCTAGATGAGTTGTAAACTGTGCAAGGGGAGCAACACAAGCATGAAAAAAGTTCCTTGGGCGTCAAATAAGGGCTGAGCATGGCTATTTAGTAGCCCCTATGTTGACTGACAGTTCACAGGAAGCTCTATTTGCCGTTGCACTTGGTTTTTATGCAAATAAAATCTAACTCCTAGCTAGAGGATTGGCACCTGCTTTGAGGCCACTGAGAGCTACATCCAAGGAGTTGGTGAGCGATATGTTGCTCCTGAGCCACTTGTTGGGGATCACAGCCTTAGAGCAATAGTTTTGTGGTTGCTGAGGTCAGTGACCCCCATCTGAAAGCTGACGAGAGTCCGAAGACAAGTCTTTATATATCATACTGAAAGTTAACTTATAATTGATCCACCCTCAATTAAAATTTAGCTACCACTCAAGGGTCATAGGTTTAGTGGTTCTACACTTTTACTTTGATAAAGGATCTTTGTCCTCTTGGTCAACTCTCCCTACACATTTTCTGGGCACCAATGTTTGGCTTAGGTCTATTCACAGGCCAAAACACAAGTCATCCGATGGCCAATGTAGGGCTGTCCAGTTGAGGGTCATCAATCTACATCAATGACCATTGTTGGCCTTTAGAAAACAGCTATTGAAAGTGACTTGGAAACTATTAACCTGGGCTGTTTATAATGATTCCTAGGGTTTGGCCGCTGCTTGGTGTACAAGAATGCCAAATGTACCCTGAAACGCTATAGCAACCAGACGTTTGACAAGGTGATGGGGCCAATGTTGGATGCGAATACCCGAAAGCAAATCTGGAGGCATGAAATCCTAGATGCTGATGGGATCTGCTCTCCAGGTAACATTATATTTTATTGATTTTAGGACCTTCTATCCAGAATGCTCGGTACCGGATTACTGATCTTTCCATAATTTGGATCTTCATACCTTAAGGATACTACAATATGAGGATAGAATTCTAGAAAATCATATAAACATTAAATAAACCCAATAGGCTGGTTTTGCTTCCAATAAGGATTAATTATATCTTAGTTGGGATCAAGTACAAGCTACTGTTTTATTATTACAGGTGTGGGACCTGGAGCTTTCTGGGTAATAGATCTTTCCTTAATTTGGATCTTCATACCTTAAGTCTACTAGAAAATCATATAAACATTAAATAAACCCAATAGGCTGGTTTTGCTTCCAATAAGGATCAATTCTATCTTAGTTGGGATCAAGTACAAGTTACTGTTTTATTATTACAGAGAAAAAGGAAATCGTCTTTGAAAATGTGGATCATTTGATTGTAATTTGGATCTTTCAGGATCATGTGTAACGGATAACTGATCCCATACCTGTATATACATTTATTCCTGTTAAATTATAATAGTCTTCCAGTTCAAAGCTGTGTACTGGAATAGAAGGTATTTATGTTAATATAAAGTAACATTTTACTAAGAGCCCTGGAGCTACAGCTCCCTCCACCCCATATTAATCCAACCACTGATGCTGGATATTTAGGTATTCATTTAGTGCAGAGCCACACGTGGAGATTCGGGGAGATTAGTCGCCCGGCGACAAATCGCCTCTTCTTCAGGCGAATAATCTCCCCGAACTGCCTTCCTGCCAGCTAGAATTGAAATCGCCAGCGGGATGGCACTCGGAACGCTTTGTTTTCCGAAGTTGGGGTCTTTGGAAAACGAAGGGATCCGAGGGCGATTGATTCTTGCCGGCGGGAAGGCAGTTAGGGGAGATTAGTTGCCCGAAGAAGAGGTGATTTTCCAATACACATCCCTCTTAAATTGGCCTTTTCCAGTTCACTGCTGTAAGCATGCTAATGTCCAATCCATCACTTGACACCATTGTCTTTTATCTTTTCAGGGGAAAAAGTGGAGAACAAACAAGTTCTTGTCAACAAGTACATGCCGACTGTCACACAGACCCCTCTAGACGGGAGCACCGCGTCGCAGCAGCCACAGTTCAAAGATGTGCCGATAACGTAAGTGTCACCCGACTCCTACAACACTATTAAAGGAACAGTAACACCAAACAATGAAAGTGTTTTAAAGGAATGACAATATAATGTAGAGTTTCCCTGCACTGGTAACTCTGATGTGTTTGCTTCAGAATCTCTACTATAGTTTATATAAACAAGCTGCTGTGTAGCCATGGGGGCAGCCATTCAAGCACAGGATACACAGTAGATAACAGATAAGTACTACTATAGTTTATATAAACAAGCTGCTGTGTAGCCATGGGGGCAGCCATTCAAGCACAGGATACACAGTAGATAACAGATACATACTACTATAGTTTATATAAACAAGCTGCTGTGTAAGCCATGGGGGCAGCCATTCAAGCACAGGATACACAGTAGATAACAGATACATACTACTATAGTTTATATAAACAAGCTGCTGTGTAGCCATGGGGGCAGCCATTCAAGCACAGGATACACAGTAGATAACAGATACATACTACTATAGTTTATATAAACAAGCTGCTGTGTAGCCATGGGGGCAGCCATTCAAGCACAGGATACACAGTAGATAACAGATAAGTACTACTATAGTTTATATAAACAAGCTGCTGTGTAGCCATGGGGGCAGCCATTCAAGCACAGAACTACATCTTTATGGAAAGAGGTGGGATGTGTGATGTAATATATTGATCATTGGAAAGTTGCCTAGAACTGCGTTTTCTCTCATTAGTTCATATCTATTTGACCTCTTTATATGGTTTTCAGTTACAAAGGGCCCACCGACTCCTATATTGAAAAAGTCATGATTTCTTCAAATGCGGAAGACGCATTTCTCATTAAAATTCTGCTCAGACAAACCAGACGGCCAGAGATTGGGGATAAATTCAGCAGTCGGCACGGACAAAAAGGTACCGTTTAATCCATGTGTAAACTTCTGCTACAGTAAATGTTTATATTGTTAGACTGTGCCCACCGCAATGGACTTCTGTGACCCTTGTTAACACAAACCTCTTCCATTCTGAGAGCAAAAGAATCATTATCTCTTGTTGTGGTCTGGAGAAAACCAATCCCTGAAGCACAGGTCAGGGAATATCATTAGTTGAGTATCACTCATGTATTATAAGGGATAATGTACCCCCTCTTGTAAATGATAAGGATATTAGAAGTCACTGAGGGGTTGTTCTGTGACCATATAAAGGCACAAGGCTGCAGGCTGAGTTATACAGGGAACTCTGAGTATCACTCATGTATTATAAGGGATAATGTACCCCCTACTGTAAATGATAAGGATATTAGAAGTCACTGAGGGGTTGTTCTGTGACCATATAAAGGCACAAGGCTGCAGGCTGAGTTATACAGGGAACTCTGAGTATCACTCATGTATTATAAGGGATAATGTACCCCCTACTGTAAATGATAAGGATATTAGAAGTCACTGAGGGGTTGTTCTGTGACCATATAAAGGCACAAGGCTGCAGGCTGAGTTACACAGGGAACTCTGAGTATCACTCATGTATTATAAGGGATAATGTACCCCCTACTGTAAATGATAAGGATATTAGAAGTCACTGAGGGGTTGTTCTGTGACCATATAAAGGTTTTTTAGAGAATTTGTTTTATTTAAATTAACGTTTATTTTAGGGAATTTGCATGTTATAAATTTTCATTTTGTAATTCAGTTTGCTTTATTAGGGAATTTGTAATTTATTAAATTTGTTTAGTGAGTTCGGATTTTATCAGTGAATTTTTTTTTTAATAATATGGTTTATGTGCATTGAACATTTCAAGCAGCTTAAAGCCGTAAATCATCATTTCTCTATTTAGCAGCGTGGCGTATTCATTAGTTCCAAAACTATAGGCAACTTTCTCCTAAGCTCATTAAGCTCCCATTGTGTTATCTTGTATTAAAATCTGTCGGCTATGACTGGTCCTGTAGGCAGAGCCAGCGGAGCAGAATAAGTGAATTATTTACTTGTGTCACTAGTTCTCTTCATTTAATGAAATCCACAGCTGTGTGAGTTGTGCGCTTGGATTTGTCCGTCCCATTGTCGCACAAGTCGGCCGAGGGTAGAAGCCGCTGTGATGGAGAGTCCTCCCTTCTTTCTGCTCTTCTGCCTTTCTGTGTCGATTTCATGGAGCTTTTGTCATTCGCTTTCACACAAAACAAACAACACAGGGGCTGTCTGCTATGGGGACCGGCTGGGCACAGAAAAGGGGGTTCTCAGGGGAGCCTGGCACATTCAAAAGTTCAAAACTTTGATTGAAAAGCTTCTAACTTTGATTCTAATTGTAAAACCGTTCTTCAGACAGACAGAACTTATTGTGGCCCCTAAATATATAGCTGTAAAAGTGTGTGTTCGTGGATTGATGGAAGAATTTGAACTACTTTGGTTTTTTTTAATAGGGTGGGGAGATCATTTTCCTTACACCTCTTACTTCCTGTGAGTCGGACACCGAAAATTAATTTTCCCTAGCCAATTTGTACTAGTTTTTTTTTTTTTTTTTAATATACGGTGGGGAGATTGTTTTCCTTACACCTACTACTTCCTGTGAATCCTACACCGAATATTAATATTCCCTAGACATTTAGTACTTTTTTTTTTTTTCAAATTTTTCTTATTTATTTTTTTAAATAGTGTGGTGGGATCACTTTCTTTGTATCTCTTACTTCCTGTGAGTAGGACACTGAAAATACATTTTCCCCAGCCAGTTTGTACTTTTTTTTTTAATAGGGTGGGCAGATCATTTTCCTTACACCTCTTACTTACTTTGAGTCGGACACCGAAAATGAATTTTCCCTAGCCAATTTGTACTAGTTTTTTTTTTTAAATAGGGTGGGGAGATCATATTTCTTACACCCACTACTTCCTGTGAATCGGACACCAAAAATGATTTCCTAGCCATTTTGTACTTTTTTTTTTTTTTTTTAAATAGGGTGGGGGGATCACTTTCCTTGTACCTCTTACTTCCTGTGAGTTGGACACTGAAAATTAATTTTCCCTAGCCAATTTGTACTTCTTTTTTTTTTTTAATAGGGTGGGGGGATCACTTTCCTTGTACCTCTTACTTCCTGTGAGTCAGACACTGATAATTAATTTTCCCTAGCCATTTTGTACTTTTTTTTAATAGGGTGGGGAGGTCATTTTCCTTGCACCTCTTACTTCCTGTGAGTCGGACACCGATTATTAATTTTCCCTAGCCAATTTGTACTTTTTTTTTTTAATAGGGTGGGGAGGTCATTTTCCTTGCACCTCTTACTTCCTGTGAGTCGGACACCGATTATTAATTTTCCCTAGCCAATTTGTACTTTTTTTTTTTAATAGGGTGGGGAGGTCATTTTCCTTACTTCCTATGAGTCGGACACTGAAAATGAAATTTCCCTGGCCACTTTGTACTTTTTTTTAAAACTAAGTTGGGGAGATAATTTTCCTTGCACCTCTTACTTCCTGTGAGACCATGGAATATCTAAAAAAGATAATGCTAGAATTTGTTGTTTTTTTTCTTTTAGTAGAGTTGAGTTGATTTTTAATTGTTTCAGACTTCATCTTTCTAGTGAAAAAAAAAGTGGTTGCTTAAAACTTTGTTCTATTATAGTGCTAGTGTTAGTGTTCTGCACTTGTGAGTCAAAACTTTACCTTTTTTATGGTGTCTGCCACCACTTCCTTTTTGGTAAAAGAACAGCAGTCCTGTGCTGCTTTATGGCAGGTTTTCTAGTCATACACTCTGAATCCGAGACCATTGCTTCATTTTAAAAGCCAATTTATGTTTATTACATTTCTGCTTAAATACAAACCCATGGCCGTTTTAGCCAGAGCTGAGCCAGGGAGGTTTAACACTGATGTGCAGGCTTCCCCCACACCATTTCCCATTTCTAGGTGAGTTATTGGTGGACTCCGATGAAGACGCCATGGGAAAATTAAGCAAATAAATATCTTTTTGCCTCCACAGGTGTTTGCGGTTTGATTGTCCCTCAAGAGGATATGCCATTTTGTGAAACTGGCATCTGCCCAGACATTATCATGAATCCTCATGGCTACCCATCCCGTATGACGGTGAGGTCCAGCTTACACCAAAATATCTCCTAACCTCTTGTGTTTTTGCTTTTTATTGACTGAAACAAATGGTGCTCTGCAACTGGCCAACGCCTTCCCCAGAGGAAGAGGAGGCTTCACCAGACTGGGCTTCCCTGTCTTGGGCTCGGTTAGTTTGAAGTTGCATGATTATCATAGTCCCATGTCCTCACCTGGTAAAAAATGCACTCTCCCTTTGTACAACATGTTTTGATTACCAGGTGAGGACATGGACGATGATAATCATGTGACTCCAAACTAACCGAGCCCAAGACAGGGAAGCCCAGTCTAGTGAAGCCTCCTCTTCCTCTGGGGAAGGTGCTGGCCAGTTGCAGAGCACCATTTGTTTGTCAATAAAAAACAAAAACATTTTTAAAAAATGCACTCTCCCTTTGAACAACAGGTTTTGATTAAGTTAATGCTCTTCAAAAAATATTATATCTGTTATCTTGCTGTGCCTGGGAGTTTTTTTTTTTTCCGCCATTAAATAGAACTAATGTTACCCAGTCATTTCATTAAAATGAATTATGCTTGGCATAATAAACCTTTATCTTATTTAATGGTAGCTAATAAAAACAGAGAGCTCCATCCTACAGTGTAAGAAAGTTTAGCTCTAATCCAAGGCAATTTAATTTGTCATGTTTTAAAGCACTGCGTATCTTGTCGGCGCTATATAAATAAATGATGATGATGATGCTTTAGGTTTGGTGGTCTCCAGCCATCAGCCATTATTATAGGATACCTTGTCCATGGCTCAACCTCATGTGTCTGATAAATGCTGCAATTATTCTGCTTATATATAGGGAGGGGGCAGGGTATGGGGTTCCCTACACTTCCGATGCATCAGCTACATCTTCTCTAATTATTATTGGTCGGTCCCCTTGGGAAATCTTAGCTCTACTATGGATTTTATCAAGTGTATAGAGCAGGAAGGCATCAACAAAGCAGGTGAAGATCCTTCATGTAGATTACAGTATCTCCTGCCTGCAATATTTATTTCAAAATTAGCCACGTGATTGAGCATTGAGATTGGTTGGATTCATGCAGACAGTAACCTTTAATTATTGCATTAAGAGTCCTTGTAAGGCTTGTATTTCTGAACGAAGTCTTAAAACATTGGGGGATGCCAATATATTGCGCACACCCTCATCCAGCAAATCACTAACCCTGTCGACCCAGCTGGTACCCATCTTTCTTAAAACGTGGCCTGGCCCAGGCTACTTTCTTGAAGGCCTCTGCACTACCCTGTCTGATCTAGAGTCCTACAGCGAGTCGGGTTAAAAAGCGGGCGCCTTGCGGAACGTGGGGAGGATTTTCATTTGCGGGTATATCTGCAGGTCGGGCTGCGGGTCTCATCTAAATTTCCTATCTCATGTAATATTGTCTATATTTGACTCCTTTTAAAGTTTTACAAAACTTGTTTCTGTCCCGCCCACTTTTGATGACGTTGCTTCCGGTTTGCAGGACCATCACTTCCTGTTTGATGGTGGTCGGCGGGTTGAGGGTCAGGTTGCGGATAAGGCAGTTGCGGGTCCCGGTCGGGTAGCGGATCAAAGTGGGTATATATGCGGGTTGCAGTTCGGGTCGTAGGCTGCGAGTTGGGGTCCGGGTCTTAGAAATTGATTCCACGCAGGACTCTAGTCTGATCCATGTCTTAAAAGATAAGTAAACCTTTAAAATATGTGAATGTATAATTGATGAGAGTGCTATTCTCAGCACATTCATTATTTATTTTCTTTTTATTCCAAGATATTAAGGGATACAGGTGCTGTTAATATGAATGAATTTTGTTCCAACAGCGCCACCTGCTGGTCAGTTTCTGACCAGTCTGACCACCAAGTAGTCAAGGAAGTTGTCAGGAGAAAGAAAGAGGCTGCTCTGATGTTCCTCTGCTTAGGAAAGATTTTAGAAAGGGTTCTTTAGGTATCTCCTGCACCAGTAGAAGTGCAATAAAGTCACCAAATCTTTGCACTCACAGGTTGGAAAGTTGATCGAACTGTTGGCAGGGAAAGCCGGGGTCCTAGACGGCAGATTCCATTATGGAACGGCCTTCGGAGGCAGTAAAGTGAAGGACGTGTGCGAAGATTTAATTCGATATGGCTACAACTATTTGGGAAAGGACTACGTAACATCTGGAATCACAGGGTAACAGTCTGCTAAATCTTTAACCTCTTATTGAAATTATACTAGGAGGATTAAGTTTAAAACAGTCTCTACCCCCTTGGGTGTAAGATCTAAGTGGAACCTTGTGGAGATCCTTCTGTGGCTTTTTGGAGAAGGTTAAGTGAGTAGACACACTGGCTTCAGTAGCAGATCAAGTGCACTGACAGATGTAGGACCTTCACAATCAGTTAGCCTTTGCTTTTTCAGTAGGACGTACTATTTTTCTTCATTTTGGGTTTCTTGTATAAGTTTTGTCCAACCTCAGGTTTTCTTGGTTAGATTTGGAAGACGATAGGCCTTCTTCTACTCGGCTAGTTTTCAGCCCCTAAAAGTGACTCTGATCCAAGCAGTGGTATTGCCACAAGTAAAAACCCTAAAACACCCTTTATATGTGACCATACCCTACATATGTTTAACCAAGCTGTCTCTGTGTCTGTTTAAAATATGAAGACGCTACATTTCCCATTAAGGTTATTGATCCCTGGTTTTCCATTTCCTGCAGGGAACCTCTAGAAGCCTATATTTATTTTGGGCCAGTGTATTATCAGAAACTGAAGCACATGGTGCTGGATAAGATGCACGCACGAGCAAGGGGACCCAGGGCAGTGCTAACAAGGTATGTGTAGAAATCTGTAATTGCCTTTGAGTATTGATTTCCATAAGGGGACCCTTATTCAGAGATGAGCACCCCATTCCACTCTTAGAAGGAAAAGCACTTCGTATGGCCTTATTTTTCCCTACATAGGACAATTCCCCATTCCCTGGGGTTTAGTAGTTTTTTGGGGAAAATAACTAATTACCCTCTGGGGTGGTACCTTATCTCTTTGCTTTGGATGGGGAGCCTTGGGGTAAAGTTATGTCCTGATTGCCTGCTGGTGAGGCATTGCCCCTTTACCTTAGGATAAATTGGGTTGAGAGCCTTCTCTGTTGCCATGGGTAAGGTGATGCCCACATTTCCAATAACAGCCACCCTTGTTTCCTTTAGGATGATAATGCCCCCCCCATTGCCCTTTTGTTAAACAGCGCCCAATGTTACCTTTGCAAAAAGTGGTGCCCTGTTTCTTGTTGCTTCTAGTAAGTCAGTGCCCTCCATTACTTTTGGCTAAACAAGTGTCCTTGGGCAAGCTGGTGCCCTGTTTCCCATTGCCCTTGGGTACATTAATACCCTGTAATACCTTGCCATTAGTGTATCTGAGTAGGAAAGAATGTACATACAATGTAGATGTAGCTGACAGTTACTCATTGTTGTACCAGACAACCCACTGAAGGCCGATCCCGAGATGGTGGCCTGCGTCTCGGAGAAATGGAACGCGACTGCCTGATCGGCTATGGGGCCAGCATGCTGTTACTGGAGAGGCTCATGATTTCTAGTGATGCCTTTGAAGTGGACGTGTGTGGCCAGTGCGGGCTACTGGGATACTCCGGCTGGTGAGTCAAGCCTATCCGTGTCCCTTATAGACATAACACATGATACATAACCTGCGTATAACTTTCTTTCTGAACACCAGTCCTATATTGTTGTGTCTGAGATGCGATGTATTCAGTGGAATTATTATGCTCATTTTCATGACAATTTTGACCACCAGAGGCCGCTGTGTTCACTGGAGCTGCAGTGATTTAACTGGTTGCTTTGAGACCCAGTATGACGACTCCTCGTATTGTGTTCAGAATAATAACAGTTTGTCAAAAAAAACAAAAGTGAATAAAGCTCAAAATAGGTTTTATTTCCATAATGCAAAACATAAAAAAATCAAGAAAAAGGACCGAATTTTTGTTCTACCTTTACAGAAAGTGAAGAAAAGGGAATATTCGGCTGTTCCAAAAAATAGCAGTCCCTGCATTCTTCTTTTCAAACTTATTCGCTGTATAAACTTAAAACGTGTTTCAAGCTGTTGTTTTTTCTTTGAAAGACTGAACTAATATTGAGTTCATTATTTATTTATCTTTTTATTCCAAGATATTAAGGGAAACATGTGCTGTTAATATGAATGAATTTTGTTCCAACAGCGCCACCTGCTGGTCAGTTTCTGACCAGTCTGACCACCAAGTAGTCAAGGAAGTTGTCAGCAGAAAGAAAGAGGCTGCTCTGATGTTCTTCTGCTTAGGAAAACAATCAGAAACCTTTCTCAAATCTTTCCTAAGCAGAAGAACATCAGAGCAGCCTCTTTCTTTCTCCTGACAACTTCCTTGACTACTTGGTGGTCAGACTGGTCAGAAACTGACCAGCAGGTGGCGCTGTTGGAACAAAATTCATTTATATTAACAGCACATGTATCCCTTAATATCTTGTCATAAAAAGAAAATAAATAATGAATGTAAATCACAAAAGTGCTTAGAATAAATGTTTACTTATCCTTTAATAGACACCATTAGCAGCATGAAAAGAGTGGCTCAGCCAAGGCAAGCAATATGGCAGCTCCTTTCTACAAACATTTTTATAAAAATAATGACTGCCCTTTGCAATATGGCCACTCCCACACCTACAAACAATACATTATTATGTTCTATTGGTTAGATACAACCACTAACCACTGGTTTGCCACTTTACCAATATTGGAATTTTAAAATAAAACCTATTGGCAACTGCTGTCCGAGCAACGTCTGTTTCTTTTGTTATTAGCCGACCAATGAGACACTATACAGACTAAGTGGATTTAAAAAGGTGAAGTAAAATCGAAACAATTGCTATGGCTAAAAACTTTGTACATACTGAAGTCACTGTACCAGCCCTGAGCTTTAACGTGCCTTATAATATCAATGGTTCAGTCCTGCAATGTTGCCCAGTAGGGGTTCACCAAGCAGTGAGAGTCAGTGGCACTGCACATGCTCAGTGTGCTCTGAGCTGCTGTTGAGAAGCCAAGTCTGTCCTAGAAGCTGAAGCATCGTGGCTGATTATTAATCAGTTCAAATGCAGACTGTATTACAAATCATTTATTTATATTGTGTGTGTATATACACAGTATATTATTGCTTTAGTTCTCCTTTACGGAAAGCTTATGTCTGTCTGTTCTTGTGTCTAGGTGCCATTTCTGCAAGTCTTCTTGCCACGTCTCCTCGCTGAGGATCCCTTACGCCTGCAAGTTGCTCTTCCAAGAGCTCCAGTCTATGAACATTATCCCCAGGCTCAAACTGGCCAAATACAATGAATAAACCTGCCATGTGGATCCCACACAATGTAAATAATACAAATTTATTTAACCCCCTTCATGTACAAGGCCCTGCGGGTTGTCTCCATGTTCCTTTATAATGTTTAGTGATGTACCGAATCCAGGACATGACTTTTCATCACAAAACAAAGAAGTAAAACATTTTCCTCCAATTTTTCCTATCCCACCCCTAATTTGCATATGCAAATGAATAAAGAATTTGGGGATCCGGTCGAATCCCAAATAGTGGATTTGGTGCATCCCTAATAATGGATAAGTAAACATTTAAAACAAGTGAAAGTAAAATTGACGAGAGTGCTATTCTAAGTAATTTTGTAACTTACATTCATTATTTATTTTCTTTCTATTCCAAGATATTAAGTGATACATGTGCTGTTAATATGAATGAATTTTGTTCCAACAGCGCCACCTGCTGGTCAGTTTCTGACCAGTCTGACCACCAAGTAGTCAAGGAAGTTGTCAGGAGAAAGAAAGAGGCTGCTCTGATGTTTTTCTGCTTAGGAAAGATTTGAGAGGTTTCTAATTGTTTTCCTAAGCAGTTTCTGACCAGTCTGACCACCAAGTAGTCAAGGAAGTTGTCAGGAGAAAGAAAGAGGCTGCTCTGATGTTCTTCTGCTTAGGAAAACAATTGAAAACCTTTCTCAAATCTTTCCTAAGCAGAAGAACATCAGAGCAGCTTCTTTCTTTCTCCTGACAACTTCCTTGACTACTTGGTGGTCAGACTAGTCAGAAACTGACCAGCAGGTGGCGCTGTTGGAACAAAATTCATTCATATTAACAGCACATGTATCCCTTAATATCCTGGAATAAAAAGAAAATAAATAATGAATGTAAATGACAAAAGAGCTTAGAATAGCACTCTCATCAATTTTACATTCACTTATTTTAAAGGTTTACTTATCGGAAGCATTGCTCTTTTTTGCAAGAAGAAGCCATTTTTTGTGTTGGAACAATATCAGCGCTCATTTTCTGTTATTTACAAAGTTTTGGCAACTTTTTTGTTTTTTTCAGTTTAAAAGAAATTAAAATCGTATTTCTGACTGATGTGTTACTGGTCTATGTTCCAAGTTTTCGGTAACGGAACTTGTACACATTTTACTTGTCCCTGGGCCTCAAAGGGGTTGTTCACCTTTAAATTAACTGCTAGTATGATGTAGAGAGGGATATTCTGAGACAATTTGCAATTGGCTTTCATTTTTTATTTGTGGTTTTTGAGTTATTTAGCTTTTTATTCAGCAGCTCCTCCAGTTTGCAATTTCAGCTGTCTGGTTGCTAGGGTCCAAATTCCCTAAAGACACTGGAATATGAATAGGAGAGGCCTGAATAGAAAGATGAGTAATAAAAAGTAGCAATAACAATACATGTGTTGCCTTACAGAGCATTTGTTTTTTAGATGGGGTCAGTGACCCACATTTGAAAGCTGAAAAGAATCTGAAAAAGAAGGTAAATAATGCAAAAACCATAAAAATAAATAATGAAGACCAATTGAAAAGTTGCTTAGAATTAGCCATTCTATAACATACTAAAGGTGAACCACCCCTTTAAAGTGGAAATATGGGGGGGGGGGTGGAATGGTTCATTACTGTCCCACTTGTCCGCCCTGTGTGGGTTGCAGTGACCCCTCCATAGAAAGAATCCAATGAGAAGAAACAGCTGTGCAAACTTTACTTTGTCTTGCCGGTGAGTGAATAGAGTGCAACCAATAGAGAAACCCCCTGCCCTGAACATCTCTGGGGCCCCATAGCTGTCTGACCCCCTGCTGCTGCTGCTGAACTGGAAAACTGCTGAATGATTTTGCTGCCTCTTACAGCACTTGATCTCTCCAAATGGAAACCTAAAATGGGTAAAAATGCTGTATTTTATATACTGAGCTTGCTGTACCAGCCCAGAGGTTCAGCAGCCCTTTATAGGTTAAGTAATCCTTTAAAATAAGTAAAATGTAAAATTGATGAGTCATGTGCTGAGGGATACATGTGCTGTTAATATGAATGAATTTTGTCCCAACAGCGCCGCCTGCTGGTCAGTTTCTGACCAGTCTGACCACCAAGTAGTCAAGGAAGTTGTCAGGAGAAAGAAAGAGGCTGCTCTGATGTTCTTCTGCTTAGGAAAACAATTAGAAACCTTTCTCAAATCTTTCCTAATCAGAAGAGCATCAGAGCAGCCTCTTTCTCATGCTCCTCTCTCCCTAGGGCCCACAATCGGATCAGCCCGATATCGCCCATATCAAGGCAGGACCGGAACTAGGTGTGGGCAGAAGAGGCACCTGGCTAGGGTGGAGCGAAAGGGCGGTGCTGGGCAGGTACCTGTCTTCTGCCTACCCCTAGTCCATGTTCGCTGCTCTCCTCTCCAGCGCTTCCCCTCCGGCGTTCTCCCCTCCTCTCCGCCACTCTGTGCATGTGTGCACGCACTGCGTTCAGGGGCGTTCGCCAGCTGGGTCGTCTAGGGCGCCCGACCAGCTTGGTCCGGCACTGCCTCAAGCTGGGCATATTGGGGAGAGATCCGCTGCTAGGCAACATCACCAATCAAGCGGATCTCTGTGTATGGCCACCTTTAGTCGTATCTCTATTCCCATTGCTTCCAGCAAGCTCCAGCACTTTATATCTGACCACAGGACTTGTATTTGGCTACAGAATAACTGTCCCCAGCTGGAGGCACTGTCCCCGGCTCCATTACATTGTCCATGGTAAGTTTTATAAAGTTCAATAACCGGTTCTGAGTCTCATAATCCCCAAGGCCGATTTATTTTCCCAGGGCTGGAGCACAGTTAGTAAAATACAGCCCCTGAGCTCCATATATTGACCTATGAATTGCCTGTGGGAGTAAATCAGGAGGCCCACGAATAGACATGGTGATGGATTTCGGAGAGATTGTTGCAATATTGTGACAGCTTGATCTGACCCTATAACCCTGTGTTTATCCAGCAGATCAGTTAAGAGATCTCATTTCCCTTCTACTTACCAGTCTCGCCCTGACCCTTTCCCACTAGGGCTTTGTTATCATCCCATGATGTAATCAGCCTGCCATTGCTTCCCTCACTGCGGCTAGAGAAGCTTCAATAATTCATCTGCAAGTTCTAATTACATGGGGAGAGGAAACCCGGGGAACTGACTGGCATCAAAACACAAGTTCATTTTTGGATAAAAAGAAAAAAAAAAAAAATATATATATATATATATATATATATATATATATCTTTTTTTAAGGTTTTTTTTTTTTTTTTTTTAAATAAAATGTCTCAATAATACACCAATTAATAGTATATATCAAATACTTATTTTTAAAATAAGGAGAAAAATTTGTTTTAATGAATACTCTCCCCTAAATATCACAATATAAGGCTGATTAGAAATTAATACTAGGGATGCACCGAATCCACTATTTTTGGATTCGGCCGAAACCCCCGCATCCTTCTCGAAAGATTTCGCCGAATCCTGAACGGAATCCAAATCCTAATTTGCATATGCAAATTAGGGGTGGGAAGGGGAAAACATTTTTCATTTCCTTGTTTTGTAACAAAAAGCACGCAATTTCCCTCCCGCCCCTAATTTGCATATGCAAATTAGGATTCAGATTTGGTTCGGCCGAATCCAAATCCTGCTGAAAAAGCCAGAATCCTGGATTCGATGCATCCCTAATTAATACAGATAATAACTGCATGGCAGCACAGAAACCAGTGCAATTAGCATCAGAATTTATGCCATCAGGGGGGGACCCAGGCCCGGTTCCTGTTAAAGGAAAAGTAAACCTTTAAAATAAGTGAGTGTAAAATTGATGAGAGTGCTATTGTAAGCACTTTTGTCATTTACATTCATTATTTATTTTCTTTTTATTCCAAGATATTAAGGGATACATGTGCTGTTAATATGAATGAATTTTGTTCCAACAGCGCCACCTGCTGGTCAGTTTCTGATCAGTCTGACCACCAAGTAGTCAAGGAAGTTGTCAGGAGAAAGAAAGAGGCTGCCCTGATGTCCCGATTTTCTCTGCACTGAACTAACTTAATTGGCTTTTGGCAGAGAGCCCAGAACAGCCACAGCTGTAGATAAGTTACTTTTGTAACAATTTTGAGATAAGCAAATAAGTAATTGTAACAATTTAGATAAGGAGGTCCCGTTGGGAGAAGTTAGACTCACCACTTAAAGGGCAATTCACCTTCATTAGCAAAACTGTAATAACTGAAAAAAAATCACACATTTACATAACCTGCCAAATTTAGTAAAATGAGCATGGGGGTGTGGCCACAAAAAAAGGGCATGGTCAAAAAATGTCGCAGCCACGTTCTCGAAATGTTGGGGGGTGTGATAAAAGGAGAGTGTAATAAATGAGACACACACCCAAAAATCTATCGCTGTCAATCACGCAGTATATCCCTATGATATACATCTTTCTCTGTAAATATATATTCACTGTACAAGTGCATCAGAGGGACGTCAAGTGAGAAATCCCCGACCTCCTCTGCAGATTATTGTGGCTGTTTCTTGCCTCTATCCCTGGTCAAAGAAATTCAGCTGTAATCCCCTTTCTCTGACTCTGCTGGAGACCCATTCATATTCTAATCACAGAACCTTTTCCTTCCCCTAAAATACAGCCACTTTTTTTTTTTTTTTTTTTTATATAGTCCAAAGCTCCGCTCCTTCCCCTCACACGTTTATCCCCTAACCTCAATCTTGCAAATAAAAAAAACAACCAAATTAAAATTTAAATTCCACTTCTTTGTAAAACTGTTCCCTGCACAAAGTTTGTATTTCCGACATTAAAAAGAAAAAAAAAAAAAATCCAAAAAAAAAGTGGATTTAAACTTTGTAAAGAGTGCGTGTTCTGCATTTGTAATTGGCCCCTCGGAATTTTTGATTTGAGTCTGCAGAAATTAGATTTTGTTGTTTTTTTTTTGTTTGTTTTTTTTGAAAATTCCCATCCAGTCGCAGGTTATAAATTATAGATATGTATAGATTCCAGGAAAAAAACTAAAAAAAAAAAATTAAAATAAAAATGTCTAAATTAATTTGTTCAGTTTGGGGTGATGGTTTCTGCATGCGAATCCGTTTTTCAGTAATAATGAGCACAGGGGGACGTAGGACTCCTCTTTTTTGAAAGTTTAAATAATAAGAAAAAAGGTTTTTATTATATGAAAAGGGGTGTCAAAGTGCCGGGATTGCGTAGATATAAACCCCCCCCCTTTCAGACGAGACCTTTTCTTATTCAAAGCAGCATCACAATGGGCTTCACATTGAGTCTCGCCACATCCCAATGTAACCAGCAGCCATTCATCAGTCAATGACATGTGTCCCATCAGGGCTCCTACAAAATCATGGTTTTTCCCATGAAACATCCGCAAACATTGTGACCGGTCTGGATTACTGTGTCCGTTTTTTATTCCGTCTTTCTCCATTCACTGTTGAGATTAGTGTCCCATCCTCAGGATTGTGCCGTTCCTATACTGCTTATGGGAAGAGCATGAATTGCGACTTACTGGAGCAGCCGGACATGGATTCTACAGGTTAGTCCTTTTGCTTTTAATTCTTATGCTGCTCCTTTAAGTGCTTGTACCCCAAGACTCCAATCCTTTATCTAATGATCCTCAACTTCTATAAATTCAAAATTGTATGTTTCTATTTTTTTTTTATTCCTTCTAAAACCACGTTCCTGATAGATTTGAGAAGTTTATATGTTAAGGGCTCTTACATGCTGTTGTTTTTTCCTGCGATCCCCTGCGTTGCGCTTTCTTGCGTTCAGCCGCAGGTTATCGCAGGAGTAGACGCAGTCAATAATTGTGAAGAGAGCTGTACTCACACAGACGCATGTATGCGCCAAACGCAGGTGAAATGCAACATGCAGCGTCCCACCTGCTTTTGGCACTTACATGCGTTCTTGTGAGTACAGCTCTCTTCACAATTATTGACTGCGTCTACTCCTGCGATAACCTGCGGCTGAACGGAAGAAGGCGAAACGCAGGGGAGCGCAGAAAAAGACGGCCGCATGTAAGAGCCCTAAATATGTTAAAAGTAAAGCCTCATGGTGGGAAAAGAGTGAGATCAGCGAAAGATCAGTTCTCCTGGGAGAAGAAGGCAGCAGGTGGACTTAGGGGGTTATTTACTAAACTCCGAATGCAAAAATAGTATAAAATCGGACTTTTAAAAAATCGCAAATTTTCCGAAATGTATTATACCCCGAGGATAGAAAAAATCGCAATCAGAAAATCCAGCATCTCTGAGCTTTCGAGGTTGTATATAAGCCAGTGGGGAAAGTCCCAATGATTATTTGATGCACGTTGTGTTGCGCTCAGTACCCCGAAGATTTCAGAGTTTTCGGGGAAAAAAGCATACAAAATCCGAAAAAATCGTGAGATCCCGCAAACCACATTTTTGGGAAAATCTAATAATAAATAAGTGGGGAAAAAAACCGTTGCGGATGTAATCCGAGCTTTTGGCAGAACTCGTTGAGATAAATTCAGAGTTTGATCAATAACCCCCTTGATGATACTAATTCAATGAACACGTCTATCTAGGGATCAAGAAATCACTTCCATTCATAGTAAAAATTCACTGATATACTAAATATTTAACATTAGAGGTATGGGACCTGTTATCCAGATCACTTGGGACCTGGGTTTTTCCGGATAACGAATCTTTCTATAATTTGGATCTTCATACCTTAAGGGCAGAGACACACAAGAAGATTCGGGGAGATTAATCTCCCAGCGACAAATCGTCTCTTCTTTGAGCAACTAATCTCCCTGAACTGCCTCCCCCCCCCCCCCGATTAGAATTTAAATCACCGGAGGGATGGTACTCAGAGCGCTTCGTTTTCCGAAGTTTCCTCATGAGGCAAACTTCAGGGAGATTAGTCGCCCGAAGAAAAGGCAATTTGTCGCCAGGCGATTAATCTCCCCGAATCTTCGCATGTGTCTCTACCCTAAGTCTACTAGAAGTTTATATGTTAAATCTGTTAAAAGTAAAGCCTCGTTGTGGGAAAAGAATGAGTTCAACGAGAGATCAGTTCTCCTGGGAGAAGAAGGCAGCAGGTGGACTTTGGGTTATTTATTAAACTCCCAATGCAAAAATCCCGAAAAAATCTTAAAAAAAAAAAGCATACAAAATCCTAGTTTTCAGGTGGAAAATCCGAAAAAAATCTTAAAATTCTAATCTTTTCCACATTTTCGGGAAAATCTAATAAATAAGCGAAAAAAACCCTTGCGGATGTAATCCTGAAAAATTTGTAATTTTTTTTTTAAGTATAAAATCAGACTTTTAAAAAAAAAATCACACATTTTTCAGAATTTATTAAACCCCGAGGATGGAAAAAGTTCGAATCAGAAAATCCGGCATCTCAGACCTGTCAAGGTTGCATATAAGTCAATGGGAGAAGTCCCAATGATTTTTTGACACCCAGGAGTTTTCAGGAAAAAAGCATACAAAATCAGAATTTCCGGGTGGAGATTCCAAAAAAAATCGTGGAATTAGGATTTTTTCACTGCAAACCGCATTTACGGGAAAATCTAATAATAAATAAGCGGAAAAAACCCTTGCGGATGTAATCCTGAAAAATTTGTTTTTTTTGTTTTGTTTTTTTAGTATAAAATCGGACTTTTAAAAAATCACGATTTTTTCGGAATTTATTATACCCCGAGGATGGGAAAAAATCAGAATCAGATAATCCGGCATCTCAGACTTGTTGAGGTTGTATATACGTAAGTCAATGGGAGAAGTCCCACTGATTTTTTGATGTTTCGTGCAATACCCAGGAGTTTTCGGGGAAAAAAGCATACAAAGTTTTTGGGTGGAAAATCTGAAAAAATAGTGGAATTAGGATTTTTTCCCTGCAAACCAAATTTATGGGAAAATCTAATAATAAATAAGGGGGGAAAAAACCCGTTGCGGATGAAATCTGCGTTTTTGGCAGAACATGTGGAGATAAATTTGGACTTTGATAAATAACCCCCTTATGTAATAAGGGGAATGTAATAAAAGTACCAAAGAGCATAACAATTTGCACAAATAAGAATAAAAATTAGCATTTTTTACAATGTAATACTCTCCCTTAAACTGTTATTGCATTGCGAATTTTAATTGCGCGTTGCCCACTTATAAGAAGTGATTGAAGGTGTCGTACGTAATCTTTTTGGAGCAAACGTAACAACTTTTTCAGTGAGGAGTTTTATTACATTCACTGGCGCAAAGTATAAAATTCTCAAACCTTCTTCCCCTGTCGGAAGTGGTCGCTAAACAGTTTCCGGGTTTTGTTGGCATTGAGAATATTTTTCCCGTTACCGACTTTTATTTCATTCCCCCTTTAGTGTTTTAATTAATAAACGACCCATGGGATGAAATTAGTCCAATTAACAGCGCAGCATTATCAAAGGCTGGGGATTTATATCAGCCACCTACCCCCAAAATCTCTTTGCATCCAATGAAGGGCTTCAGAAGCATTTTAGTAAGGTTATAAATAATGGTTACATTTTGGGACATTCTGACGCCTGAAGAAGGGCAGGTATTGGTATAATCAGACGTGTCACACGTGGGCTGCTTCGAAAATGATACGAATTCAATGAACACTTCTGTCTAGGGATCAAGGAATCACTTCCATTCATAGTAAAAATTCACTGATAAACTAAATATTTAATATTACAGGTATGGGACCTGTTATTGCCTGGGACTTGGGGTTTTCTGGATAACTGATCTTTTTATAATTTGGATCTTCATACCTTAAGTCTACTAGAAAATCATGTAAACATTAAATAAACCCATTTTTATATAGATTAGATTATCTCTCTATCATCATCTATCTATCTAACTCTCTATCTCTTTATCTATCTCTATCTATCTCTCTCTCTATCTATCTGTCCTTCTATCTGTCCATATATCTATCTACTTATTTATCTCTTTCTCCCTCTTTCTCTCTCTCTATCCTTCTATCTGTCCATCTTTCTATATATATATCTATCTATCTCTCTCCCTCTCTCTCTCTATCTTTTTATATCTAACTATCTCGCTCTCTATCTCTTTTTCTCTCTATCTATCCTTCTAGCTATCTGTCCATCTATATCTCTCTCTCTATCATATATCAATCTACTTATTTATCTCTCTCTCCCCTTCTATCTATTTATCTATCTATCTTTCTCTCATTTTATATCAATCTATCTCTCTTTTTCTCTCTATCTACCTCTCTCTCTCTCTCTCTCTCTCTCTCTCTCTCTCTCTCTCCTTTCTTTCTACCTATCTCTTTCTCTATCTCTCTATCTCGCTCTCTATCTCTCTTTTTCTCTCTATCTATCTGTCCATCTATCTATATCTCTCTCTATCTACATATTTATCTCTCTCTCTATTTATCTCTCTTTCTATATCAATTTCTCTCTCTCTCTGTCTCTCTCTCTGTCTCTCTCTTTCTCTCTATCTCTCTCCTGTCTATCTGTCCGTCTATCTATATCTCTATCTATCTCTCTCTCTCTTTTGATATCTATCTATTTCTCTATCTCACTCTGTCTCTCTTTTTCTCTCTATCTATCTCTCTCTCATCAATCTATCTCGCTCTCTCTCTTTTTCTGTCTATATATCCTCTCTATCTGACCATCTATTTATCTCTCTCTCTATCCTGTCTATGTGTTGTCTCTCTACTTTCTTTCTACCTATTTATCTCTTTCTCTATCTCTATCTCGCTCTCTATCTCTCTTTTTCTCTCTATCTATCCTTCTATCTATCTGTCCATCTATCTATATCTCTATCTACATATTTATCTCTCTTTCTATATCAATTTCTCTCTCTCTCTCTCTCTCTCTCTCTCTCTCTCTCTCTCTCTCTCTCTCTCTCTCTCTCTCTCTCTCTCCCTTCTATCTATATATATATCTTTCTATCTATATCTCTCTCTCTCTCTCTCATTTATTTATCTGTTTCTGATTTATCCAGCTATCATAGTCTAATAAGAAAGTGTAATTGCAATTTATGAAGGCAACAAGTATCTGGGGTTTCTGGTTGACTAGGTCCCAGCAGGTTGGATAATCATCTGGATAATCTTTCCTGAAGGTCCCTTTAATATATTTCTTTGTATAATTAATCCCTGCTTGTAACTAATGGTAATTCATTGTGATTTCACATTTGCTCAAATAGTACCAGGCATGTAACAAAAGGGAAAGAAATACATTCCAAATGTAATTAAGTTTTTTTGTTCTTTTTTTGAAAAAAGGTTTTTTTTTTTCAAAATCCTAAAAATTAACAAAAACAATCTTCATCCTTATTACATCTAAAAGAGGTTAAGGCAGTATATATACCTTGGAATATACTGTATATATATATATTTTTTTTAAACACATTTAAGACGCAAAATAAATGTATTACAGGTATGGGACCTTTTATCCAGAATGCTTGGGACCTGGGGTTTTCTGGATAAGGGATCTTTCCGTAATTTGGATCTTCATACCATAAGTCTACTAGAATGTCATGTAAACATTAAATAAACCCAATAGGCTGGTTTTGCTTCCAATAAGGATTAATTATATCTTAGTTGGGATCAAGTACAAGGGACAATTTTAATATTGCAGAGAAAAAAAAAAAGTCCCATTGTTGAAAAAAAGATGTGTGCTGAAGAGCTTACAATTTGCCAAAGAACAGGTTGACTGGTCTAAAGAGAAATGGCACAACATTTTGTGGACTGATGAAAGCAAAATTGTTCTTTTTGGGTCTAGGGGTCACAGACAGTTTGTCAGACGCCCAAACCCTGAATTAAAGTCACAGTACAGAGTGAAGCCGGGGGCACAAGCATCATGATATGGGGGTGTTTCTCATACTGTGGTGTTGGGCCTATTTATCACATAAGTGGCCTTGAAAGGGGAGTTTCAACAAGACAACGACCCCAAACAATCTAGTAAACCAGCAACATCTTGGTTCCACACCAACAAGACGTTATGGAGGGGCCCAATTCCCGCACCTTAATCCAAAAGAAAACTTGTGGGGTGACATGGGGTGTTTGTACGGTAAAAGCAAGAAATGCATTTGGAATTGTGGAAGAGGTTGTTGGAAGTTGGTGGAGTCCATACAACACAGATGTGCAGCACAAACACTGTTATACAACTCAATATTAGTTCAGTCATTCAAAGGAAAACAACAGCTTGGAACATCTTTCACTTTATACAGTGTATGAGTCTGGAAAGAAGAATGCAGGGACTGATATTTTTTTGGAACAGCCTAATATTCCCTTTTCTTTGCTTTCTGTAAAGGGATAACACAAATTTTATACATTTTTCTTTGTTTTGATTTGGAACAGAATGTGCAGTGTTCCCAATGCATTTTGGAAATTAAAGTTATTATAAGGACTTTGAGCTTTATGCACATTTTAAACACACTGCTATTAGTCTGAACACAACTGTAAGCTTAGTGGCAGCCAATAAAAATATAGCAGCATAGGTATTCCCCTGTACTAAGCGCAATTCAGCAGGAACAGTGAGTGTGTTAGTGGATTTAAAGGGGACAGTGAGGACAAAAGCAAACTCAGGTCAGCCATTCACATGCACTAGACTTACTGCTGCTTAGTTGTGGAGTCCTGCACCTTTCTACAGAGTTTAGTATCTGGAGTTAATTCCCAACACCCCCCCCCCGTGCTCTCCACCCCTCTCTCGCCCCTTATTCTCTCTTTTTATTCATCCCGACCTCGCAATTGGCAGTTCATCGCCTCCTCCATTCCCGCCCCTTACTGGTTTCATTGTTAGATTTTAATGGTTCAAATTCCACTAATTCCTGAGCTCTGGTTCGGCACATTTTATGTTCATTCCATGAGCCCTGGGATTGTTACTTTGTAGTTTAGTTTCTGTCAAGGTCTGTCTTTAGTGATGGTGAGGCCCAGGGTGAAACTGACTTTCCAGTCAACCTTATTGTATGACGTAGGAAGCACAAGTTGTGGTCCTTTATCTGTTGCTGAATAGTCTGACGTCAGCGGTAGGAAATCTTTTCGAAGGGGTATTAAGGGATAAGATACTTGACTTCATTGCATATCGTAATACTATGAGTTTGTGCCAGCGTGGTTTTATGTGTAATAGATCTTGTAAGACAAATTGAATTGCCTTTTATGAGAAGCTGAGCAGGGACTTTGACTTTGCGATGGCAGTGGATGTGATTTAGAACTCTGCTCATGCCATTTTGCCCAACTGTTACCAGATTTAACAATGTTGCAAACTGTTACCATCTCAACTTGGTTTCATCTTGCCCTTCTCTAGCTATTTTGCCCTTCTCTTGCCACCTTGCCTACTGTCACCAAACCTACTTTATTTTGTTATCTCATCTTGGCCAACTCTTGCCATCTTTTCATACTGTGACTATCTGGCCCTACTGTCACCATGGTGCCCTACTTTCCCTCTATTGCCCTGTTAGCAATCTGTTGCTCATCTTACCTTGCTGTCTCCTTCTTGACTTACAGTTGCCATCTTTTCACACCAATTGTCTATGCTTCCCTTCCCTGCTGCATCATCTCTAATAACCCAAAGCAGCAGCAAACCTGCCTATTCTTCTTTTGGATTGGTTGCTCTAGTTGCTAGAACTGGAACACTTAGCCCTGGTCATTGCATTAATCAAGGGGTCAGTGATAACATTCCAACCAGACTATCCAGCTAAAGCTTGTAGGGTCTTTCATAATTTGCCAATTGTATCTATATCCCTCTTTACATTTATATGTTTAGATGACAGCTGCCATATTGCTTCTTATGGTTGAGGCTGAGCAAAATATCAACAGTGACCAGTCTACGGGTAATACCTTTGCTGATATAAACAATATGGTAGCTCCCAATGAAATGTATAAATATTTAGATGATTGATTTGAAGGAATGTTAATTTACAGTATACAGACCTGCTGTTGTCCCAACTCTAAAAGCTCATCTAGTGCCCAGGTTTTTGGCTTCATTCATTCTGTACTTGACTGGGACATGTCAGAAGATCCAGGCAACATTCCCTGGTTCCACTTATTCCCTTCTCTCTTCATATTCTCAAATTGCACTTGATGGCCCACCTTCCCTTTCTGTAGGCTTCTTCACTCAAACCAGTCTCTCCTCCGCCACTTACTGTTTATTGTACAGGCTTTTATAGGGGCAATCGCTCAGTCCAGACTCTGTGGGGCAAATTCACTAAAGCGCAAAGCGCCGAACGCTAGCGTTAATTCGCTAGCGTTGGCCATTTTCGCTACTGTGCAAATTCACTAACGAACGCTGGCGTAGTTTCGCTAGTGTTACTTCGCAACCTTATGCCAGGCGAATCTTCGCTAGCGACGAAACTACGCAAATTCACTAACTTGCGCAGTGTAGCGAACGCTACCTTTTACGCTAGACTTCCTTCGCCACCTCAGACCTGGCGAAGCGCAATAGAGTAGATAGAAAAAATTTTGACTTTTTTTGAAACAATCCCTAAGTCCCAAAAAACGCTGGCGTGTTTTCTACATGATGGCTGATAGGCTGAAAAAGATCGAAAAATTTTTGTTGCTCCCCTTCCTCCCCCCTACATTTCCTGACTCATGGCAACTTACCTAGACAGTGGGCACATGTGTAGGGCAAAATAAAATTTTTATTGGCTGATTTGAAGGTTTTCTAGGCATTTGTAGTGCAGATACGTGTTCCTCCATTGAAATTTGAATTTCGCGCCGTATGCAAATTAGCCTTCGCTAGCGCAACTTCGCTTTATATAGCGAAACAACGCTAGCGCAACTCCGCAACCTTTCGCTACCCCTGTGTGCAACTTCGCATTTTAGTGAATTTGCGTAGCGCTGGCGAAAATTCGCCTGGCGAAGTGCGGCGAAGAGCGGTGAAGTTGCGCCTGGCGCAACTTCGATTCTTAGTGAATTTGCCCCTGTGTTTCTTGTCCCCCTCACTGCTCAGTCCAGTACGACTAAAGGGTCTTTCCTGTGTTGGCTTGGAGGGTTTCTCACCTAAATGTTTCTGATTTAACCCTTTACAATCTATTAATTAATTAATTGCTGGTCAATAATACACTGTAATCAAACCTCAAAGAGCAGACAAACTTCTTTACAGGGCTAAAAATGTTATATTTTATATAGTGAACTTATTGCACGAGGCTAACGTTTCAGCTTGTCAATAGCAGCAATGATCCAGGACTTCAAACTTGTCACAGGGGGTCACCATCTTGGAAAGTGTCTGTGACACTCACATGCTCAGTGGGCTCTGATTGGCTGTTGAGAAGCTAAGCTTAGGGCTCGTCACTAATTATCCAGCAGAAAATGAGCTTCCCTGGCTGTAATATAAGCTGATGCTACAGGTTTGCTGATTATTCAATTCTGATGCTAATTGCACTGGTTTCTGTGCTGCCATGTAGTAATTATGTGTATTAATGACTAATCAGCCTTATATTGTGACATTTCTATTCTATGTGTACTGTATATTGTGAGTGGCTCCCTAAGCTCAGTAAGTGAAAGCAGCACAGAGCATGTGCAGTGAATCAGCAGAAAAGAAGATGGGGAGCTACTGGGGCATCTTTGGAGACACAGAAATGTAGAAATGACCGTTGGTTTCTCTTGCAGAAAGTTGGATCGAGCGGTGCCTCTGTGAAAGTGAAAACAAGCGTTACTCCAGTCACACGTCTCTCGGAAACATTTCTAATGATGAAAGTAAGTATAGGATCCTATTTTGTTTCCATGTAGCACTTATGTCTAGGGCTTTAATAATACCCACTATTGGGGAGTCAGAAACTCTACGCTATGCAATTGTTTGCCCTGCCTGGCTGCTCATTAGCGCAAAGGTCATTGCCCATAAAAATTAACCAAAATATGCTTTCTTTATCTGAGCTGCAAAATCATTGCTTGTTGGCCACTATAGGTAATAGCAGTGGTGCAATTTAAAGGAACAGTAACACAAAAAAATTAAAGTATATTAATGTAATGAAAGTAAAATTACACGATTGCCCTGCACTGGGACAACTGGTGTGTTTGCTTTAAAAATTGTACTATAGTTTATATAAACAAGCTGCTGTGTAGCCATGGGGGCAGCCATTCAAGCACAGGATACACAGTAGATAACAGATAAGTACTACTATAGTTTATATAAACACGCTGCTGTGTAGACATGGGGGCAGCCATTCAAGCACAGAATACACAGTAGATAACAGATAAGTACTACTATAGTTTATATAAACACGCTGCTGTGTAGCCATGGGGGCAGCCATTCAAGCACAGGATACACAGTAGATAACAGATAAGTACTACTATAGTTTATATAAACAAGCTGCTGTGTAGCCATGGGGGCAGCCATTCAAGCACAGGATACACAGTAGATAACAGATAAGTACTACTATAGTTTATATAAACACGCTGCTGTGTAGCCATGGGGGCAGCCATTCAACTCTATAGTAGAGTTTTTGAAGCAAACACACCAGTTTTATCAGTGCAGGGCAACAGCACATTTTTTAAAAACCCAATTTTTTTGGGCTTTACCGTTCCTTTAACTTCTATATGTGTTATAGCACCCTAGTGTATTCCTAGTACAGTCTTGTAAAACTATAAGGCCTATAAGGCTAAGGCCACACTAGGCGATAGCGCCGCGATTTGACTCGCAGCGACTTTTCGCCGCGACTTTTCGTTGCGACTTTTAAGCAATCGCTGGGGAAACTTTTGCACTGGCGTCTATGGGGAATCGCGTAAAATCGCCAGCGTAAAAACACACGCGGCGATCTTTTCTCTACTGTCGCTCGAAATTGCCTCGCTAGGCGATTTCGAGCGACAATAGAAAAAAGATCGCCGCGTGTGTTTTTACGCTGTCGATTTAACGCGATTCCCCATAGACACCAGCGCAAAAGTTTCCCCAGCGATTGCGGCTTAAAAGTCGCGGCGAAAAGTCGCCGCGAGTCAAATCGCGGCGCTATCGCCTAGTGTGGCCTTAGCCTAAGACATGGTGTCATTCTTTGGAAAGTTAACTTCCATTCCTTCTATTACATATCTTCCAGCTGATGAAGAAAAGGAAAATCGAGCATCAAAGCCTCATTCTACTCCGGCAACTTTGCAATGGTAAATATCCTTATAGACTGGGATTGTCCCACTGTGCATTTAGGAGGGGGGGGGTGTTACATATTATTTATTGACTGGCATAGAATTCTGCGTATAGGCTGTTACACTATCATGGAACTTGTTGTTATGAGGGGACGTCCAGATGTTGATGGATAATAAGTAATTAAGGTCTGGCTGCATTTTGTGAGCCAATGAACGCGCATTTTGAAGTTATTGGCACATCAGTCTGTTCTGTAAGCTCATGCTCATCTAAAAACCAACCTATTGGGTGTATTTAATGTTTACATGATTTTCTAGTAGACTTAAGGTATGAAGATCGGTTATCCAGAAAGCCCCAGGTCTCAAGCATTCTGCTGTGCAGTTGCCACCAAACTCAGTTGGCCAACGGCAACCCTATGGATTCCATCAGGGCCTCCAAGGGATGCTCAGTCCTCATTATTCCAGATGCGGATGGCAGCAGCTTTGTTATTTCTCATATGGCTACCTTGGCTACTTCTTAATAAGACCTCTGGTTGGTCAAGGGCATTCAGATTAAAGAGGACCTGCAAGTGGCAGAGCAACTCGTTTGACACCAGCCTTTGAGAGCTGTATCATCTCTAATAAATCAAATGGAAGCTTTAGGCAAGCCTAATATTGCAGGGAGAGGCAGTAATTATACCTTCATAGAATAAAGAAAGAAAATATAAATTATTGTTATTAAAAAAAATTGTAAATAGTAAATATTTGTCAGCTTTCAATATTCACATTCAGAAATGATACAAAAAACTAAAGGTCTATTGATATTTGTATTAGAAAAGGGGCTGTGTATATGAAACATCAACGATTTACCATTGTCTTTCTGTTCTTGATCTGTGAAATATCTACTGTTCAGATCAAACCAATTATATCTGCATTGCCAAACTGCTGAGCAGTCAGTGCCCTGGCAACTAAAGAACCAGAAAAAAAAAAAGATCCATTGGACGTTTGGCTCAATTAAAATTCCACCCGTTGCAGAATAAATGGAGCCAGAGCTGCCGCATAGATCGCATGTTATATTTGGTATCAGAATTGTCTTGAAATGGACAAAGCAATGAAAGGAGAGTGGGTGGGCCTTGGATCATTAGGGCCTTCAGGTATAATAGTGTTTTTGTGAACTGTCGTGGCTAATGACGACTTCTGAAAGAAAAGAGCAAGGCAAATAAAGTCATTATTATCGACAAGCAGCGAATAATTAGCAGCTGCCATGATAGGAGAAAGGTGCCACCTAATTGGGAGAGTTCAGCTTCTCTCCCTCTTCTGACTTATGAAAGCCAAGGAATTTACCCTGGGAAGTGGCAACATTTCTACACAACACTGGAAATGATTAGGCCTGGAGCAACATGGAAGTAATTAAAGGGGAAGTGTTCCAATGGGTACTGTATTTAAGGGCCCCAAGATATTCAAGAGGACTAGGCTTGTAGAGGTGGAGTTTTGGCAGATAATAGGCTGGGTCTTGGCACAATGGGATGTGGCCATGGTTGATCAGGGGCATGTCCATGCCATCAAATATTAGTCTGTCATTCATCTTTTCCCCCCAGGGTAGTGGGACCCCATACTGGACAGGCCAAATACCTTGGGTGAGGGGTGGAGGTGAATCACAGGCAAATGTTTGCGGCTCCCTGGAGGAAGGGCCCTGCTAAACGTAGTAGTATGGATTCCCTTATTACTGATGAGGACTTTGCTAATGAGTGGAACATGGCTGGAACTAGGGGAAGGCAGAAGAACTATGATCCTAGGCAGTAGTGATGTGGGGAGCACTAGGGGCCTAACTCGTCTTTCCCTAGTTCTAGCTTTTTTGTAGGTCCAACTATTCGTGCATCAGTGAGCAGGCATGCTGGGTCTTGTAGTGCCAATGGTGAAGGGAGGTTGGTGTTGCAGATGGATGCCATGACTGAGGGGCAACTGAGGTGGCACGGGGCTTGCATTGTGTCCCTTTACCTTTTAGCTTGGCACTGGAGAGAAAACTGAAATACTGTTTGCTGTGGAAATGTCCATGAACGTTGACCTTAGGCCAAGTTGTACCAGGTGACCATGTGATGTTGTCCACTTATCAATACCCACCAGAAAACCTGATATTTAAGGTCCTTCTGTGGGAAGAACACCTTCCTCCCAACACTTTCTTGTAGACCGTGCCAAATGATGTGTGTATTATAAAAGGGCTATCCTAGGCTGAGGCCCATTGAGAGATCCACTGATATTGTGGCAGGTCAATTCAACCTTATATAAGATAAATGCACGCCGGGAGCTATAGTTCAACACCAGTACAGAATAATTAAGAGGGCACTGGCCCTGCACAGCTGGGGGGAAAGCCCTGATGTTGTTGCCCTTGAGCTCCCAGCAAACTGTGATGTTCTTGCCTTTACTATACTAATAAAGTCCATTAAACTAAATCTGAATGTTCATTTCAAGGCTGGAGGAGAACTATGAGATTGCAGAAGGAGTGTGTATTCCAAGAAGTGCCCTTTATATGCATTACTTGGATTTCTGCGAGAAGAATGATACGCACCCAGTGAACGCCGCCAGCTTTGGGAAGGTAGGTTCATTATATTGACCATACAGGAGGCACGTGTGATGTAAGATCTGCTTCTCATTGGCTGTGACAGGGATGCAGTTAAGGCCAAATCTGATTGGTGGCTTTGCAAATAGTGGTAATGATACATAGTCCCAAATCTAGAGAATACCATATTATTTATAGTTGAGGCTGTAAAAGGTTTTTGTCATGATTTTTATGATGTAGTTTTTGAAACTATTTACACTTTACAAATAATTCACTCTAGCATATACAATTTAATTCCTAACCCAAAAAGTGTATTTTTTTTTTTTAATTGTAATATTGGTGTGTAGGTGCATCTCCGGTCATTTTGCCTGGTCATGTGCTTTCAGAAAGAGCCAGCACTGTAGGATGGAACTGCTTTCTGGCAGGCTGTTGTTTCTCCTACTCAATGTAACTGAAGGTGTTGCAGTGGGACATGGATTTTACTATTGAGGGTTGTTCTTATATCTATCGGGGAGCGGTTATCTGTTACCTTCCCATTGCTCTGTTGTGAGGCTGCTAGGGTAAGGGAGGGGGGTGAAACCACTCCAAATTGCAGTACAGCAGTAAAGAGTGACTGACGTTTATCAGAGTCACATGACTGGGGGCAGCTGGGAAACTGACAATATATCTAGCCTGTATCCGATTTCAAAATTAAATATAAAAAAATCTGTTTGCTCTTTTGAAAAACGGATTTCAGTGCAGAATTCTGCTGGAGCAGCACTATTACCTTATACATTTTGTTAAAAAAAACATGAGACAGAATGCAAAGACTAGTTGGCTTGGTTGATATTTCTGATAGTTCATTCTGATTGCTCAACCTTTTCAACTCATCTGTGATCCAAAGACTTCCTTCCAATGATATAAGAGGGGCAGCCTGTACACTCATTGCAATAGATGGATCTAATATGATGAACCCGAACAATAAAAATAACATTTGGAGATAAAAAAAAAATTGGTTTATTCAGTTGTTTCGTGGCAGAAGGACATGGTCGAATGCTTTCTTGTTTACCCCTCAATAACCATCATTCTAAGGCAATCAATGGCACTAATAGATTCTGTTTAGTTTCCCCCGGGCAGAGAGTTCATTTATTTAGGTGAGGGGCTGGTCTTGTTACTTTAAGATCCATGGATCGGCCTTGTTTTAAATGATTGTGTTCGTGTTGACTGAAGTGCAGGGCAAAGTGAGAACCTTGTCTCAGGCGGTAGCCAGCGGCCAGTCAGGGTTGGAATGGGGGCCCACTGGGGTCACTAGGTGAAGGTGAAGATCATAAAAGTTTACTTTATAGAACCCTGGTAAGAACAGTAATTTGTTTAATTCTAAAAGAAGCTAAAACAAATAATAAACGTGTTGATTAGAAGCTCTAATTGTCACAGAAATGCAACATATCTGTAATTAGTTCATACAGTTCAGCTCAGCCTGGTAAAATGAACTGTTAGTTTTGATCCTGGACTTTAGTAAGCTTGGGGCAGAATAATTATTCCTATCACCATAGGAAGCTTCCCAATCCCAACACCAAACCCCAATCCACCCCAACCCCACCCCTGATCTGTCCTTCCACTCCCTGGCCATGGAATTAAGGGCTAAAAACAGCCGCCCAGATTTATGTAAATGCTCCTCAGTCGACACATTAATCTCCCTAAAAGCCAAGGTTTCACAACCCAGATGAATAAATTCAATTTGGGCCTCTAAACTTCCTGCATTATCTCAGGGATGTATATTTTAAAGTCCTTGTATAGAGTATAAGTAGCTCAGTAGGGTTCACTGTAGATGAACAATCCCCCCTTTGGAATGAGCCCGGCCCCTCTTGTTAGGGTGGCCATTCACGGAGAGATCCGCTCGTTTGGCAATGGCACCAAACAAGCGGATCTCTTCCTAATATGTGGGCAATATCGAGCTGATCCGATCGTGGGGCCTAACGATCTGATCCTAACGATGGCTACCAGGCGGTCAGATCGCAGGACCGCATCAACGAACAGATGCGGCCGCGATCCAACGGGATTTTTAGTCCCGTCCGATCGACATCTGGCTGACTTTCGGATTGGGGGAAGCCCGTCGGAGGGCCCCGCACACAGGCCAATAAGCTGCCGACTCGGTCTGTCGGCAGCTTTTATCGGCCTGTGTATGGCCACCTTTACTCTCACGTACCCACCATTGACGTCAATAGATAATTCCCTGCCTTTGCTAGGGAATTATGACCAATATCAATGAATCAAAACCAGCTTGTGGCCAGCTTCGAAACTGGGGGGGTGGGGGCTTGGGGCCCACCAGGGCTGCTGCCTCAGAGCCTCCCGCTTCAAGGCCCCCTTTTTCCCCATGTTTTAGGGTTAGTATTTACATCCTTTCTACTGTGTTTAAGGGTTACTGTTTGTTGTTTCTGCTATGGATTTTAGGGTGGGTGTCTAGGGCTATAGACCAAGAAAAGGGCTTTAGTGGTTAATGTTGCATCTGAACTGTTTTAGGTCTTCTAAAGAGCTTATTTACGGACGAAAGCGAAGTGCAATTTTGGACACAACTTGCCTGGTTTTTTTTTTACCCATAATGCAGCATTTTCCCTATAATTGTGGCCACACTCCAAGTCGTGTCCCTTGCAGTTGGGGTAAATTTCCTCCAAATTACTTCCAGCTAAGGCAAGCTTCCAACCCCCCTCCTGCTGCTCACTCTCGGCCTTTTGGCTAAGATTAAGTGCCGTATCTTCTCCGAGGTGTTTGGGGTGCATCTAGCTAAGGGTGCATCCACCTGAATCCATCCACTGAGGGGGAGAGAGACACTTGGTTCTCTGGCCAAAGACCGGCATATTTTAGTAGCTCGAGCTATTCGTCCCAGGCCTTGCAAACATGGGGTGCCCAAAACCACTGGGCTGCAGTTCACCCATGGCACCGGCACTTTAATACACTCTTGTACTTTATAGGCACTTGCTCTTTTGCCCTGAGCCTTTTGGCTAGGAGCTAAGGCAATTCATATAATCCGGCCGATAGGCTGGGGCAGCACACTGCCTAATTTATTAATTTCCCCCACACCTATTTCTTTTTTAAAGCACTTTTAGCTAGGTATGCACCGAATCCACTATTTTGGATTCGGCCGAACCCCCGAATCCTTTGTGAAAGATTTGAACGAATACCGAACCTAACCCTAATTTGCATATGCAAATTAGGGGTGGGGAAACCATTTTTCACTTCCTTGTTTTGTGACAAAAAGTCACGCGATTTCCTTCCCCACCTCTAATTTGCATATGCAAATTAGGATTCAGATTCGGCCGGGCAGAAGGATTTGCCCGAATCCGAATCCTGCTTAAAAAAGGCCGAATCCCGAACCGAATCCTGGATTCGGTGCATCCCTACTTTTAGCACTTTTTAGCATTTTTTATTGGATGGGTGCAATACTTCCAGGTTTGTACTTGGCTAGGGGGGAGATGTGTGGCCAATTTGTTCCTTCTCCCCCTGAACTCTGGCTCATGATCGTCTCAAACGGACCTCAATAGTTCCTTTCTCTTCAGGGATCAGAGAAAGGGGCCCCCCTAGCCTTGCAGAGAAGTGGGCCTGAAGACCCTTGCCCCCTGTCTGTGCCACTTTCAATTGCATCACCAGACTCGCAGGCACTGGCCCATCTGGCAAGTAAAGGCAGGAGTGGGTGAGTTCACGGGAGGTGATGGTGGGGCCTTAGCTGCTCCCACCCATCAGGTGGTTCTGTACCTATCGGCACTTCTTAACACAGGCCCCTCTCTGTTCATAACCTTCACCTGTGGATGTTATAGGTGGGGCATTGGTGCAAATGACAGTAAACATGGCAGCTCATGTCTGATTTTTTGCATTTTGTAACCTGGCCAGTCAATGAGAAACGACACATCCGGAGTCCCAAACAGGCTGTTTTGGGAATCAAGGGGTTAAGAGGAATTTGGCCGGCGCTGTAGTGGAATGTTAGATCAGTAGCCGAATCAGCATGGGGTGTATTTAGGACAGGCTTCATTGAGTCTCTATAAAAAAAATGAAAGCCCCGCTCCTTGCTCATTTATCAAACATTGTGGAAAGGTTTTCACAGGCCTTCAGGAGTCCAATGTACCCCACTTCTTAATGAGCAAGGGACCCCGTATTCCACAACTTGGTGCCCCGGCCCCAGAGAATTATCAGACTAATGTTAATGGAGTTTATCTGTAATCCAAATAAAGCCAATGCCCAATACTTACCCAAGTCTCTTATCCAAAATAAACCACTTTGGACCAGAGGGTATGTACAGTAAATAATCTTGGAAACTTATCAAAAACCTGCCCAATGCCTTAAAAGGGAAGCGATGGTGTAACTAGATGTTACTGGGCCCCACAGCAAATTCATTTTAGGGTCTGCAACATATCCAGAGGTTGCCCTGTTTTACCAATAAATATTGCAATTGCTCATTATTTGGGACCTCCTGGGATCCCCTATACCTCCTGAGCCCCCTGCAGCCGCAGGGTTTTCTTCCTCTGTAGTTACGCCCCTGAAGGGACATTGTATCCAGGTGTTTTCCTATTTCAGTTAAAAACACTGCCTGGTTGCTAGGGTATATTATACCCGTAGCAACTGGATAGCTGATGAAATTCTAAACTGGAGAGCTGCTGAAAAAAAACTTACATTATTAAAAAACCACAAAAAATAGAAAACGAAGACCAGCTGCAAAGTGTCTCAGAATATCACGGTCTACATCATAATAAGGGGCAGATTTATCAAGGGTCGAATTGAAAATTAGAATTTCGAATTCTAATTTTCGTTTTTTTATGGCCAAAACTGTCAAATTCGACTAGGGAATTATTTTTTTAAAAATTCTAATTCGATTTTCAAGATTTATCATACATTGGCCCTCAAATTTGACTATTCGCCATGTAAAACCTGCCGAAATTGCTGTTTTAGTCAATGGGCGACGTCCTGGGATCAATTTGGAGTTGTTTGCAGCCTTCCTGACATTCAAGTTTTTTTTCATAGAAAATCCAGTATTCACCCGATTTTAGGAAATTCGATTTTTTTTAATACATTTCGGTCAAATTTCGAGTTCATGGGAGTTTTTAAAAACTCTCATGAATTCTAAATTCGACCAATGATAAATGTGCCTCTAAGTGACTTTTTCACAGGTCACAGATATTTGGCCCTGGAATTGAACCCACTTTTCTCTTCCTCAAAGTCTTTCCTTGGCCCAAGTCACTGCTTTTCATATGTAAAACAGACATGGCAGGCTATTGCTATCTGACAGTCGGGGATATTCCTTTTTATGGAAAATTCCAATTAATCACCTGGTTCAAAGGAAAACCTAAAGTTGTGAAAACTTAATATAGTGCTAATATTTCTAAATAATATATTTTATAACACTTGATGTTTTCTTCTGTTTCCTCATCATAAGACCCCAAAAAACAATTTTTCTAAGCAATTTTACATACATTGATTTATAATTCCAGTGGTTTTAAATCTATTTGTACTTGCTATTGTAAGGACTATCTGCCTGGCGGTTTATATTCTGTCCAAATGCTGGTTCTGACTCCTGAAGCAATGTAGCAGAAGGCAGTTGATCAGCAGACCTGGAGGGGAACGGACATCGACTACATTGTTTCAAGAGGCAGAACCAGAGAACAGAAACGGACCAATAAAATACGGCTTTTCTTAAAGGATAAGTAAACCTTTAGAATAAGTGAATGTAAAATTGACGAGAGTGCTATTCTAAGCACTTTTTTCATTTACATTCATTATTTATTTTCTTGTTATTCCAAGATATTAAGGGATACATGTGCTGTTAATATGAATGAATTTTGTTCCAACAGCTCCACCTGCTGGTCAGTTTCTGATCAGTCTGACCACCAAGTAGTCAAGGAAGTTGTCAGGAGAAAGAAAGAGGCTGCTCTGATGTTCTTCTGCTTAGGAAAACAATTAGAAACCTTTCTCAAATCTTTCCTAAGCAGAAGAACATCAGAGCAGCCTCTTTCTTTCTCCTGACAACTTCCTTGACTACTTGGTGGTCAGACTGGTCAGAAACTGACCAGCAGGTGGCGCTGTTGGAACAAAATTCATTCATATTAACAGCACGTGTATCCCTTAATATCTTGGAATAAAAAGAAAATAAATAATGAATGTAATATACAAAAGAGCTTAGAATAGCACTCTCATCAATTTTACATTCTTATTTTAAAGGTTTAGTTCTCCTTTAAATGACTATCTATTAAAATAAAGTCACTTTGGAGATTAGTTTTATTGCTTACAGATGAGATAGTTCCACCCCATGAACCCCGTATAGTAATATTGCAACAGAAGCACTGGCAAACGACTGAATTATTTTGAAATATATAATTATATATGTGCGTGTGCAATAGTCGTACACACACACGCCATTTTTGTTATTTTCAGCGTCTTTTCAGCATAAGTCCGTTTTATAAAAATGAGCATAAATGCACCAATGAACCCAAATTTGCACGATAATAATGTGTATGTTTTAGCCTCTAGTTTTCTTTTCCCAACACACATTTCTATTTTTTCTTGTTCCCCACAATTTTGCTTCTGTTTTTTATTAAAGTTTTGTGATAAAAAGCAATTTACATGCAAAGCTTGGCCAGACTGATCGCCAATACGTAACGTCGGAAATACGTATATGCACAATCCATCTTGCCAGAGTTTGACCGCCGTATTGAAAATATGCGGCATATTTCAGCAAAGCGTATTCCAAATCTGCGGATCCCATAGAGTTCAATAATACGGTTTTTCCATGGCGTATTCTGCTGAAAAAAACTAAAAAACTGGCGTCTTGTGGCGGATATTTGCTCGGAAACGACCAGTGGGAATTTCTATATTGCGTATTCCATTATTTTTAGTTGGGCTTCATTTACACTCGGTCTCTCATTAAAACGCCCCGTGGGACCTCGCCTGAAATACAGAATATGATATACATCAGCTAGTGATGGGCGAATTTGTCGTGAAACGCATTGAAGTCAAAATTATTTTGACGTGCGTCAATTTTGATGTACGCCGCAACAATTTTTTTATACGTGCGCCTATTTTGTCCAAATGTATTAAAGTCAAGGGGACAACTTTTAGGCACGTGACTATTCTGACGCGTGGCCAAATTTTTTTGACGTGGTGGATTTTTTTCCCGGCGAATTTTCGCCGCAGTTTCGCAGATTTGTTCACTGGTGCCAAAACGCAGAAATTCCCCGCAAATTCACGCCTACTAAATTTATTCATGTATTACCATCTTGAAAAAGGTCCTAG